>NW_026267149.1:1691273-1712652 GCF_000697945.3 Frankliniella occidentalis
ACTTACATTTAATTGGAGCCTCAAAAGAGTTTGCCACAGTAACCATAACATTAGTTCCAAAGACCCAGAAGATGTCATAGACAAAGAGTCCACAGAGGAGGATGCACCCAGTGACAATGTTATTCAAGTGCAGCATTTCTACACCGCTAATGGCAAAAGCGATTCCAAAGAGGTTGTTGGCAACCCAGTGCTGAAACACAGATTATAATAGTAATACAGTAATAATGATACATTACTAAAAATAAGTAAACGGATTTAAAAGAAGAAAAAGAATTACCTTCTTCCACAAATACCAGGCTCCAAAAATAGAACAACAAATTAAAGAAACAATGTCATGAGATGAAAACTTGTAGTTCACTATATCTTGCTCATCTTCCCCAGCTCCACTTTTAAAATGGAGATGAAAAGGAATGTTTGGAATGGCAGCAGGTACTAAAGTATTTATCAGTGGGCTGTGTATCAAAGAAATAATTTGGATAAATTTTCAGTTAAATTCCTGTCAAAAAATCATATTGATACATGAGCAGTTAGCTGTACTTTACCTTGCTAAGTGTGTTAGGGTAATGATGCCTAGAATAAAGAAATACCCAGTCAAGAGTAAGTTCACATACTCCTTTGAGAAAATCTGGAAAACAAATGTACCCATCACTGCTATGTATAATAGACTATTCCAAAAGAAACATTTAATAACAGAAACATTTTTATAAAAAATGTAACCAATTGTAAAATTGATGGTACAATACCTTGAAGAAAAGATACAATCCAAATAAGGCTGCACTAGCAATCAAGGGGAAGAATGCTGCATCTTTCCTTGTCATAGTTTCAGGCTTTGCCCCAGATTCCTGCAAAAAGAGAAGTAACTGTAGCAAATCCAGTCAAATCTAGAAGAAATACAAAATTTTAGTTCCATGCATCAAAATAATTACTCAAAAATTTGATTTTTTTTCACTGGCAAAGTTGGTTTGTTTTAAGACTGCGGGAAAGCAGATAATAAAACTATTTTGACTAAAGGCGCTTTTATAACAAAACTCTAATGATGCGTGATTTTAAGTTTGACATAGATAAAACAGTGCACTATTATTTGAACCATGTACAAGATTCTTTCAGATACAGCAAATCTATTGAAAAACTCTTCAAAATTATAAAAATGCCAACAAATCACCTACAGGAAACCTAACCTGACATATGGTAGGCATTTCCATAGGCCTACTGACATTGCATGTGACTCCATGGAATGAAATATTTACAAACTGCCCCATGACAACGTCTTACAATGCCCCGTGAGATTATTGCAATTTACTAGTGCAAAAAGCAAAATCTACCGGGTCGCATACGTGTCCGGGGACAGCTTGACTCACCATCCTTACCATCTGCACCTTGCGGAATCGGACGGAACGCAAGGACCCGAAGAAAATCGGCAAAACAGCCATGACTACGAGGCTGGTATAAGCCATGGCCATCCCCTCAGGGGTGGCTGGAGTTTTTCGGGTGCCATTTACAGGGGCATCTGTCAAAAACTCCTTCACTTGGCTCACAACATCTTCCACTACGTCGGCCATGTTGTTGTGTGTATCCGTTGCAGCAGACAGCCGATGGTCTGCCGACTTCGCTGCGTTGCCGCGTCAGCTCAACCGGCTATTCAACTGCGAATAGTCGCTTCTTTTCCGGTGCAGTGAAAAACAAGTAATTTCCCGCTGTTCACTTCGTTGTCACTTTTTCAAAGCAAAAGATATTCATGACTATTAGTAACATAACAGCCCGTTTTCCTTTTGTTTTCAGCTTTATTATTCTTTGTTTCTAGACGTTGATTTGATCTCTTTTGTAAAGTTCATTTTCACACGTTGGTACTGTCTAGCAGACAACTTAGGGGCGTACAGCGGTGTTTACAGCTGGTGTTGGTCTGACAGTTGTTGCTGTCAAACTGTGAAACAAAATGAAGAAACTCTTTGGTATAGGTACTTTTCTTAAATTTTGGTAGGGGAAGTTGGAGGTTTCTTATTCCAGCAACAATCAGATATCCAAAACAATGGAGGACTTACTTCTGCAACTGGGAAAAGAAGCCAGCGGGGCCAAGTTAGCTCCTCTCAGAGCAGCCGCTCAGGAAGCATACGGTGAGTCATGTTTGCGAACATTCGCCTTATGATGACTGACTCTCGTGAAATATTTTTTGTTTTCATGCTCCATCAGACTCCTTAACTATCATAGGTTCTTTCCGTTAACCCTAAACACTTCTTTGTGTCCAAATGAGCGCTAATTTTCAATCACACTGTACTGTACTTTTCAGGCAAATGATCTCCAGATGCTTCTCTTTTACATCGTTCGATTTATTTAAAGAAATATTTTTTTGAAATTCCTTGACATCAATTTTATTTTTATTTTTACCTCTGGCCATTTCAGACTTCTTAGGTAGGCAGTCAGTTCTTATGCATGATCCAGCCTATGAACTTCGAGCAAAATGCCTTCTTCCGCTGCAAATAGCTTTAGACACAAAAAGAAGCAAATTTGTTGCCCTATCTTTGTCAGGATTACATGTGAGTTCCTTTGTGATTTATTGAGGGACCAGGTTGAATGTGCAGTTGCCTTACTGATTTGTTATTTCTCTTTCTAGAAATTGGTAAGGGATGATCGCTTCCAATCGCACCTTGAACCAGAAGATGATTCCTTATGGCTACCCTCTCAACTTCTCCATGTATTTAGTGGTATGCTATCCCATACAGATGACACTCAAGTAGACATGCTGAAGGTAACATATAAAGTAATCCTATGAAGTAATTGCTATTCTCTTTGAAAATGCGCTCTATGTAAATCTGGCAATCTGTTTCATTTTTGTTTGGAAACAGGTGTTATTAAATGTTGCGTGTTCTCCAAGTTGGACTGTCAATGGGCGTATAATCATACAAATGTTGACACTGTGTGGGGAAGCATATGAATCAGGAAATCAGTCAGTTCAAACTGCTGCCCAGACTGCTACTAGTCATACACTAAGAGCTTTCTGCAATTTCTTAGGTATGAATGGTTCATTTTCTAAATTTCCTCTAGAAAATTTTACGACCCACTATACATTGCGAAAAGTTGCTACAATTTTGTCATTTTGTTTTGTGTATCTATAGAAGAGGAATGTCAAGAACTAGAACTTAATGCAAGACGGTCAAAGGATGTGGCAGGTATTGAGCTGAGTGCTGGTGTATCATGTTTTAGTGAAGTTATTCCCATCATGCAATTCATAATAAGTAAACTTGATGAATCACAGAGGTTTGTAAACATGATCAAATTCTCAATTTTTTTAAAAACAAGACGAGATTTAGACTGTTTGAATTTCACCTGTACCTTTTTCTTCAGCTGTGGTAGGAATGGACATACAGTGGTATTTTTACTTGAATGCCTTCACACATTGGTGTCAAGTTTACCTCAAGCCGTTCATGCAAATCGACATTTTACTGCATTTTTGTGGCAAAAGCTTTGTCCAGCCCTTGTGGCATTTCTTGGCACCCCTCGCGTGGACAAAAACATTGTTTCCTCTCGTCCAGATAATTCTTCTCTTGGTAAGGCTGGGGCAAATGTGAAAGGACGTGGCTCTGGCTGTCTGGCAACAGCTCCTAGCTTCAATAGTCAACAGGCAAAGACTGTTTACAGGTATGGTGTATAAAATGTGTACAAAATGTTGATTTGTGCCAGTAATTTTCACAATATTGATTCAACTTCTGCTTATTTCAGTATTGGAACTCAACTTGTTCGTCTGGTTGGTTGTGTTGGATCTTTAAGACCAGTTTTGGAATCAGTTTTCCATCGTATGCTTCTTTATCCTCCCCCTCAACATCGCTTGGAAGCCTTGCGTGCGCTTAAGGAGGTTTGGAAATTTAGAATAATCTGAGAATACCAATTTTATTCTGGGTGGCACAAATGTCTCATATATCTTTGAACTTGTCTTGTTACTAGCTTTTAAGAAGCCCCAGTCGTATGGTAGACTTTGCTGGGCCAATAATACCAGAGGATGAAAAAGGGTCTCCTCAAAGTGACATGGCTTTAATGCGACTGTGAGTTATAAATTTTAAATTTCTTAACCTACTTGTGAGGTAATTTTTAGACTGATGACTAATTGATGGTTTGTCTCTCCAGAGTAATGGACTCTATTGATGAATGTGCCACAAGAGGAAATTCTGCTCTTGCTCAAGCAAGTGTGGCTTGCATTGTAGCCATGCTGGGATCTCTAGAAGATCTTTGTGCTGGACGTGGAATTTCTGATAAATACACTGATAAAATCAACACAATATACCCCCATTTAATTCTTTGTGACTATCGAGGTATAATACTTTATTTTAGAAGCTGGTCATCTAAATTGTTACATCTTTCTTTCTTGACAACTTTTCTGTTTATCAGGACCGTTGACCTACCAAAGCATGTCTAGGCTTCCCAAAAATTATTGTGAAAGAATGGAGCGAGAGAAGGCATTGCTTCGCAGTGGTGCTACAGAAAGTGACAGTAGTAGTGGTATTGAACAGAGCCAGCCCGGCGCAAGTGATCATAGTGACAGGAGTGACCAAAGCCATAGTTCAGGAGACACTGAAGGACCGGAGGATGACCCTCAAGTAAGAAATTTAAAAAAAAACCATTGTACTGCTGTAGTTATAGAAAATCATTGAGGTTGAACTAATTTCATAGTTTTCTTTCATCCTCTTCGAAATTTAGTTGGATGAAATGGTTGCTGAGGCTGACATACAACAAAGAGAGAATCAAAAGTTGGATCCAATTGATGAAAGGCTAGAAAGATTGCCTCGAACTCTTCATGAATATCAGCCAATTCCAGTATGTACTCTTTCTTTACTGTAGAAATTTTTTCCAGACTTTTGTGACCTCTTTGTATTTACATATAAATATTTAAAATATTGGGGTGGTTTTTCAGGTCCGTGCTGAGTATATTGATGTTGAAAGACAAAGTGCTCGCCATTTTGCACAAAGTCTCAATGGTTTGGTGAGAGACCTGCTAATTTTACGAAGCTCAATTGAAGTTGACGCTGCTTTGCAAGAATTTGCCTCTAAATATTGCCAAGGTGTGATATTTGTCTTGTTCCTGTGATTGCCCTTCTTATAAAAATCAGTACATATTTATTGTTTCTAAGATGACAATATTTTTTCCAAAGGTGTATTTGCAGGACATAACATCAGTGATTGCCCTGCTGCTCCTGTAACAATAATCAATGCTGATGGAATTTATCTTGCAACATATTCTGCCCTTTTGTTGAATTTGAAGCTAATACACCAAGGTTACTATGCTGACAACAATAAAGTGTTACCAATGAATGAGGTATGATGAAAAACCTACTGTAGTTCCAACCATAGTAGATATTCAAATTTCTCTCAAACTACTTTAAACATTTCCTCAGGATCAATTTGTTGAGCAAGTGCACGGATCTGGTGTTCTTGTCTACCTGTCTTCTGCCTGGCTGTCAGAATTGTATCAAGAAACTCTAAGTAATAGTGTTCTTGAACGCAATGGCTATGATGCCTCCCTGACTGATAATGTTGCTTTGATAAATCTACTGACCGACCTGGATGGGCTTGACTCAAATCAGCCCGGTGGACAGCTTCTCTCTGACTGTAGACGCCTTGAAAGAGCAACTACCCAGGTTGAAATAAGTCCTGAAGTTGAAGCAGGTTTGGCTCAAGATTTTCCACATTGTTTTTTTCACTTTTAGTCAGAAATTTATGGAGTCTCAATCAGGTATGACCAATTATTTGCTTTTCTCTTGTAGGTATTAAATTATCTCGCCGTGTGTTAACATGCTGCTGGGACTCCATGCTTGCTGTCCTGTCATCTATGCTTGAGGGCTCTAGCCGGGTTGCATCTGTCCGAACTGGTAACAGCAGGGATGACAGTCGTAGGTACCGTGAAGCTGTTGTGTCCAGCCTGGAAGGCTTGCAACGCGCTGCAAAACTTGCCAATATTTTAGGTTTGTACTTACTCATATGTATTTTTCTTTACTCAGTATTGTGAACTTTTATAAAATTGATTTCTATTTTTTTAAATGTAGGAATGCAATCTCGATGCGGGTCACTATTTTCTTTATTGGCCTCCGCATCATGTCCTGTTGGAGCATTTGATGGTAATTTGACCGGTGCAGCTTCAGATGAAGAACTTATGGGTGAACTGGAAGATACTGGTTTGAGCTACACTTTGACGGCTGCTCGCAGTAGAGAACAATTAGCTGCTGCATTGAGACATAGTTTAAGAAAACCTCGCCAACGCATTAGGAAACTCAAACGATTGCTTGGCCAAACACGTAAACTTCATGCTTCCCATGCCCTGAGTATGGACGTGCTTGTAGGACGTGGTTTGGAAATGAGCAGTCATAGTGCTGATTGCTGGCCTCATGTGTTTAGGTCAGTAATACCCGAGTATTCCTATTAGAAATTTTATTTCCCAAGTTTCAACTCGAAGTTAACTGAATCCAATTTTATCTGTTTTCAGATGCTGCTTATTTGTTGCCAAGCTTGAACATGATTTCTTTAGTCAACTTCACAATCGTAATCTTGGTCCTAAATTATCTATGAAGACTAGCACCTCTAGTCCTGCTTTAGACAAAACCTCTATTCAAGACCGACTCAATCTCAGTTTTGACCCTGTGGATGATACTGAAATTTGGTGAGGGTAAAAGTTTGTGAAGTAATTGATTAGCTAGACTTTTTCAGCTGCTCATTGTTTGACTGTAATCATTTTTATCTTTGCCAGTGATGTGTATGGGTTCTTATCCACTCCAACAACCCCAGTTAGCACAACTGCTTCTGTGACTGATGTCATTCAAGGTAGCAATGCTGATGCTAGCTCTGGGGGACTTTTGTCAGATTACCACGCTGCCAAAGTAATTTGTTTACTTTCTCAGCAAGTTGATAGGTATAGTATATGACCATGCGAAATTAATTTTAAATGTTGTGATTGCAAATAATAAATATATTTCCTAATTCTAGGCTTTTTGATGAAGCAGCTCTCAAACTCAACATGAGAGCACTCACTGGATTCTTGAAAGCCCTATGCTCTGCATCACATGGACAATTGTTCTCACGATCTGGCAAAAGTAACCCTGTGGTACGAGCCAGTGCAGAAAAGGAATCAGTATCGAGTCGAATTTGGTGGCCAGGAGGGCGTTTAAAAGGGAAGATCCAAACGGAAAATGAACTCGGAGACCACCCTGATACATCCTTACTCCTAACACGTATTGGAGATGTCATGTTAAAATGTATCCGAAGCGGACGGCCCCTGATTCATATAATGAGAGCATGGTCTATTGTCGGACCACACTTCATGGAGGTAATTGGCCTTCCAAGTTGATCTTTGAGATTTTTTTCAGATACTTTTTCTTTTGCTTTTGTGACTTTTTGAAATAATATTTACAGGCTGCTTGCCACCGAGATCGGACTATTTCAAAGCAAGCCGTTGCTTGCATCCATGACTCAGTTAATGCTCTACTCAATGATCAATCTGAACTTCCCTACTTCCATTTCAACGAAGCTCTTTTTAAACCATTTGAAAATCTGCTCTGTTTAGAGCTGTGCGATTCAGATGTGCAGGATCAAGTAAGTTCTACTTTGGGCCTTCTACCCAGAAGTAACGGCACCATCTGTCAATCGCGCATCTGACGCTTCATTTCCTCTCTAGATTGTCAGCTGCATCTGCGAGTTTGTGGAGGCTAACAGAACGGAGATTCGGTCGGGGTGGAGGCCACTCTTTGGCGCCCTGCGCGTAGTGAAGGTC
The DNA here is from genome assembly GCF_000697945.3 of Frankliniella occidentalis. NCBI lineage: Eukaryota > Metazoa > Arthropoda > Insecta > Thysanoptera > Thripidae > Frankliniella > Frankliniella occidentalis. The sequence continues at coordinate 1,699,021 of NW_026267149.1, forward strand.
ACCGCTCCGGCAGCGACCCCGGCCGCCGCGCCCTCCACCCCTACCTCGCCGTCGGCGCCCGTGGGCCACCTCGGCCACCTCGCCGCCCTGCTGGACGTGTTCCAGGTGTTCCTCAACACGCACAACCCACTCGTGTTCTCTAATGCCGCCGTTGACTGCGTGCTCTGCCTCTTGAAGCATGTGCGCAAGCCCGGTGACGCCGAGGACCCTAGCAGTGATGTGCCCGTTCAGCTGCGCCTCGCCGCCCTCAGGTAACCGAAGATAAAAATGGCTCCCAACAAATCTGAAGTCAAAGTTCATGGTTTGAGTGGTGGAGCCCACGGGGGTCCATATCGCAATTTCTCATCGCAGTTCGTTAAATTCAATCCAGGTTCATTAAAGTTCGGCCTAGGTTTATAAAAGTTCACTAAAGTTCACCGAAATTCTTCTATCGAAGTTAATCAAATTTCAAAAACAAATACACATAAGTTAAAGACTACTTCCCTTTTGCAGGTACCTGCGCCGCTGCTGCCAGATCTTAGCCTCCATGTACGACATGCCAGCCTGCCCCATCTTCCACTCGGCCCATCGGTGAGTAACCCTTCGCCCACCCCCTCGCCTGTGCGCCCTGCCCGCGCGCCCCGCCTTAACTCCTGCACCCCTCTGCCCAGCATGTGCCAGAGTCCGGCGTTGGTGCTCAACCCCATCCACTCGGACCTGGAGATCGTGGACTGGGAGCCGGGCGCGTGCGTGGATGACGTGTCCAACGCGCTCAACGCGGCCCTGGGGGCCGTGCCTCACTCGCTGCTCAGCACGTTCGACGACCCGGGCATCATTGACCTGGCGAGCATCGACCGGCCCAGCGGCGTGCTCCGCGTGTGGTACCTGGTGCTGGAGGGGCTCATGGCCACCGTGTCCGGGGAGCAGCACCAGCAGAACGTGCTGGACGCGCTGTTCCAGCAGATGCACGAGCTGCTTCAGGTGCCGGGGCCGCTGTTCGCCCTGCACTGCGTCAACCACATGCTGCTGCCGCTGCTGCAGAGCTGGCTGCGGCGCGCCGGCAAGCAGCCCGAGGCGTGGGAGCGCTGCGCGGCCAGCTTCAAGCAGTGCTGCGGGCTGGCCACGGACCTGGTCGTCGAGTACCTCGCCTACCTCAAGGAGGTGGTCCCGCCGCCGGGCTCCCCGGCCGGCACTCAGGAGCAAGTGGAGGCGGCCTGTTCGCTCATGCTGAAGGGCGTGCTGCTGGTGCTGGTGGAGTGCGTGATCCAGCCGGTCGAGAGCATCGCGCGCCTGGGCTGCGCCTGCATACGCCACCTGTTCATCGCGGCCGGCCCGCTGCTCACCGAGGCGCAGTGGTGGTCCGTCGTGGCCGCGGTGCACCTGGCCACGGCCGCCTCGCTGCAGCCCATGAGGCAGCTGCTCGTCGCCTTCCGCCCGGGAAGCCACGCCTTCTACGGGGACGTGGGGCAGGTGAAGGTGGCTGCGCGGCGGGACACGACTCCCGAGCAGTGCCTGCGCCTGGCGCACCTCGGACACCAGGTCAGTCCCGGGGCGCCTGCGAGCGGGAGGGTAGGCCGATCCGCGGGGCACCCGAGTGTCGCACGCGGCCGCGCTGCCTACCTCACAGGCTGACGCGCTCCCTCCGCTGCTTACAGGTCTTCCTGCTGGAGGGGCAGCGCGAGGCGGCCTGTCCTGCGCCAGCGCCGCCCTCGGTGTCCGTGCCCGGAGTCGGACCGGGGGACGCGGAGGAGCGGTCGTACGTGCTCCTGCTGTTCAGCCCCAGCTCCAGGACAGTGGTCGCCTCGGGCGCCCACTACCCGGGCTGTGCGCTGGGCCCCGGCGAGGACGCCGTGGTGCGCGTCTGGTACCGCGCGCTGGTGGTGGGGCTGCTGGCGCACCAGCTGCTGCTGCACTCGCTGGGCGCCCTGCTGCTGCGCGGCACGCCGCACGCCGTGCCCGCCCTGGCCAACGTGGTGCAGTGCGGCCCCGCCTGCGGCTCGTCCTCGCCGCCCGGCGCCGCCCCCGCGCTCCCGGGCATGATGCGCCTGCTGTCCCCGGCCCAGCTCGAGGGCCTCCTCGCCGCCCTAGACGTGAGCTACTGCGCCGCGCTTCAGTTCGACGCGCGGCCGGGGCTCAAATTCCTCGTGCAGAAGGTAGCCGGGCTCGACTCAGCGGCCAACCTGTACCGGCAGGCCGCCGCGGCTTGGACCATCAAGGTGAGGACTGGTAGTGGCTCGTATGTCACCAGTCGTGTTAACATTATGCCCAAGATTTCGATGTGACTTTTTTCATGCACTGCCTGTTGACACGTTCGAGACTCTCCGCTGACCCCCCACAGGTTGTGGTGCTCGTCGACGTGGCCCTGCACGAGATAGCGGTCACATCGGCGTCCACGGATGACGTCCGCCGCCTGATGGAGGACGCAGCAGGCCCCAGCGCCGATGGCGAGGGTCCCGGCAGTCAGGCGCCTGTCGGGAGTCTGGGCTGGGCACTGTCGTTACTGCGGCAGTCGTTCGACGCGCTGTGCGCCCTGTACGTGGACGTGGTGGAGGACCGCGAAGGCCGCCACGCTGCCTCCGACACCCTCGGCGACCAGCCCATCTTCTTCCTCACCTCGCAGGGTTCCGATTTCCCCGACATACCACGCAGACAGGAGCTGCTGGCGGAACGTCAGGTGAGTCGAGAGCGTGTTCTGTCACGACTTGTTACTGTCAATGCGCGTCTCCTTGATGGTATCACTGACCGACCAATGTTGGTTCCCTACCAGGAGGGGAGTGCAAAACCACCAGATTTCGAGGAGGCGGAAGTAGCTGCCGTCGATACACAAGAGGAGGATGCCGAGGAAGGAGTTGTGACGACTACTAAAAGAAAGAGGGTGAAGAAAGAGAAAAGGGAGAGGCCATATCGGCCTTTCAAGTGAGTCCTTAGCCTTAGATTTATTTTGTGTTCAATACATCCTGAAGTTGAAGCTACTGTCTCATTTCTGTAAATGTTGTCTTGTTTTTTCCTCTCCAGGCTGGCAGATTTGGGACGCTTGTCTCTTGACTCCACCAGTAGTTCCTCATCCAGTGTTGAAGTCGATGACAATGACGGCTCAACTCATGAGAGTCCTTCGCCAACCCCTGATCTGGACCCTGACATTGACAATACACAAGACCGGCAGGAAGGAGAGACGGCTGACAACATGGAAACATTAGTGGCAGAATATCGCAGGCACAAATCAAGGTTTGGTGTTCACCCAAGAATGAACCCCTTTAATGCTCCACCCCAACCTCCACCAGCCCTGGACATACCACCAGAAATTGATCAACAACGAAGAGCCAGTATTATCAAAGTAAGTCAAAGATCCCTCAAATAAAGCGCTACATTACGTATTCCTTTTTTTTTGTGAAGAAAATTACTATTATTACCTGTTGAGTTGTTGCTCTTTTACAATATTGCTTTTGTACCTTCCATCAATCAGGACTCTGGTGCTCGGAGAGTAGCTGCAAGGGAGATGCTAGGCTCGTTGTTGGACCTAGTGGCCCAGTTGTCAGATGCCCAATTCACTGCACTCCTTCCAGCGCTGTTTGGAGGGCTTCGCCGCCTGACTGCACACTCGCGTGACCACACGTTGCAGCAAGCACTTGCTGAGCTGTATCATCGAATAGCTAGGCTCTATGGTTTCAGTGCGGAGTGATGTACTAAAATTGCATTATCAACTGCTTGGTAACTTAGGCTGTATTTGCTGGCCAACTTTACAGTCTACATTATTGTAGTATTTACAAACATTCTAGTCATATACGTACCTAATATTTTCTATACAGTATATCTATTGGAAGTCTTGTATTTTTTGAAGTACATATTTTTAAGTCATGTATTTTTTGAAGTACATATATTCTAGTCATTTTTCTCTCTATTCATAAACGGAAAGAAATGTGATATGTGCATAGAGGAAACAATGAGCTTTCCTCTCCAGCACAAAGTTATGTTTTAAAACCATTGTGAAAAACTTTTCATTTAGAACTTTAAGTTTTTTTGTGTCACTTGTTTCAAATCCGGAATACTGATCCATGGGCCTCAGTGATGATTTTTATTGTTGTCACTAGCAGATAAAACTTACTTTAGTGAGACCAGGGAAAGATTGTACTTCTCAAAGCAGCATAGGAGTTCACAGAGTTCACAGGCGAGAGCGAGAGTGAAGGGGGGGGGGGGGGAGTACCACATTTGGCTGATCTGCCTATACTTGTCATTAAAATATTCAATCAAATTTAATATTTGATAAATAAAGTTTCTTTCCTTATAGCTTAATTTTTTGTGGACTGATTTATATTATAAAATGTAATCAATTGCTTGAAGCCAAATCATCCCTCAACTTGTCAGGGATTTGTAACTTGTAACCCATATAATATTTGGAACCAAATTAATCACTGTAAAGCAAATCTTCTCTATAACCTGTAATATTGATGAAAATAAATGGTTACCAACTACAAATGTGGTAGTTTTCTAATTTTCTCCGGTTTTGTCCTGGACTCCAATTTAAAATTTCCCGCCTTTTGAGCACGGTTACAAAAACTTTTCATAGCGCACATAGTGCGTTTCGCAAGATTTCTCATTCATTTGGCTATTCACCGGCATGGCGAAAGAGGTTATGTTGTCCTTTGATAGTTGATTAGTTGATACAATTTTTGTTTCTTGTAAACAAAAAAATTGTCCCCGTTCCCGTTATTTAGTTTCTTTGTGTCATTAGTGTTGCAATGTCATAATCAACAATTGCTGCAATATTTATCATGTCAGTTCTATTAGGAAAAGTTTGTTCTCTAATTTTGGAAGAGCATTTTGGGGAAATAGTGTCCAAGGTGGGCACTGACCTTTTTCAATGGGGTCCAAAACCTCTTGCTCTAGTTGCCTCCTCAACCAAATTATCCATTGACAAGGTATGTTCTAAGACATTGTTGTTTTCCCAAAGATTTTTTCCTAAGCGTAACCATTCATTGTATTTGTATATTTGTCACAGGTAAAGCAGTCCCTCTGCGTACTGCTACAGTATGGCTTGGCAACATTTGCTCCTGGTAAGTCTGGACGTGTTGCTGAGTATACCATTCAAACAGAGAAGATATTTTCTCTCCTCAGATATCCTAGGTAAGAGCTGATACTCCAACAGTTCTAATTATTCATTCTTACAATTTGTAAAATGAAAATTTGTATCACATTTATGTTGTTTCTGTAGGTACCTTTATTTAATTAAAAGCAAGTTTGGCGTTGAAGCTGAAACATTAGTTGAAGAATTCTTAAGGGTAGGCTTTGATTCTGCATCTCGACTTATTGTAAAGGCAGCTACCAGACTCCAAGAGTCTCAGAAAGGTTTGTTGCTCTATCGCATCTATTTTTTTGTTTTCTTATTCCTTGTACATTTCAAATAATGTTGTTTTTAGGTTCTGACAATGCAAGTGCCTATTTATCTACACTTCGAGATAAATTTGTCTCATTAGTCAACAAACAGTTTTTAATGCGCTGCCCCTCACCTACACCTGTTGATGAAGAGAAAGGAGAGAAGCCAACAGGAATTCCTAATCTTACTGTTTCTAAAACACAATTACATCTTCCTCCAACTTTAAATATGAAAGCTCTTACACAGCTACTGGAGGGAGAAGTAGCTGATGCTGGTGATGAAGGTGTATACTGGCGGGTCAACTTTGATCGCTTCCATCAGGACTTTCGGTAAGATCTTAACACATTCAGTGCTAATCCATTTTTAAACAACATTATTTGACAACAAAGTGGTCGTATGGCATTGAACGCGTTAACAAACAATGCTTTATTTAGAAATTAAAGATCTGTATTTTTTCTCATGTCCTTTTACTAACGTCTACTCTCTTCCTCTTTTCTGTGACTTTAGTGACCAAATTATGGTTGCTGCTATTGCAAGAAGAATAGATGACAATGCCAGTGAAATTTTCCAACTGTTACTACAACTCATGTATATTCGTACTGATCCATGGGTTAGAGTTTCAAATCCTATTCCATACTCAGAGTTACGAGATACACTACGTAAGAAGGATCCTCAGTCTCCTATACTGCCACACCTTGACCAATATTTAAAAATAATTGGTGAGATAAATCAGATTTCACTTTCCTGATTTGTTTCTGTGTGAAAGTTTACATTATCACCATTTAGCATTCTGACCTTGTTTTCAGAGGAGGACTCCAGTGGTTTCATTACTAGAGTTGGTGACAGTGGTGGAGGACAATTCTGTATCAACATGCACAAATCCTTTGAGGCATTGACCTGGACCTGTATTGAAAATATTATTGTTGAGCGCTTTGGGTCTAAAGCAGCACGTATTTTCAGGTAAGAATGTTGTTTTATACATCTATATCTTTTCAGTATTTCAAATTTGCCACCCAAGTAATTGTTTTTCATTTCATGCCATATTGTAGATTAGTGAAAGATAGGAGATTTATTGAGCAAGAAAAAATACAGCAAATTGCCATGATCCCAGCAAGAGAAGCCAAACAACTTACTTATCGGCTAATGCATGAAAATTTCTTGCAACTCCAAGAACTTCGTAAAACAATGGCTACCAATGCTGGCCCCAACAAAACCTTCTTCCTTTTTCATATTGATCTAGAGGAGGTATGAATGTTACAGCTCTATTGAACATGGCCTACCCTCTGTATTTTCTAAGGAAAGAAACACGATTTTAATTTCTTTATTTTTTAAGGTTGCTCGCATGATACTAGATTTGAGTTATAAGGCTCTCTATAATGCCATGAATCGGAGAGATTTTGAAACAAATGAGAACCGCCGCCTTATTGAGAAAAAGAATAGAATCCACAGTATAGCTCTCAGTTTACAGGCACAAGGAGCACCAGCCGAACAGTTGCAAGAAGTATGTACATATTTCAAGTTGTTTTCTTTTTCCTATGAAACAATTATAAATATTAAAAGTCATCTGTAACTATTTTTTTTCCAGATTGAAGAAATGATGGCACCTCCGGAGGTTGATCTTTTTAATAAAGTAATGAGAAGAGTACAGAAATTGAGTGAAGCAGAGCTCCACCTAGAAGAGACAATATTTCTTATGCAATTATTTTTAAGTTACAATATGCAATGATCTCACTGTTATTTGTTGTCTGGATGCATTCCTGTAAATATGTTCCATTGGAGCTGTATCTTTCAATCAATGAACTGTCTTTGTTTTGTGTGTACCACAATTTTGTTATCTGCTCTAACCATTTTTAATCGATAAAGGAAACGAGCTGTATTTTAGATGTTTCGTCAATCAATTTCATAGACTTGAATTTTTCTAGGATTTGGGAAGTTTACCTTACCACAGATCAGGGGGGGAAGAAGGGAAAGGGGACTAAGGTGAGACCAGAAGGGACAGGGGAGAGGAGGCGCGACCCTTTGGCACGATTCCAAAGGTAGTAGTTTTCGGACCGCTGGGCCGGCTGAGGCGTGGCGTGGCCTGGCGTGGCTCAGGAAGATCAGGAACGCCAGCTGCGCTTTCTTCTCAAACTGCTCAGCCCGGCCAACGTGCGATCGGCTGTGCCGCGCACGCACACTGGCGGTGGGTCGAAGTTTTTCATACCTCAAGAGTTCGTCCCCACGCGCACCCTCAGCCCACTCGGCGCGCAGGATCGTCTGGGCGGCCGCGACGCGGCGCCCCGCCGTCGTCGGCGTCGTCCGCACCCCCGACCACCTCCCCCACGTCAACGCCCCGTGGAATGAGAAATTCGTGGGGCCTCTCCGCTCATCTCCACTCCCCTCGGACGTCGCGGCAGTACGGCAGCCTCGCGGACCAGCGACGCCGCCGCCGCGACGCCCTCTTCCACCGCGCCGCGCCGCAGCACCCTCGGCTGGCCAGGGCCCGCGCCACCCGCGGCGGCGTCGAGGCGCAAAGCATGAAGACGGACGCGACGCACGATCCTCGGCGTCCGGACTGCATCGACTGACGAACCGTACTAAGGGGATCTAAAGTGCGCGGGTGTACCGTCCGTGCACGGTGGACGGTGGGGGGCGCCGTAAGTGGCGAGGCGAAACTTGTGCGAGATCCGATATCGAATTGAGATCGTAAAGGCGCTTTCGGTACGCAGGACACCTTTTTGACAACCCTTCCCGACTAAAGTGTTCCCTTTTCCCGAAAAGCCCGCAAAGGCCGAGGACTTGAGTCGCTCGGCGACTCTGGCCAGGTGTTTTCGATCCGCATGGCCACGGGCGCGCGAATGACGTAGCGCCTTCCAATCGAAAGCAGCTGCTTGGAATAAGTGCAGTCGCGGTGGTGACAGCTTGCACCGCGACGCGACGTCGCGACACCCGCCCGCCACTCGGGCAGCCGTCAGAAGGGTTGGGAGCTGCGCTCACCTTGACCCGTGCGTTCCCAATGCGGCTTTTGGCGTGACAGTCTTGAGACAGTCCCGACCCGAGGCGCGGCGCGTCTGTGCCGCCCTCTTGGCACGCAGCACTACGGGCGCGGCGGCGGCAGGGGCGCGGCGGCGGCAGCGCGCCCCGAGCGAGCAGCGGCCCCAGCGGCCCCGCCATACCCCGTGCCGCCCCGAGGCGCGGCAGCGGGCTCCCGCGGTGCACGGGACAGGAATATCGCCAACGTACGTCACACGCGATCGTTCCGCGCACAATTTTCCTGGTCCGCGTTTCGAACATTTGAACGCGGCGCTGCCCCGGCGCGGCCGCCCCCCCCTGTCCTTCGCCTTGGCGCCGGTTGTTGTCGAACGCGCGCAGGGCGCACAGCTCAGCTGCAGGTAAAGGGCACGGGGCGCGGCGCGCAGGGCCCGCGGGACCCGGGGACCCACAGCAGGGATGGCGGTGCGCGGGGTCGCGGCGCTGCTGGCGGTGCTGCTGCTGTGCCTGACCGCCACCGAGTCCGAGGCGAAGGCCTCTACGGCGCCCTCGTCGTCGACGTCCTCGTCCGCGCTATGCAGCAAGTTCCCCAGCTACTGCGACCAGGCCGACGCCGCCGGCCAGGACGACAAGAAGGGCAAGAACCCGCACCAGCGCTTCGCCGAGACCAAATGGCGGAAGCCCAAGGGAGACGCGGAAATAAGAGGTGAGCGCGGTGCGCGTGCTGGGCGGGGCGGGTGGAGTGCGCTCGCCGTGCTGACGACCTGCTTGTTGTCCCCCAGGGCACCTGGCTCCCAAGCGGCCTCTGAAGACGCCGGCGGAGAATGACATCGATGAGTCGGCTGCCCTCCGCGCCGCCACTATTCGGGAGGCCGAGGAGCGGATGCGACAGTCGGAGGTCGGTCGGGCCAGGGGCAGCGGGGGCGACGCCGCCGGGGGCGCGGCCGGGCTGACGCAGACCTCCACCTCGGCCTTCGACAAGCGGAGGACGGTGGAGGACGCCCGGCGGAAAGCGCACCTCATCCAGGAGGCGAGGAGGAAGCGGAGGCAGCGGCTAGAGGAGGAGGAGGAAGAGGTGAGCGTGGGCACCATGCAGGAAACCCCATCTCGCTACATCGTGGCGTGGGAGAGAAGGCGGGGGAGCGGGCGGGAGGGCGCCCGCAGCATGGGCCGGCCCGCTGTGCACGCGGGCGCCACGGGATTGCCTACCTCACGGGCGGGTGGGCGCCCGCAGCATGGGCCGGCCCGCTGTGCACGCGCGCGCCACGGGACTGCCTACCTCGCGGGCGGCCAGCGCGCCCGGCGCTTAGGCAGGGCCGACGGGTGCGCTCGCGCAATGGGTCCGCCCAACCAACAGGCGCTAACCACCTGTTTGCCATGTTCTGTCTTTTGCAGGAGGACGACGAGGACGAGATGGTCGTGGAGGTTGAGGAGGACGAAGAGGAGGACGACGAATCTGACGAGGATGACGAAGTTGTGGAGGTTGAAGATGACGACAGCGACGAAGATGAAGACGTAGACAGCGAAGAGCTAGTCAGTGACGAAGAGGAGGAAGAAGAGGAGGAGTACGTGGAAGAGGGTAAGGACAAAGAAGAGGAGGAAGAGGAGGAGGAGGAGGAACACGAGGAAGAAAGCCACGAGGAGATCGAACTATATGATGATGAACCAGAAGATGAAGAGGAAAAACGCGCCCTAAAGAAGCTCCGTGAGTCTGTACAAAGAAGACGGAAATGGAAGGAAGAAGAAGCGCGAATGAAACAGAGGGAGGAGGAACGAAAGAAACTTGAAGAAGAGAAGAAAAAGAAAGATGACGATGTTCGAAGACGTAGAATAGAGGAAATACGAAAGAAAAAGAGACAGGAGGAAGAGGAGAGGCGTAAGGAAGAGGAGGAAGAGGAGCGCAGAAAAGAAGAGGAAGAGGAAAAGAGGCGCAAACAGGAAGAAGAAGAGGAAGAAAGGCGAAAGAAGGAGAGAGAAGAACGACTTCGAAAATTAAGGTAAAAGTATTATTGTGGAATCCATCTCCATACCCTGCCTCCAACGTTGCTTAATGTACACACTCAAAAGAATATAAAAATATTTCATGGTACAATTTGCTTTTGTACTTGGGTTGGCTTCATTTATATGGTATGCTAGCTGACGTGGATCGCCGAGCTCGTCGGTCTACGTTGTGTAGCTAACAGTGACACTGTCGGTTGCGCTTATACAGCTGTAGTACGTTTGCCACATGGTCAGCTAACCATGTCGTTGGAGCCAATCCAACGACTCATGTTGTTGGTACCATGTTATTTGTTTTGAGTGCATCAGTTAATTTAGACATTATTTAATGTGATATTTCGTTATGAGATAGCAGGAGTTTCTAGATTTTGTGAACCGGCAATCAGCTGGTTTAATGATGAGGTGGTAATAAGCATTTAGATTAGCGTTGTAAGTCGTAGATGTGTGTTTGTTCCCGCTGTGTGCTCTCGTACATATTGTTTACAATACGGAGCAGCCCATTTTTATTTTTCGAGAAGTATTTATTTTGTATATTTACTGCCCTTTTATATTCTATTCACTCTTTATTACCATGGGCACCTAGGAACCCCCTTTTATTTTATTTATTTTTAATATGGGACTACTGTCAAATCCACCTCTGTCCAATGCATCTGCATTTCCTTCTTTGTTCAACAAATGCCTGCATCTGGGGATAGATTGGAATAAAGCTCCTGCCTTTCTTAACAAATCACCTTCTATCTCTTCTCTCTTTCTCTCACTCCGCACAGGCCACTCCGCTCCCACCCTGCCACTTGCCCCCTTTCAAGCTAATCACCAGGTGTAACGCGGCTAAGTGCGCCAATGTAAATGCCACCTAACTTTTTGCCTTGACTCAGGCTCTTTCCTTTGCCTGGAGGCATCCTGCTAAACACCTTGACTGACATTCATCTGCCTAAGCCTTATCTTATGCGAAACGTTGCCAAGACATTGGATTAACGCTAACTGCTACGATTCACACCAGTACATTATTTGCAATTTGATTGACTTTAAAATAATTTCACTGGTTTTTTACTGACCTAAAACCTTTCGATGCCGTATGAACAGGTACAGAAAAACGTTTCTTTTTTACAGAGAAGAAAGGGAGAAAGAAGAACGGCGGCGCCTTGAAGAAAAAAGAGAGATGGAAGAAAAACGACGCCGAGAGGAAGAAGAGAGAAAGCGAAAAGAGGAGGAAGAGGAGAGGGAAAGACTAGAAGAGGAGAAAAGAAGAATTGAGAAGGATGAAGAGGAAAAACGTCAAAAGCTACAGGAAGAAGAACGACAGAGAGAGGAGGAATTAAAAAGAAAGGAGGAGGAAAAGAAAGAGCTTCAGAGATTACATGCAGAGGAGAGAAAAAAGCGGGAGGAAGAGATTATACTGAGAGAAGAGCAGGAAAAGAAATTAGCGGAGGAGAGGCGAAAACGAGAAGAAGAGGAAAGAAAGAGAAGAGAAGCAGAGGAGCGAGAGAGGAAGCTAAAACTAGAGCTAGAGAGGGAGCGCAAGAAAATGGCAGAGGAACAAGAGAGAGAACGAAAGAGAAGAGAAGAAGAGGAGAGGGAACGTAAAAGGAGAGAGGAAGAGGAGCGAGAGCGAAAGAAAAGAGACGAGGAGGAAAGAAAATTAAAGTTAGCCGAAGAGGAGAGTCGAAAAAGAAAGCAGGAAGAAGATGCGAAGAGGAAACGAGAAATTGAGGAGAAAAGGCTGAAGAAGCAAGAAGAGGAAGACAGAAAAACTAAAGCTGCTGCTGAAGAAGAAAGACAGCAAAAGCTTGCTGATGAAAAGAGACCAAAGCAACAGGTTTCAAAAACTAAGGGAGAGAAGGGTAACGAGAAGAAAGATAAGAAACAATCTTTAAATGCTGAAAGTGAGGGAGACAACGAGTTTGATCAGACGTCTTGGATGTCTGGTTTCCCAGAGTTTTTTGCACCAACTGCAGATGATGATGTGAAAAACGATGAGTGCAAGAAACACAGTAGAATATTTGTCCAGCACCTCGCCAAGTACAAACCGTGGGCACTAAGCAGTAAGTATCAGATATCCGGATATTTTTCTAAACCTCTATCCACCCGGCCGCTGTTCTTACCCAATCCTCTGTTCCAACAGTGTACGACGCGACAGCCAAGCTGCCGTCGGGCGTACTCAGTGGGAACGGTATCCAGTTGGGTGACTTCGATGAGTGCCTCGGCGTGGACGTCCGCCTTCGCCAGAGGTGAGCGTCCCGAGAGTGCCTGCTCTGACTACAGTGCGAGCCTCGCCATAAGCGTCATGTGCGTCCACAGGTCCGCGCCGACCAGTCCCGCCAAGGAGGACGCCGAGGCCGAGGATGTGGCTGTCGTGGCGAGGGCCATGTCGTGGTTCGCCGACCTGGTGCGCCCCGTGCTGGAGCCGGTGCTGGGAGCGCGCGAGGACCCCGGGCTAGTGCACATCCGGGGGCGCTACTGCCTGGCCGGAATGGACTTGGAGTTGAGGAGGCACGATCCGGGGGTGCGGGTCGCGCTGGACAGGGCGTTGGCCCATTCCTTTATTAAGGGCTCCCTCAACGACGTAAGTACGGGCAAGGACGAGGGGGGAGGGGGGACTTCGGTATGAAAGTGGTAGTCGGAATCAGAGAGGTAATCCAGATACATGGTAGGAGATCATCCAGAGAGTACGTCCGTCAATCGTGAACCAGCCAAGTTCAAGCGGTCCAAGCTTTCACAGCGCCTGCTAGGTAGGCAACATCTTCCCTGCAGTGCACACGTGTACAGCGGGCTGGCCTACCCCGAGCCTCACAGGCGCCGAGCTTGAGTGACTTGCCGAATGGATCCGAGAAAAACAGAAAAACGGGCGTACTTCCTCGACTGATCCGTTGTCTCTGCTCCGCTCTACAGTCGGCGCACTTCGTGCCGCGCTTCCGCACGTTGGGCTGGGGCGTGTGCGTGCCCGAGGCGTGCGCGGCGCGCGACGTGGAGGTGGCGCTGCGCGGCGCGGTGGCGCGCTTCCAGCGCAGCGGCGCGTGGGGCGCGGGGCTGGTGCGCGCGCGCCTCGCCGTGCCCGCGGCCGCGTGCCGCGTGGCGCCCCGCGCGCCGCCCCTGCAGCGCCTGCCGCCCTCCTTCCTGCTGGCCACCGGCGCGGCCGCGCTGCTGCTGCTCGTCACCCTGGTGGCCACCGTCAAGGACTCGGGCCACGAGCCGGACGAGCTGAGCGGGCTCTCCGGCGTGTTCTCGTGCTTCAGCCTGCGCCGCAACTGGAGCACCCTCACGGCCCCGGAGGACCCCGGCGCCGACGACATCCGCTGCATCCACGGCGTGCGGTC
>NW_026267149.1:1713007-1714878 GCF_000697945.3 Frankliniella occidentalis
AGCGGCGCGCTGGACTGGGCCGGCCGGGTGGCGACGCGCGTCGTGCGCCTCACGCCCACCCTGGGCATCGTGACGGTGGCGTACGCCTACGTCCTGGAGCACATCGGCACGGGCCCCCTGTGGGGCCAGCTCGTGGAGGAGAACGCGCGCATCTGCCGAGAGCACATGTGGCGCAACCTGCTCTACGTGCACAACCTGTGGCCCTTCGAGCAGATGGTGAGTTGTCGGCCAGCCCTCGGGCCTGCCTTTGGACCAGCCTCCCGCTTCCCTGTCCCTGACGGATCTCTGACCACCCGGTGCTGCCGCAGTGCGCGCCGCACACGCACCAGCTGGCCCTGGACATGCAGCTGTCGCTGCTGGTACCGCCGCTGGTGTGGCTGCTCGTCAAGGCGTGGCCGCTCGCCACCCCGATGGTCGTGGCGCTCGTGGGCGCGTCCACCTGGCTGCGGCAGCAGGCCGCCGTGCAGCACAACGTCAGCCTGCTCATCTACAACGGCGCCAAGCCCTCTGACCTGTACCGGGCGGCTGACGCCTCGTACGTGCAGGCGGGCCACCGCGCCTCCGCCTACGTCATCGGCGTGGCCCTAGGCTACCTACTGCACCGGGTGCCGCGCAAGCTGCACATCCCCAAGGTGAGTGTATGCGAGCCGGCAGGTGCGGGTTGGTGACCAGCAGCCCTGCTACATGGGTTGCCTACTCGCCTAATACCTCTACAGGTGGTGCTGCTGGCGGGCTGGGCGGTGAGCGCGGCGTTGGCGGGCTGGGCGCTGTTCAGCCAGAGGAACGTGGCCCGGCTGGACTACCGCTTCAACGTGGACGAGGCGGCGCGCTTCAACGCGCTAGCGCCGTTGGCCTGGGCGGCCGCCGTGTCCTGGCTCATCTTCGCCTGCTACACCAACAACGGCGGTGAGTAGTGCCGGCCTGGCCTCTCTCTCTCTCTCTTTCTCATCGTTGCGAAGCAGGCATCTGACTATGGTCTTCACCCCGCGCAGGCCTGCTAGATAGAGTCCTGTGCGCGCGACCGCTCGTGCTGCTGAGCAGGATCTCGTACGCCTTCTACCTCACCCAGTTCCTCGTCTTCTTCTACAACGCGGGGTCGGTGCGGTCACAGCGGGAGTTCAGCGTGCTGGCGGCGGTAAGGCTGATATGGTGGCGCCCGAGGCGCCCGCACCACCCAACTGCGCGCGCGCGCGCTCAGACACACACACATTTACACAAAAAACGTGTCTAGATACTAGTCCGATACTACTCGTGTATTTTTTTGTATTTTATTTTGTGAACTCTCCTTTTTGGGATTGCGCGCTTCTTACACCACCCTGATGCCCAATTTTCTCATTTTTAGCTGGACTTGTGGGAGCTGCTGATCGTGCTGGCGCTGAGCACGCTCATCACTTTGCTCGTGGAGCTGCCCATGCAGAGCATGCGCTCGGCCTTCGCTAGTGGGAAGCGTCGCCAGAGTCTCAGATGGGACCCGCCCAGCAGCCCGTCGCCACACGGTGAGTCCGCAGTGAGGTCCGCGAGGCTCTGCCTTGGCTCTGCCCGCGCCCGCGGCCGGCCCGGACAGAGTTTATTATTTTTACATCCCCTGAACTTGTGGCTTGTATTAGGCAGGCCAGGAAGGTGCTCGCCGATAACAGGTCTGCGGGTTACCTCACACCTGCTCGCTTATCCCCGCCCCGCTCAGTCTGCGTGTGTGTTTTTCCGTGGTTCCAGAGCTGGCCGCGGCCTACTACTACAACTCCGGGCCCGGCGCGGACGTCTACGCGTCGCGGCCCAAAGTGGAGTGAGTGAAGATGGCGGCCGCTGACACCGATTGATTGGAGATACCGGGCCGGCCGGTAAATGAACCGATGTCTTGTCCCGGCCCACCC
>NW_026267149.1:1716272-1718342 GCF_000697945.3 Frankliniella occidentalis
CACCTGGAGCCTGCCTTTCGTGTGGTGCTGAGTGTTTCTGTGACGGTCCTACAGGCGTCGAGAGGGTCGGTGCCGATGTCCTCGCGCGGTTGGACCTGTTCCGCGAGCTTTGGACCCACGCTCCCTCCGCCGAGTGCAAGAGCGGCCTCCAGGACTTCCTGGAGGCTCGCGAGCGCCTGCTGCTGTGGGCGCTTAAAAGTGAGTCCCATGATAGCTCGCCTCGCGATGCCATCTTGTGAGAGTGGCCCTTTTCTCCTCAAACTACAACGATTTGTCGACGTTCTCAGTGCAGGAATCGTCCGTCATCCTGCCCGACGCCCTACTCTCCGGCAATATGTTCAGCCTGGGTAACTTTGATGCGTGCGCCGCGCTTCCGGCGTCCATGTTCTGCCTCCCGGACGTGGTGGTGAGGCCCGTGTCTAAAACTGGAGTGCGGGAGCACCCCGGTGACGAGATCAGCCCGTACGAACCGCCGCACGGGCAAAATGCTACGCTGTGGGATTGGTTCAAGGTGAGAAGAGCCTTCTTTTTGAATCGTCGAACAAGGGGGTAAGGGGGTGAGGATTGTGCGGTTTGGCGTTTACACACATTTGCGTGTCCGTTTGCGCAGATCTCTGGGAACCGCCGCCGCTACCGGCGCGACCTGATGCAGTGGGCCGTCTGTCTGCCCGCGGCCTGCCATCGGGACGCCGGTCCCGGGCGGCTTGGAGACGCGCTGGCCGCCTCGATCGACGGCCTGGCCAAGAAACTGGGCGTAGAGCTGCTCCTCCGCCTGAATCCCAACGACTGCACCGACTTCACCGCCCGGGGCAGTATCTTCGAGGAGTTCTTCCGCAGGCTGCAGGAGCGGCCGCTCTTCCTCTACGGCAGGTGCGGATGTCGGTGTAGAGTCGGTCCCCGTCCCCCGTGGTGGAGGCCGCCTAGTAACACATTGAGGGAGATTTAATTTTGGACCACTCTAAGAGGAGTGTAGGTGTCGCGCAACACTCACCCTCTCCCCCTTTTCTATTCCCTACAGCGTCTTCATCCTCTCCTTCCCCCTCGCGGTGCTCGTGGCCTCGGTGCGCGCGGCCTGCCGCGGGCCCGACGCTCACAGCCAGACCACCCTGGACAAGCCGAGCCTCACTTCTCCAACGTACAAACTGGACTGCTTCGCCATCCAGGCGAACTGGTGCCGCCTGCGCCGCAAGCAGCAGTCTCAAATCCACTCTATCCAGGGCCTGCGCACCATAACCATGTTCATGATCATCTTCGGACACCGGGCCATGTACCTGTTCGGCGGGCCGCTCTCCAACCCGGAGTACGTCGAGAACGTAAGTCTCCGCTGTCCTGAGCCCTTGGTCCAGCCAGCCGCTCACTCCACTCACGTCCTCATTCACGACGTCCTGTTCCAGTCGTTCACCAGGGCGCTAAAGATGTCGATCATCAACGGGACCGTGATCGTGTCCACGTTCTTCGTTATCAGCGGCTTCCTGGAGGCGCGCCTTTCCATGATCCACATCGGCAAGCTGCGCCGCTACAACCTGATGGTGGTGATGCAGCACTACGTGATCCGCTACCTGCGGCTTCTGCCGGCGCTGGCCGTGGTGCTCGCCGTGGAGGTCCTCTGGGTGGAGTTCATGGGAGACGGGCCGATGTGGGACCAGGTGGTGGGCCAGGCGTCGCGGGACTGCAAGGCCAACTGGTGGGCGCACCTACTCTTCGTCAACAACTACGTTAGCCCCGATTCGCGGGTAAGACCCCAGCTACTGGGATTCACATATAAAGTTTACCAAAAAAATACAACATAAAACTATTTTTTTAATTGGAGCAAATTTTGGAAAGTTTATATATCTTTACATTCTTCCAGATTTTGTTTTGTTTTTCTCGATTTTCGGAGCTCGAGCCGATGTCATGGCGCATTTTCTGCTCTCCCCACAGTGCATGATCCAGACGTGGTTCGCGTCCGCCGTGCTGCAGCTGTACGTGGCCACGCCTAGGGATGTATTTTTACGGTAAAATTAAAATTCGGCGGTAATTTACGTAAAATACCGTAAATTACGGTAAAATACGGTAAAATTGGTAAAATTC
>NW_026267149.1:1720337-1737767 GCF_000697945.3 Frankliniella occidentalis
ACGTCGTCTGCTGCAGGGTTCCAAAAGTCGCCCACGGGCACGGCGCCGCAGGGCAGGGAGGAGACGCCGCCGCCCCCCGAGGACTTCGAGGACGCCGACGACCTCCGCTCGGTGGAGGAGGCGTCGGTGCACACGCGCAGCAGGCGGGCGTCGTCCGTCACGTCCCGGGTGTGAGGTGCCGGCCGACGCGCCGGGGTGGGAGCGGTGCAGAATGGTGCACGAGACAGCTTTAAATGTACCCAGTATTTGCAAATAAATTATTATTACGTAGTCCAATATCATAATCGTGAGTGTGGCTGTACTCCATTTCCCCCAATTTTCCCCACCTGGACAATTCGTCGAACCGGGAGCCGTCCGACGGTCGAGGCGAGCCTCCCCCGGGACTATTGGGGTTTTTTGGCCGTGCGTGTGCGTTCGCGGTCCAGGCCCAGGCCCGCCCGACCCCCATCAGCATCAGCCCCATCATAGGGAACCCCCGCGCGGCCGCTCTCGCCGCCGGCGCCATAGCGGCCGCGGCCAGCGCACTCCGTTGGCACCGCGTGGGCACTGCGGTCAGAGCAGTTTATCAATCTCTCCCACATTTGCGAGCAACGAGGAACATATACACGTATACGGGTGGCGCCGCACGTGCGCCGCGCCGTGTGTGGTGCTCGGGCGTGACAGCGTGACATGACCTCGGCCACGGCAACTGCCCTTGGGGCCAACTTTCCCCACCCCACCCTCCTGCCCCCTATACCTGCCGGGTTTTTTTAGAACCGAAAAAATCCCGTCTCTACTCTTAATCTTTCCCTTTCGAGCGGCTTCGGGAAATCTTCGGCTCGTACTCGGCAGGCACGGAGCCTGGGCGAGGCGACGCCGACGACGTGCCCGGCGGCACATCAACAAACCTCGAACAAACAGTACCGAGCCGAGAGCGACAGCGACAGCCAGCAGCATCACCGCCGCCGCCGCCGCAGTGGTCAGATGTCATCAGTTCCTTCCTGACCTCCGCTGCGTCGCGTCACCCAACAAGCGGCTGCAATCAGCCCAGCGCCCAGCGGAATACGAGAGCATTGGATTGTTTTTATCGAGTGTCGTGTGAGTAGGCTTCCGAGCGTTTTGTTTGTGAGACGAGCACTGCGAGAGCCGCGTAGCAGACGGACACCCCGCCACGCCCACCTCGGCCGCGCGAACCTGACCGACCCGCCCTGCCCGCAGGTGATCATGGAGGGGCTCCTTGAGTGCTCGTCGTGCGCGCAGAACTTTGACTTGGAGGAGCACCGACCCAAACTTCTGGCATGCGGCCACACGCTGTGTCGCCACTGCGTCTCCAACAACGGCTGGGGTGGCAGGGTCAGATGCCCACATGACGACCAGGAGGACTTGGGGGATGCGGACAGCCTCATTGATGACCTGCAGCTGGTGTGTTGGCTTGGTGAGTACACTTTGCGCCGTGAGGAATGTCGTTGTCATTGGTCCATGTCCAGCAAGAGCGTGTTCTCGGTCTGCAGAGGCCACTGCCCAGGGGGTGCTCGAGTGCGTGTGCTGCGGCTGCCCCTTCGACTGGCTGGTGCGCCGGCCGACGGCCCTGGACTGCGGACACGCTGTGTGCCGGCTGTGCCTGCAGGAGGCCAACGAGTCGGGCGAGGACTCTGGCCGCGACTCCAGCCCTTCCCTGCCGCCGCCCGTCTCGCTGCCCCGTCGCGGCCGCCGCCATCCCACGAGCCAGGACTCTGTGGACGAACCCTGGGACTTCTACTCCAAGAAGGATGGCGGCACTAGTTCTTCATCTTCCCTGTCTTCGCTGCCGAGCGACGACGGCGACCTGGTGCAGCGGGTGGACTGCCCTATGGCGGGCTGCGGCAGGGGCGTCCGCGCCCGGGACCACCAGCATCTCCTGCACTGCTTGGACGGCACAGCTTCGCGGGCGGCGCGAGCGCACAGAGCCAGGGGTGCCGACAAGACCGGCGAGGAGCTGATTGTGAAACTGGCACAGCTCGAGAAGCACGTAATGCGTGGGGTTAGCATGGACGACGGGGTCCTGCCCGCAGAGCGCCGTGGGGGGTGCGTCATCCTGGACACCCCCACCGCGGCGACGGTGATGGGCAAGACCGACGAAACTCACCTGGAGGCGATAAAGGACCTCTTGGCGGACTTGCGACGTGTGGTAGAGCACAAGGTCAGCACTTTTATTTGTTAATTTAATTTTGTTGTTTTTTAATTGTTCTGCCCACTTAGTTTGAATCAGGTGTCCTAATCGATTTTTTTTCATTTCTTTTCTTTCTTTTTTGTTTTTTTGTTTTTGTAGAATTCACCTCGAAGTGAACAACTTGATGTGTTCAACATTGTAAGTAGCTCCGTTAGGCTCCACACTCGACGTGCACTCCAGTTTGACTGGAGTAGAAATAAAATTTAACATTTTTCTGGGTCTGATTTCAGACTACGGTCAACACTTCGCTTCCTGATCTTCTGATTAATGAGAAGTCATCACAGGCAGCCTATTCATCAGTTGATGAAGATGTTTGCGCAATTGAAAATCTTAAAGTAAGTTTATTGGTTGACCATACTTTCTTGAAAACAAAACATCAATGGATGTGATAATTTAATTGTTGTTATTATAGGAGTCCAAAATTGAAGTTGATGTTTGGGAAATGTCTCTATCAAATCCACAAGAAATGCGAGTAAGAAAAGAGAAACTGGTGCACTCTGCGAGTAAGGTAAGGGTAGTAAAAATAAGTTTCTTGATTGAATTTCTAGGTTTTTATCATCCAATGGATAACAAAAGTTGTGTTTATTTTTAATTTTGAAGGTGTGGAAACTAACAGGTGTAGATTGTTGGTGCGATCCCGAGTGGTCACTTAGACTGCTCCGTAAAGTAGCACCCGATGTGGAGCAGCTGCAGTTGCGGTACCCCACCCGTCAGCACCTGCAGGTGGTGCGGGATTGCATGCCCCACCTTCGCCGTCTCGAGGTGCGCGGCTGGAGTGGGATCGACTTGGTGGAGGAGCCCTTCAGCTTCGAGGGAGCTTCCGCTAAGAACACGTTGGAGTGGCTCGAGGTAAGGGATTTATTATTCCCGGTTAAATGAGTAAGATTGCTACAAAGCTAGAGAATAAATGTAAATTTATCGCATAACTAACTCCCTTTACAGGTGTTCCTCCCAAGACCAACGGCAATGTCGCTTCTCCGGTCACACCGACGGTCCCTCAGGAAGCTGCGCGTTGTGGTGTCCGATGAGTGGATGTCGACGGTCAACTCTCCCGAGCCCTCCCATGAAGCCCCGTGCGCCGTCTCCGAGGAGTCCATGTACCCAGACTCCATCGACGGCTTCGTCATGGCCGAGGACGTCGACGAGGAAGGATTTTGTGTGGTGCCCTTTGCCGAGGACGCCATGCGTAGCCGCTGCTGGGATGACCTCCTGGCCGAGTACGGAGATGCTGGGGCCGGGGGGGCGTCCTCGCTCGCCTCTCTCTCCCTACTTTGGCCCTCCTCGCACACACACGACTACTACAACTGCCGGCAGTTTGCCCGGACCCTCGAGAAAGCACGTCCCCACATCTCTGTGGACTGCGACGTGTGCAGGCAGAAGCCAACCCGCCTCGCCTAAGGCAGCTTACATAGGGAACTCCCTCCTAGCCCTATCCTAGCTCTCGAAGTGGGGTTTGGGGCTTTCTTGCCCTTGTATAAAGTGTACAAAGTTAAGTGATTTGGAGTATTTTAAAATGAATTATTGCATCGAATAAATGATTTTAAAAACGTGATTGTATTAGCTATTTTTAATACTTGTATGATGTCTGAGTGTATTAGTGCTGTAAATTAAATTTTTGTTATTAAAAACTTTGTATTTTCTACAAAACGACAAGGTATCCTTTCAACATAAATCCAGACACCCGATATCACATTTCTAGAGGAGCCTGAATATTGTCAGTTCTACATCTTCACTTAGTTTAGACTGTTTTGACATGCTCCACGCTGGTTTATTTAGAATCCTCAATGCTTTGTTACGGGCGATTGGAAAATTACTTTTGGGTCATCACAAGGGCCGGGAACTTCACATGAAATGTTGCCTTAGCGTTGTAGGTAGAACTACAGACGCGTCTGTTTGCCGTGACAATTTAAATTACGGCGCCATTGGGGGTGACTTCGCAAAGTGAGTCATGACGCACGCATTCGGTCGCTCCATAGCACAGGTTCTGTGAAAGTATTCACCCCGGTCGTCCTATATAATACTTCAGGCGCATTGCATTTTAATTTTTAAATGATTAGTAGGGCCGGGAAACGTCGCGTTTAGATCAAAAGAACAACTTTGTCAAAGAGAAGCTAGATGGCTTTATGAAGAAACCTCTCTAATAGGACTATTTCCGGATCCTTGTGGCAAACACTGTTGTCACATTTGTTACAGTGGTGCTATGTTTTAGTGAAATTATTTGTATATACTCCTCAAGCAACGCCGAATGCTCATACATCTTGCCGTAATAAACATGAAAACTTCGTTGTAGGTGCGTTATTTCTATTGACACCGGCAATGAATTTGTACTTATTATCGCCCGTTGATCCCTTCACAAAGAGTGACCTTGCTAATGCCTTCTGAAGCGTTATTTAATTTTTTATTTCCCTTATTCATAGTTTGCCAATCATATCAAATATACGGTCTCCCGATCCCCTGTTATTAACTCATACAAATGAATATCCCGGTTATTTCTCCTTTGAAAGGTTCTTCTTACGCCTTCGCAAATTTTTTACCCGAATAGACATTTTGTTTACAGCGGTATACATGTAAGGCTGAACTGAGGTTATGTCACTGTTGTCACGGCATTCTATTCATTTATTGATGGAAGCATATTTCTGTAAGAAACACTCTTTAATAGCGCATTGACTCACTCATGTAAAGTTACGTCGTCATTCGTTTAATTTCTATTTTCCAAACAAAGTCACGTTAAATCAAAACTAAACTTACTGTGGAAGCTTGATCTGTTTGTTTATCCTAGGCGTATTTTCTTTCACTCTCGTGTCATAATTTCCCCTTGTTGCGTGCTTTGTATTATACCTTCCAACAATTATTTCTCCTCTTTCTTTTCATTTGTAGATTTTTTTCCTGGGCTTTCGGAATGATTGCATAGTAAAGTAAGCTCCAATTCCAATTCATTGGTATTTTGGTAATAGGCTGTGTTGTTAGTTCAGTTTCAAATGATTACTTTATTCTCAAGAAATCCAGACAGATGATGGTTGTAAATCAGGTCTTAGTTTGTACGTTAGTAGTTGTGCTACTTTGCTAATGTCCATTTTCTATTTACAGTGCAGAGGTGTCAACCCATAGACATCTCTCCAACTTCCCATGCTGACACATATTTGTTACCAAGATGGATGAGAGCTCGCAAGGCTCTGTTGAAATGATTGAGGGTGTGGAGATAATGACACCTCATGTTGAAAAACTCGGAGGCACTATGCGTGATGAATACTTACACACTCAATGTATTGACATACAGCGTGTACACGGGGGCTCACCTGGAGGAACATTGCTCACCACTGATCTAATGCAAGCCCACTTACATCCTCAGATGGTAATTGTGTTATGTTTTCTAATTACTTTATCTTTGACAGTTCAAGTACATTTTGTTATGAATTTTTACTCTGCAGGTGGAAGAATTTACTACTCATGGGGGACAAGAATATTATGAACATCACATATTACAAGAACATGATCTAGCTGATGCTGATCGTCATCTTGTTGAGCTGGTAAGTAGCTTTGTACTTGCCTTAGCAGGTTATACTGATTTCCATGTGTTAGGAGCATTGAGTTATGTTTATACATTATGTTGTATACTCGACAGCAGACAGTTGTAGAGGAGCCTCAAAACTTATCATCGCCTGTAACTGTTGTGGGTGAGAAAGGTGGAATAGCTATGCTCTCTGCCTACATCCAGACCACAAGCGATATGACCCCAACTCAACACATAATCATTGATTCTAGTGATAGAAGTGTCAAGATGTTTCCGCAACAAAGACTACCTTCAATGTCACAGCTTCCCCCTTTGAAAAAGGTCCTTTGCACTGTCCTACTATTAAACTAATATTGATTCGACAATAAATTAATGTTTTCTCTATTACAGGCTTTAACTAACTCAACAATCCGAAGTCGATATTTGAGACCCCAGTCACATCATTCACTTGATGAGGAAGTTACACTGACGCCTATGACAACAACTCACCATTCTCTAGATGGTTCAAATGTGATAGTTGGACACCACATAGTACAAGATGGGACCACTGATGGACATCATAGGTTACTGGCCACAACAGATGCAGATGGACATACCATTTTGGTTGAAGATCCCATACCTTCTGGTCATCGCTTAATAACACAAGATAACCAACGAATTCTAGTTGCGCAGGACGCATCAATGGCTCATAGGTATGGCCTATTCACCAAGTAAGAAATATTTTTTCTGGGACATGTTTCAAACTGTCAAATAAAATATCTTTAATACTAGGACAGTATTTTCAATATTAACTGAGCATTTCTATTTTAGTTTGACTACGTCAAATGGTAGCCATAGGCTTGCCACAAGCATTAATGGTCATCGGATGCTGGACGTCCAAACAGATCATACAACTCGCTACTTGACTCATCAGGAAGCAAGTGTTGTCACTAGTATGGCAAGTCAAAGACTGATAACTCAATCCCATCAAACTCAAGTTCAGACTCAAGCTGAAATGGATGTTGCTGAAAGACTTTTAGATGAAGAATCTCCTGAACATCAAATGCTTGTACAAGAACAGCTCATTCATGTTGTTCTTGACCAAAATGCCCAAGCAGAACTGGGAGTTGTGGTACCAACTCCTGGTCAAAGAGTATTGCTTCAAGGACCAGAAGGGTGGACAACACGTAAGTACTATGATGTAGGTAAGACTTATTCCTGATTCACATTAAACTTTCAGACTTTCCTCAAGTCTTTTGTGATTTATCTTACAGTTGACCCTGCATCATGCGATACAGATACAGCTGATCATGATTCCAGAGATACAAGCATGGTAGAAATGCAGGAACAAGGTAAATTTTTGAGACATGGCTCAATAGAGGGAATCTATCTTGTTGTTCGGGGTAACATTTCCCTGCAAATTTAAAAATGTCTTTGTTTACAAGAATCAGCTAGGCATTGTATTGCTTTGGATTCAATGTGATATTGGTCTTCTTGGCTGGAAATTAAATGTATTCTCTGCTTTTAGGACTGATAGTGAAGCATGAGGAAGTAGACCTAGCTGAAGGTATGGTTGAAGAGGTGGAAGGCCTAGACGGATCAGCTGAAGTTGGAGAGGGTAGTGATGGTGATGTACCCATTGAAGATATAAATGATTCAGATTTTGATGGGGAAGGGGACATGAGAACATCTAGGCGAAGTCTTCCTCACAAAAAGAGACTTTCTAAAAAGTTAAGAAATCCTCGTAAAGCACAGTCTGAATCTCCCCTGCCCAGAACGTAAGAATAACAACACATTTCTTGTATGTGATGATTTTTTGTGTACTCTGAACCTCATGGTGGGTTGCTTTTGTTTTTCAGTGTTCATGCCAAATGTTACAAATGTAACAAGTGTGGAGATCAGTTTGATACTCAAGCTGCATATGCAACTCATAGAATTACCCACAACACAGACAGTAAAAAAGGATTATCTTATTCTTGTGAAATATGTGGCAAAACTATACCAAACCAACTGAAGTTTTTTGAACACTTGAAGGTCCACTATGAACCTGTCACTGGTACATTTGTGGGTAACATATCACCAGAAGCAGAGGAATCTGTGAATGTGGAAAATGGCTCAAGTCATCCAAAAGTGACTGATCGCAATGTGGTATGTACCGAGGTTTTAATTTTGAATGGTTTCATGATGGTTTATCTATGGTTGTCTTCTGGAAATTCTCAAGTAACCTTAAATTTTTCTCTCCCAGAATTCTTCAGTTGTTGTTGTGAAAGATGACTCTCATCGATTACAACATCATATTGTTGAAATTCAGCAGCCACAACAGCAGCAACATAATCTTCAACCATTGGTGCAAGATCATGCTCAGCAACAAACTCATCACCACCAAGTTCTGCAACAACACAATCAAAGGCTTGTTCAACGACAGGCTGCTCACACTCCTCAGCATCACCAGGGCTTACAAGGACAGCGGCAAGCAAGGCGTCAAGAAGAAATAATTGAAAATCAGGATGTAGAGATGCAAACAATGATTCTAAAAGTAGAAAATATACCTGTCCAAGGTATGAATAAGCCTCATCATCAGTTAAATTCACACCATCACCAACAACATCAACAGCAGCAACATCAACAACAGCAACAGCAACAGCAGCAGCAACAGCAGCAGCAGCAGCAGCAGCAGCAGCAGCAGCAGCATCAACAGCAGCAGCAACATCAACAGCAGCAACAGCAGCAACAGCAGCAACAGCAACAGCAGGCTCACCTCCCTCAAATTCACCAACTTCAGAATGGTCGTTTGAGGTCATCAAAAAATGACCAAGAGAACCTTCAACATATTCAGCATCGTAATCAACAGCACCATGTTCAAGCAAGTCGCCAAAGTCATCCATCCTTGCAACACACTGTAATTGAAACAGAACCTCCCCCATTAGTTCCTATCCTTCCCCCTGTTTCAACCATTACAGGATCTCTTAATTTATCATGCAATATTTGTGGAAAACTCTTTAGACGTCAAAAAACACTAGAAACTCATCTAAGTGTTGCTCATCCAAAACAGGTACTTACATTTTAATATTTGTTTTTTTGTTTATCTGCCAATCCTCTCTTAGTCAGTACGGGGTTCTCCAATTTTTCATTTTTTTTTTTTTTTTTTTGCTGTATTGCACTGCTGTATTTACTCATGTGCTTACAAATTTTTTGTTTTTGATATTTGCAGGAAGATATAGAACAATTTAGTGACCCAGAAGACATGATGGAAGGTATACGAGAAGTTGTGGAGTCAATGGTCCGCTTGACTACTTTAACAACTCATGGATCTGATAACCTTCAGAAATCCCACTCTGTCTGGTACAGAGACGAAGATCTTTCAGCAACAGAAGCTGATCTGCAAGCTTTACAACATGCTGAGAATGAGCAGCACCACAGCCAAGAGCAACACATTCAGCAACAACCTACACCGCAACAGCAGCCGTCACAACAGCTTGAGTTAAATCACATGTGTGAATTGTGTGGAGATGCATTTCACTCTAAAGCAAGGTTAAATCAACACCTTAGGTAAGGAAAACCTGAATGTTCTTTTGAAACTTTCATTTAAAACGTTAGTTTATTTAAATCTTCTCTCTTGATATTACAGAATAGAACATTTAGAATTGCGACAGAAAGGGAAAGAAAAAAATACAGAGGACGATGACGACGAATCTCCAAGAGGAAAGAAACCCCTTAAGCGACTTGCATGCACTCAGTGTGATCGAGTATTTAACCATCGCAATTCTTTAGTTTACCACCTACGAAGTCATTCAGGGGAGAGACCTCATCAATGTGAAGAGTGTGGGAAAAGCTTTTTTGCAACTAGTGCACTGAAGGTATTGTGTGTTCCAAGTGTAATTTTTTCTTTTAAGTTTATTGTTATTTTTCATAACATTTATTTAACTTGTTTAAAGGTTCATATGCGGCTCCATTCTGGAGATAAGCCTTACAAATGTGAATTCTGTGGAAGAAATTTCCGCCAATGGGGAGATCTTAAGTACCATTGTACATCCCGTCACTCAGAAGAAAAGCAGTACCAATGTGAATATTGTGGAAAGGACTTTGCTCGCAAGTATTCACTTATTGTTCACCGGCGCATACATACTGGAGAAAAGGACTATGTATGTGAATTTTGTAATAAGAAGTTCCGAGCTTCCTCGTATCTCCAAAACCACCGGAGGATTCACACAGGTCATTGATTTTTCTCCCTTTTAAACATCTCATACATTACCTAACTTTTAAATGGGAATTGTCTCAATAATTTTCAAAATTCCTGTTTCTTAGGTGAAAAGCCACACCGCTGTGAGGTCTGTGATAAACCCTTTAGAGTGCGATCTGACATGAAACGTCATCTGAATACTCACAATAGAGAAAGACAGCGTGCAGCTGGTCCAAGTGCTGCCCGTGGCAATAACCATAAGATGGAGGTAGTAGAATCAGAAGCAGAGGTTGATACACCTGACTCGCAAGACCATACTTCTCTTCATCAAAATATTCACATACATGAATTGGAAAACTCCACTACAATCACAGTGGTTAGTACAAAAATAGGAATTTGTTAAGGATGTTCATCTTTTTGTTTCTTCTCTTATTTTGCCATTTAAATTCTCTTTTGCATTGTAGATGAAGAATGATTCAGAAGGATTAGAGATTCTTCCTGATCACCCATCGGGCCACCATCAAAGCTCTACCACAATAAGTCTGAGCTCTCATACCACAGATGCTGGTCTTCAGTACGCCAGTGAGAGAGATTCTCTGGAGGGTCGTGCTCATGCAGCAGGGACAACACAATCTGGGCAGCTCGTGTATGTCTTACCCACCAATTATTACATGTAATCTCAGTTACATCATTGTATTTTCACCATTCTACCATCTAATGGTGATTTCTTTCATAAAGTCAACACGGATACATTTTGGTAGCTATTTAAACTATCTAGTGAGCACTTCTGCCTCTTAACTTTTTTTTTCTCTGTGATATTCCTGCAGCCCAGTCGCTGGCCTAGAGTTGTATAATGGTCCCTTTGTTTGACCCTTCATAATGTTACCATCTTGATTCTCATTGGCTAAATGTACATAGTGGTCTGCTTTTTGATCCTAAAGAGTGAGTTATTGTAGTTTCATATACTATATCTTGTACAAAATGTGACATTTTTGTGAGAATTAGCATGTGTATTGAATCTTGATGTATTTTATAGAAGTCAAATAAGTTGTTGATCAATTATACATATTCTTAAAGACATTAGTAACTAGAAATGAAGTAAAATATTCTATTTCTCTATCTTTGTGTTAAAATCAATATGGTATTGTAGTAGAGCTCAATTGTTGTAGAATAGAATAGTAAATTTGTATGTATGGGTATAGTTAACGAATTGATCATATAGAGGTACATGTGTAGTTTTAAATTCTAAGCCACGGAACAATGAACATTAATTATTACTTTTTAAAAATTTTAGAGTTTCTTACTAATCTTGCCCCAGTTTCAGCTCCAAATGTGGCTCAATGGACATGTACTAAATTATTGTTATATTATACTTGAAAAGCAATTTCTTATAATCGCTTGAAACCTTTTGGTATTATTTTTCAGCTACAACTTTTGTCATAACCTACAGTTGGTTTAAGGAATTGCAACCAATTAGTTCTTAACTTCAATCACTGCCATATAGAGTTTTAATCTAACTCTGATCTAGGAGAATTCTATAGTTATTGTACAAAATTTGCAGATGATATTTTAGAAGGCCTATTTTAGGTGACAGCTTGTGCAAAATGTTTTTAAAACAGGCATACGTGTCTGAATCTTTTCATTTGTTGTAATCGGATTATGAGATATTATTTTACTGTAGTCAAACCGATTAAGTAATCAAAGTTCTGTCTTACTTCTAAGAATGTTATTCTGGGTTCTGTCGTGCATTAATTTGAATCATGTTTTCTGATCATCCTATTAGATTTTTAGACGTAGATTAAGAGGGATTGCTTGAGTCCTGTATTTTTTTCTGGCCAATGACCTTGCAAGTCCAAGCACCTCAATGACTTCACAGTGCAATCAAGAACAATTATGAGGCTTTCTTCTATGTATGACTTGAGTAGTATGCACCATTACTGTATACATGTATACAAATTAGAAATTTAAGATGATTAAATCTAGCTAATAAGCAAGGATAAAGCATATTACTGTACTTTATTATGTATGTAAATTGACATATCAGGCCATGTATATTATCAAACACATTTAAAAAAAAATCCAAGATCTACTTTTCTCTTTGGCATTGTACCAGTTTTTATTTTGAAGTACCTAGATGAAATCTATGTCACTCATTTCCTTTAAGGTCTGGCTTGTTTGATGTGACAGGCTACTTTACATGGCAAGATTGCATGGAACGGAATGACTTATATGGGGCCTTTCTATTTTGCAGTTAGCTATATTTTAATGCAAATTTTGGTCTTTAATTCAAGCTGTGGCAATGTACTGCCAAAGTACATATTGAACGCCTTTATTCTTTATTGTTATGATCAGTTTGCCTTGTATAGTTCCAGAGAGATTGATAATCCAATATTTCATATTTCCCACCAAAACTTCAACTTTTGATGCAGAAGAACATCATTAACTTACATCAGGCTGGCAACTGTTTCTTACAATGTGTACTGAAGATTTGGCATAAAAAAAGAAAGGAAGAAAAAAAGGAAGTTGCCAACTGAAAACAATTTTTCTGTTCCATGAGTTATTGCTTGAAAAAATTCATGATATTGGGGGATTCAAGATTGGGGAGGATCAGTAAACAAATATTCATTCAAAATTTCCTTTCTTTCTTTTATTTGATTTTCTGGTCACATCATGAAGTCTTGTTAAATTGCTACCATTCATTTTCTGGTAAATCACTTATAAAGATCTGATTGTGTTACAGGTTGTATAGTAAATTTGAAAAATAGGTGTTGTAGTTCACAAATTATTTATCATGATATGTTTTTAACGTACTTTTAATTTTTGTTAAGAGAGGCATAAAGTCTCATTATCAAGGCCAATCAGCAATTTAAGCACAAATATAGGCTATTTAAGACTGAAAAACATGTTTGCATACCAAACTGGCCAAATGTGGAGAAAAGGAGGTGTTGTCTGCGTCTGATGATCAACATTAATTTAATGTTTCACCACAACTTTTTTTCTCCACTTCAAAAACTTAATTTTATATGAACTTCAGGAGCTTTGTTCCTCATTATAGAGCTCTATAATTTAATTTATATTTATTGAACGAAGCAGTTTAATGTATGTTTTACGCTTGACTTTTTAAAATGGAGAACTTTAGAATTGTGATACGCTGTTTACTTCTGAACCCCCAACTTCTAAACCTTGCCAGTTATGTAAATTATCCTTCTAAAAGTCCCAGTCAAAAGGATGATTAGTTCTTTGAGTTATGCACAGAAATCTCTTTTTCTGCTCTTGATTTCTTTTTCTGAAAGTGGCATGTATAATAGAACATTTGTAAATATTTATAAGTATTTTTTCTGATGTATGGTGACTGATATTAGACTCAAGTTTCTTTATTGGTTCATTGTCTTTATGAATACACCAGTTCAAACCATAACTTGTGAACTTTTACCTTCACCGCCACACCACACAGTTGCTAGGAGGACGCTGACGCTGTTCGCTCGCACACCGCAAAACCAGCGAGCACTATTCTCGTTAAAATCCACTGAAAGAAAGACGAAGCTGGGACTTAGCGAGTCCAGTCCAGGTCTCGCATTGCTGCAGGCGAGGCAAGTGTTGGGGCATCTTCTTATGTGGACACCTGGTTCCCTGTCCAATGCTGGTGAAGTCCCTTTCGATGGATGGGTCTTGCGGGAACCTCCATCACAGTAGTAGCGCCCTCCCCTTTTCCATCAGCTCCTCGAAATGAATCAAGTTCAGCCACTGTAGGGGCCTCTTCTCTCTCCCGCTCACGTGCCGCGACTTAATGCAAGGAATCTGGCCAGTACGCCGCGGGGTTGCAGACAAGAGGGCTCACGCATTGACCTACATCTTCCTCTGGGCCGCGGAGCTCCCGAGGATTACGTCTGCCAACACCAGCTCTCGCGCTCGCAGGCCGCTTCCGAAAGCGCTTCCCCGCGCTTCTCGCTCTGTTTGGCTGCGCGACAGGCATGGAAGAGACTTGTGGAGAGCTATATTCGAACGCGAGCCAGGAGGAGGCGCGGGAGTGAGGGGCGTGGACTGGAAGGGGAGTCGTCCTGCTTCATCCAGGTGGGCACCCATTACCCGTGTGACATTTTTGGGCAATCTGAAGTACTGGAGCCCTTAAGAAGGAGAACACAACCCCCCCTCCCCCGACTAGTCTTATTGTTATCACAAAACCTAATGCTTTCATGTGGACGGGGGCTTGGGATTGGGACTTCCCCCGTTCGTGGTTAGGGGGCGAACGAGCGGAGCGCGGGTAGTTGGTGCGAATAATTTCTGGAGGAGGGCATTTGCGTTTCATCTTTCCTATGCCGCACGCGTCCCAGCTGCTGTCCGCCGTACATTCCCTCTCTCCCCCTTTCTCCTCTTCTTATCCTCATGCATTTATTCATCTTGTCAACCTGCATGTGTACTCGTCGACGGCCTTTTTCATTTTCTGCCCCTGTCCTTTCCTTCCCAGCCTATCACCCCCTCCCCCCTCCCTCTCTCCCTCTATCATACTGTTTCCCCTCCCTCCTCCTCAGCGCCCTCTTCGCTCCTAACGGAAATGACCCTAAACACTCAACAGGTTCACTCGTAATTACTGTTCCTTAAACCCTGAATTCTGCGGGCTCCACGGTTTTATCTTCAATTCCGATATTCCGAACACACCGTCGGGATAACGTCCCTGCTTGTGGCTACAAAAATATGGCCACAAATCCGGCGGCCAGAGTCAGCGCAATCCGACCCGCGACTATAGAACATACTTTTTGGGGCAACGTGAAGTCCGACGCCTCCAGGCAGGCCAAGGACCTGCTCTCCGCATTCTCCACGTCAATCCGAAAGTAAAGAGCCTCTGAGGCTCTTTACCCGAAAGGCCCCAGACCCACCTCGACAAACACTATGGGGCGCGGGGGCGCCCTCCACCCACAGACAAAACTCGCAAACTGATTGCCTACCCCCCCGGCGCTTTCAGCCATAAACTCTCCCCGCATGAGACTATAGCTCGTATAGCTCTCGAATCATGGGGGAGGGTCCAACGAACTCAATGGTACCAAAAGTTTCGTCAGATGTCTCGTTCGAATTTGAACGGCGAGCGCTCGAGTCCGCAGAGCGCCCCTGAAGCCATGCGCCGCGCGTTCCACTGCGCCACGCTTGTTGCGCTCATGTCCGAGGTGGTACTCCGTGGGCGCAATCCGTTTGGTGCCGCCGAGAATAAGAAGGTAAGGCGTTGTGTCAACTGTGTCAAAGTTGCTTCTGTGTTTTGGAATGAAGTCTTAGCATGTTTTAGCATTTATTTGGACCTGTGATGCCGGCTTCTCTGTTTGCTGGTTCTAGCCGAGCCGCCGCGCCAGTCCGCGAATTAGCTCCCGATCGGACACCCCTTTACAACACTGTAAAAAAAAAAAAAAATCCATCTTAATTTTAAGGACACCTGTTTGGAAGCAATTTACAAAACAAATCGGTTCTTAGATTTAAGAACAAATGTTTTATGAAAATTAAGAACGTGTTATGAAACGACAAAAATGCTATGCTGCAGCGCCCGTGACCATGGTCGGCAGGTACGTCCAGGCGCGGTAAAAGGTTCAGCTGCAACGTACCGTGGGTTGCCTACTTGCAGGGGTTTTGTGACACAAACTGCCTACCTTGCAGGCGGCTCACTAGGGATAATGGACAAGGGACAACGGTCGCCCCCCCCTCCCCCCGCGCCCACCCCTTTAAACCGCGCCTAGGTACGTCTCGTGAGCAACACTTGCTCCACATTTGGCCCGCCTGCGCGGCCCCCACGGGTGTCCCCCCTAGGTCCCCTCCCCCCTCGCGGGACCGGCGGACCGCGGCGCCCAGCCCAGCCAGAAATGCAAACTCGACGTCGAAGTTCGAAAATTCCTCGATTTAAGGGCAAAAACGTCGATTCGATTTCATCGGCGATCTGGCAGGGAGGGCAGCACGTCGGCCACGGACTGTGACGGGGGGGAAGTGGTCGCTTACTCCAACTGAACCCAGGTTCAGCTTTCGTAGTTAACACGATCCCTGCGGCTGTGCATTTGGTTTTTTTTAAGGGCGTGACCACATAGTGGTGTCGCCGCAGGAAACGTGTTAATGAGGTTAAATTACAGTAGGAGAAGCTTAGATGGTAGCTGGCACAACCAATCTTACATGTTGTCTGTCAACCAGGTAGCTAGCCAACGCGTTACCTATACCACCTAATTTATTTTTTCCGTGCGACGGACTTCCAGGTCCAGGTGCAGTTGCCGCTAATGGTCTGCAACGGTCGTCTGGACGAGGGGGTCCTTGGCTTCTGCTTTGCACTCCGGGGGCGTCGGATTGCACGTTGCCCGAAAAAGGACCTTCTACAGTCGGGTCGGATTGAGCTGACTCGACGAATGGGTGGGACCACAAACCGGGACATGTCGCGATGTGCGTTGATTTTGTGTTGTTTCGTCAACCCCGACCCCTCCGTCAGTTTATGACCTCGGCCGCCTAACGCCTCGCCTGGAGCCCGCCGGTGGACCTGTGGGGGTTGTGGGCCTCCAGCCCGCCCTCCAGCCCGCCACAACCCACAACTAGCGCCGCTTGCGCCAGTACATTACGCCAAGCAAACTCGGGAGAGGCAACTCGGCCCGCTGCCCAGTCAGTTGGAGCCGTTGAGGAGACGGCCTGGCCGCCCTCCCTGGCCACCACCCCCGCTGCCAGCGAGTCCGCCCTGCTGGTCCAGCAACTGCCGCGAGGCCTGGTGGTTAACGTTTCACCGAGAACGACCATCGACATCGACATCGAACAAAGGACGGTGCCACTGGCGCCTCGGGGGCTGACCATTCGGGCTATGTGTGTGTCGGGGGCGGTCGGGCGGCGGCATGTTCTGGTCTGGCGAGTATCGTTCTCATGCTAAGGGATAACCCAGAACGCATGTCGCATGTCCGTCATTTGCCGTTACGAAACTGCGAAGTTCAGCCTTCCATCTCATAGCAAGCTCTCATAGCGCCTGGTGGGTAGGCAACGTCTTTGCCTGCATTGCGGGGTAGCCTACCCTGAGTCTCGCAGGCGCCGAGCTTCCCTCATTCCAATTTAGTCGAATGGATCTGAGTAAAACGGACGTACTTTCTGGGCGATCCTGAAGGCTAAGGACTTGGACGAATGAGGAGGTCTCATTCGTCTAAGCTCAGGAGTTGGGGAGGAGGAAAGGTGGTGGGGAGGAGGAAAGGTAGTGATGGTGAAAACTAGCATTTAAATTGTCCTTGTGGTTTATACCCCCTACACAAAAACGAAATAAAGTGACATCAAGTGAAATAAAAATAAAATCAAAGTATGATAATGTTTTGACATGTGATCGTTTTATGTAACCTGACCTACGTGTGTTTCGAACGAGGGTGGCTAGAACAAAACCGTGACCTTGCGGCGTTTGACCAATCAAGTGGTCGTTTGTTGGGCCCGGCAAGTCTCTCTCTCTCGTCGCCTTGAAATAGACCTTGTAACTCCGTGTCACTGGTGCGCGGTGCGTGTGTGTGTCTGCATCTGCCCGGCCTCGTGTGTGTTGTAGCGCACGCTGACAAATGTCGTGTCGCGATGTGTATTGCTCACACTCTCCCT
>NW_026267149.1:1741737-1742545 GCF_000697945.3 Frankliniella occidentalis
GGGCGAACCCTTTGGGCGAACCCTTTGGGCGAACCCTTTGGGTAAGGATGTGCACTTTATGCTTTCGCATAATCGCATAATTTTCTAAACTTCACGGAAATGGACCGGGGATCGACTGGTTAGCTTCGCTGTGACCCCCGGACGCGAATCCGAAGAGCATAGAAAACGCATAATTTCCAAAAATCGCAGCATAGAGCCATTTTCGCATAATTTGAGCATAATTGCAAGGAAAAGGCGTGAAAATGGCTGCATTTTGCAATGTTTATGATATTTCACGCATTTTACCGCCAAATTTGGATGCTAAGTTTGAATTTTCGCGGTTCCGCGACCCGCAACGTCACGGCTGCGGGGAGGGGGGAAGGGACCCAAATCAAACTACAGTATGTAGTATCTTATTAAGTCTAAAATTCTACACATAAAATGTGACTAGTCTGAATAATTTTGATCTTTTCTTTTCATACCCCATACCTTTATCACTGCTAATGTTTAGAATACATTCAAGTACATGCAAAAAAGCATAAAAACGCATAATTAAGAAGAAAACGCCAAAAATCATTGAAAAAAGTATATTTTGTAAAAAAGCGCCAAAAAAAACATTAAAGTAGCATAATACAGAAGAAAACTCGGCATAAAGAGGGCATAATTGGAAAATTTTACAGCATAATCAGAGCATAATAGGGACGTTTTTTAGGGCATAATTTACGGTTTGAAAACGCATAAAGTGCACATCCCTACCTTTGGGCGAACCCTTTGGGCGAACCCTTTGGGCGAACCCTTTGGGCGAACCCTTTGGGCGAACCCTTTGGGC
>NW_026267149.1:1742595-1743814 GCF_000697945.3 Frankliniella occidentalis
CCCCCGCGCCGTGGCGCCCTGACCTCAGCCCGGAGGTGGTGGAGGTGTTGTGATACGCACTGGATTACACTGGGCCCTCTGGCCCACCGTCCGGCGCGAGAGGGCAAGACCGCCTGGCTGCGGCCTCCCATCCCTCGTCCATCCCGCTAGCCGATCCGAGCAGCTTCCGTGCCGGTGAGTTACACTCGATTTGATATAAAACGTTCTGCCGCGGTGGTGGGTGTCACCGAGCTGGGCAGCCAAGCCCACCACAGCGCAACCTTCGTGCTCATGTCGAGGGTAAGCAATGCATTCCGTGAGTGTGGCCACGGAGTGTGACAAGGGTGCGAGGAGAGAGGGGTCATTTAGGGAGAGAACCCTGCCCAGCGCCCATGCGGAATCTGCCTGCATTCACACATGTGTGGCGGCACCAAGACGCACAGTTTGGTGTACGCCTATGGCTGTACGGTCACTGGGTATGCGTACCTCTTGGCGCACGCACAGTTGCTCAGCACCCCAAATTAACAGCGTACCCGTAGCTAGATGTAACATCAAGGTGCTGTCTTTTCAGATAGTATACTACTTCTGAAGAAGGGCCTTTGTAAAGGCACTAAAATTGCCAAAAGTAGCACCCTTTGTATAGGCTCGATTTCACTAACGCCTCATAGCACATTCTTTTTCCAGTGTATTTGAAGCGGGTTGGCAACGCTTCTCAGACTGTCTACACACGACCTCGGTAGGTCGTGCGGCATGTGTGGCACGTCCGTGACGTGTGGAACGACGGTAGGAACAGAACATCACAAACATAACCTGAAAACGTTGCCGGAGACCGTCCGCTCTTTCATTGTGTCGTTGCAGACGATTTTCGAAGAGGTATATTAAAATAAATAACTATTCAAGGGGTGTAATGTTTTGGTTGATCCACATGTCATGAAAATATACGGCGATTGCCGTGTACCTTTCGTTCCAGGCAGCAGATTTTTGGGAGGTCTTGCCAACTCGTTTTAGCACTTTTCCCCCCTGGCGACCACATCATGTAGGTTTCGTGCCTGTGGCATAGCAGACTGAATAACATTTCATTCCTTTGACAGCTCTATAAAACACGGCCCGTTTTCGAAAGGCGGCAGTACGGGCGGCGGTACGGTCAACTTGTTCAGGTTTCTGAATTTGGTCATGTGCATCAGGTAATGATAAACATGTGTTTTTTTTCTCTCCTCCCCGCCGTTATCCTGTCGTCCCC
>NW_026267149.1:1748477-1749819 GCF_000697945.3 Frankliniella occidentalis
CGGGCGGGGCGCGGGCGAGGAGTTGGAAGGGAGAGAATGTATGCTAATTCCATTTCAATAGTGGGCCCGGGAGGGGAGCTTGTGGCAGAGAGAGGCGGAGAGCAGGGGTGGTGTTATTGACATCTTGCTTGCCGAGGCAACTTTGTAGTAGTACGTCGCCGTTTCTAATCCCCGGGCCGAGATAGGGGGCGCATAGCGGCCGGGGGGCGTACGCGTAGTCAATCCACTCGCACGCGCTGGCTTTGTTGGCGGGGCGGGGCGGCGGGGCGTGCCCCGGCGTGGCCCTTACAAGTGCTGAGCGGTGCGCGCGCGCCCGACACGAGCCCCTCCGCCCCGCCGGCCGGCCCCTGGGGCTCGACATGGGCCCGGCTCGGCCCGGCCGGGCGGGGGGCTTGTGGGGTCTCCGCTCTCTCTGTCTCCCCACCGTCAGGCTGCACACCCTCCTGCCCCTGTCTCCTTTCAACCAACCCCACCCTTCGCGAGGCAAGCCCCCTTAAGGCCCTGTTATTAGGTCTATCGGATTAAGGGTCGCAAAACTTGTGTGCGACAAGGGACTGGTGACAAGGATAAGATACGCGGGGGATGGGGACGGCTGCCTGCCTGTTCTGGAGGCTGATGATGTCCGTCACATTTCCAATACCCGACGAGTCGCCAGCTGCGGCCCGTGAGTGAGTGTGAGTGAGTGAGTGAGTGAGTGGTGCGCTGGCGCCCTCGCCCTCGCCCTGGCCCTCGCCCTATGGCCACGCACTCGCCACTGCACGCCGTCCGACCGCTCTATCCGGGCCTCCGGGCTCCACATCAATCTCGCGCCAACTCTTGTGGCGGAGAAGTGATATTTTTATCAACGACCCGACTTATCTCTTTCACTCTTTCTCTCTCTCACCCACGTGGCGTTGGCGGGTGGTTGTCCGCGTCCGCGGAGAGGCCGTTTAAAGGCACTTGATGGCCGCCGTCAGCCTCAACAGGCTGCAGAAGGGCGCGAAAACCTGGGGTGGGGGGGGGGGGCAGTGAAGGGGTAGGCGAGCGGTAAAGTGCTGATATGGTATTCGAACCCACCGCCATCTGTCTTTGTGGCGGAGAGAAAAAGAGAAGGAGAGATTGCCCTCCTGGCGATTCACGTACAGTGACTTGCACTTACACCATACCGCTCCCGCAACTTTCTTTCTACGTCTACCCTTTTACTGCGGCGGGGGTATTTCTGGGTGGTGGCTTTTGGGGCGTTTCTGCTCGCCCGGCCGCGCCGGGGTCCCTGCGGGCTGGAGTTTGGGCCGGCACAATGCTCTGTCCATTTCTGATTGATTTGGACACGGTGCCGCGGCCTCTTGGAATGGCGGGGCGGGGC
>NW_026267149.1:1749869-1750773 GCF_000697945.3 Frankliniella occidentalis
AAAAACAACTACCGAATGGGGCTGCTTTCTATGGATTCCCATTGCCATCCGAATGAATGGGCATAGCGGACCGATCATCCTCGCGCGTGTGTGCAGGAGGATGGAGGGAAGGAGGGAGCCCAACAACTAGTCGCTACGTTTGTGAGCGACCTTTGCGTTGCTGGGAGCTGGGAGGGCACCACACACTCTTCCAAGCCTCGCCTTTTTGTGAGGCCGGATCTGCTGCTCTGCTGCTGTTCGTGAGCTCTTCTGTCTCTCAGGACGATGATGGTGGCCTTTAGGGGGGCAGGCAGGCAGGCGTGAGGGGCAAGGTGCCATTTCGGCGGCCTTCCCCCGCTAACCTTGGCTGCGCTTGCTGCGCCCCTTGCTGTCTACCCCTCCTCCTCCCCCCTTCCCCCCATCACGGACAGTGTTAATCGTTTTATCGATCCCCTGCCGTCGTATTTATCACGTTTGCCCTTCTTTTTGACAAAGCTTCCATAAATCCCGACGGGGCCGCCGGGCGCCACGCGTTCGGCCCTTCGGACCCGTCGGACCTCCCCGCCCTCCCCGCCCCTCCAGCCGCACGGTCGTCTTTCGGAATCCCTCCTCGCTCGCGCCGTTTAATTTTTTCCCTTTCATCGCGGATCGCGGACATGGCGCGCTGCACGCGGCCGTAAATTGTTTGAACGGCTGTCAGCCGCCGCCGCGGTCTCCAAATCTCTCTCGATGACAAAGGGCGGCGTCGACAGCCGTGTCGCGATAACAAAGTCACTCACCCCGCCGCCGTTGCGCGACTGCCCCCGATCCTGCCCCGTGCCTCACCCTTCCTTCTCTCCTCCTTTCACCTCTAATCGGGTGGGAGGCGAAGAAGCTAGGGCTGCCAATCCGCGCCGCTTATATGAATTTTTCATCCCCGTGTTGG
>NW_026267149.1:1757663-1758174 GCF_000697945.3 Frankliniella occidentalis
TGTTTCATTTCGGAGCTTGCCAATATTCGGGCCAGCTGGTTATTCGACCACCAATGTTCCTCAGCGCACAAAACCATTCACAGATGAGAAGGGAGAGGGGAGGGGGGGAGCAGCCATGATAACTCAGCGAACTGCCGACCCGCCACATTAAACGAGCTCCTTTCTCCCTTTTCTTCGCCGCACTCCTTTTCTACCCTCCCCCTCCCCCCCCATTCCCTTTACCGTAAGTTTCTGACAGCTGCCTCAAATGTGGGTTCCCTTGTCTGCGATCGGGCGGCAGCGCGGGAGCAGCCCGTTCGAACGGCAGCGGGATGTGAGTTAAAGAGCTGGGGCTGAAAAAAGAAATAAATGAAAATAGTGAAATTCTTGGGTTCACTGCCTTCATTCAGATTCCATGCTCACCCTTTGAAGTGTGGGCTCGGATCGGCGTAGAAAGCACGGCCTCATTCAGCTCCGAAAATTTGTCACTAACTTCTATTTCCGGCTCGTAAATAGGGAAGGCGCTTCGCTT
>NW_026267149.1:1759574-1761175 GCF_000697945.3 Frankliniella occidentalis
TCGAGCGCGGCGTTGGTGGTGGCCACTCCACTCCGCGGCCGGTTTACGCGGTGCGAATACCTGGCTCCGGGCGGGGCGGCGGCCTCCGCTACAACACGCCGCCCCGCGCCGCCCCCGCGCGGTACTCCCCCGTTATGGTTTTACTCGCACCGGGAGGGGTGTATTAAAACGGGGTGGGTTCCGTTGGAAAGGGTGTGGGAGGGGGGAGGGGGGAGACATAAGCCGATGTTCATTATACCATTATTCGCTGAGAAGCCTGTGAGTGAGGCGTGGAGGGATGAGGGGAGGGGAAGGGCCGGGTGGATGGGGGGTTCGCTCAGTTACACCTTTCAAAACCTCGTTCGCTGAAAAGCGAGAGGTTGTCGCTCCTGTCGTGTCTGAGCCCTGCGCGCGACCTGGTCGACACTTGTAGTTGGTTGTTCAAGTGTTTCCCCTTTCCCGCTCGTTGTTTGCGCTCATTCCGCCACTTTTGTAGTTAGATGTCCATTTTCTTTTTTCGGGAAAGTGTTTTTCCAGCGGACTTATCCAATTGAAAGCGAGTTTGCTCTTTAGGTTGGTAGTGCCCGTCCGTCCACTTCGGCAGGGGCCTGCCTGCGGTACAGCACACTAATTCCCGGAATTCCCGTGAGACGTGCGCAGTGCGCGGAGGTGTTTTTGTTTCATTTCGGAGCTTGCCAATATTCGGGCCAGCTGGTTATTCGACCACCAATGTTCCTCAGCGCACAAAACCATTCACAGATGAGAAGGGAGGGGGGGAGGGGGGGTTGAGATAGAAAGACCGAATCCGGTCTGGAAATTTAGCCAACGATTATGTCTTAGTAACTGAAACTGTGTGTACTCATGACCATGTATGCAGGAGATAGTGAGTACATGGCTAGGTACAAACTGGGACACACAGCTTTTAGTTTAGGGCTCCACGCGTGTATCTTCCCATGTACCGGGTGTTTCATAAAAGATACACAGGTGCGGGCGGGGGCGGGTTTGCCTACCCGCTCTGCCCGTAAGGTGCCACAGCCCCTTGGGTTGGCAAACCCGCCCGCACCCCGCACCTGTGTCTTATATTAAACACCCGGTACACACTATCTGCTGCGTACTTGTATTCAGAAGATAACGCATACATGTACACACTTCGAGTTTCTCAAGAGATGTGCCATGCTATTTGCTTTGTTCAAAGCCTGAGAATTCTAATGTGATTTCAAATGCACATTGCTGTTCGCCCTCCCGACATTTCATTCTTTTATGAGTTTCGATGGTGTTGTTATGGTTTGTGTGGCTTAATTGGGTCGCCTTGTTCAACGACGAGAGCGTTTACCGTTCCCTGTGCGATGCGATGTAGGCCGTGTGGAGCGCCGCGCTCTTCACCACCCAGCAGGAGGAATAAGCTAGGGCGAGCTTGACTCGGAGACAACCGCATAGGCTCTGGCCTGCATCGCCAAGTCGCGCTCCGCGCTTCTCTAGCACAGTGATGTGATGTCAAGGGAGAAAAGGGTGAGGCTGGCTGGGTATAGGGGGGAGCGGTGGATGCTGTGCCCCACTCCTCGCCCTGCTACCCTCCGCCATGCTAGGGGGTAGCCCATTAGAGCGACTCTTAAAGTGTTTGC
>NW_026267149.1:1761225-1762161 GCF_000697945.3 Frankliniella occidentalis
AACCCTTTGGGCGAACCCTTTGGGCGAACCCTTTGGGCGAACCCTTTGGGCGAACTCTTTGGGTGATGAACCCCGGGAGGCACAAGTTCGCAACCTCAGGTTTTAAAACTTTCCTTGGACGCCGCGCGTGTATTATCAGAGCCGTGTCGTCGATAATGCATTTCACGTCCAACGCAGCGGACGTCGCCGATCACCATATCAGAAAGACACCCCCTTTGCCTACCCCTTCGTCTCGCCTCCCCTCCCCCTGGCAGCTGCCGCCACTCCCCCAAAGTTAGCGCGCCGGTACCACACTGTCAAAGACCAGATTATGTAAATGGGGACAGTAGTCTCCCGAATCCAGATTCAAATGGAAGTGTGTTTCCCTCCTTAAGTCACGTCACGGTAACAAGGTCGGTCTGGGGAGGTGGCGGCGGGTGGCGCGGTGCGGCAGGCTGGCGACCCCCTCCCATTTCCATCCCCAGCCAGGGAGCGTGGCGCCATCGTAAATTGCGAAAACCTTCCCCTTGGATTATTCTAGTGGGCAAATTTGAGACGCCGCTTTGGAATGTAAAACACCCGTCCCGTCCTGTGTGCCGGGCCGACGCGCCAATTTCTCGAACAAGTTGATCCTCTCGTCCCTAACTGCCAATAATCCGGCGGGAAAGACAAGCTGTATATTCTGCAAGCGGACACGGCCGTCGCCGGTGCGTGGACGGACACAATGTCGAACTTTTGGCAACTCCCCCTCCTCTCCACTCCACTTTCGCCCTCTCCTGGCACTCTCGCCCCTCCGCCCGCCCTCCCTCCTCTCTCTGGATGACCGGATTCCGTGCACTAGTTGTGCCCCCCGCGTTCCGTGTTTTTGTTGGCCTCTCACAACAACGGCGAGGCCGGCCCGGATCGGTAGGTAATGGATTCCTTTTGGGCCCGTCCCGTACCAGACCGCCCCCCCCC
>NW_026267149.1:1771351-1772301 GCF_000697945.3 Frankliniella occidentalis
CCTCCCCTTCCTACCCTATACTGAACCTCTCTTCTTCCATCCCACGTTTAATTTTTCCTCCTTCCCTGCGCGGCTCTCCTCTCCTCCTGCGGGAGCCCCATCTTCTGATTGGTGACCGTCGGCTGCGTGTTTAGAAAACGTGGCTTTTGAGAGCGGTGGGCTTGGGAAGAGCAGAGTGGGTGGAGAGAAGAGGGGCTGGGGTATGAAAGTGGAGGAGGGGGGGGGGGTATTGGGCCCCCTTGGGAGCGTGTCGGTGGGTCAGAGACACTGGCCCTCGGCCCTCGGGGCCACTCCCCTTCGATTGCGTGAGATGAGCTTGATAATAGCGATCTGGGGGCCGGGCCGGGCACGCCTCGCACTCGGGCCCTGCAGCCCCAGCCAGCCTCTCTGGAGGAGCGAGCTGGACGAAGCTGGAGCCACTGCCGGACAACACGACATCCATTCTGTTTCACAAATTTTCTTCTCTGAAATAAATAGCTATGTTCCTTTAGTATTTTGAGTCAGCAGGGCTGCCGCTTCTCTCGCACTGAAAATCAAGACATCCTGGGAGAAAGTACATTGATCGTTTAGAGAGTCGTCTTTTCGACATTTTAGTTAGTAATACAGGGTGGGTGTTCCGCGCCGTCCTTTTTTAAATGCTTATACTGTACCGGATTCGTGCGGGCAGGCTTGCCTACCGTAGCTCGCCAGGGCGCCTTATGGCGCCGTGCGAGTATGCAACCCGTCCGCACGTAAGAATGCCGTAC
The DNA here is from genome assembly GCF_000697945.3 of Frankliniella occidentalis. NCBI lineage: Eukaryota > Metazoa > Arthropoda > Insecta > Thysanoptera > Thripidae > Frankliniella > Frankliniella occidentalis. The sequence continues at coordinate 1,772,098 of NW_026267149.1, forward strand.
AGTATAAGCATTTTAAAAAGACGGCGCGGATCACCCACCCTGTTAGACTTCAAAGTTATTTTCGCAATAGAGCGATGTAGACATACGTCACTCTATTCGGGCAAGAAAAGTAAGTGACTGTAACTTTTAGAGTGCCGCTTTCGGGCGCTTTCGCCTCTGGACTCTTTCTCCCCTCGTTGCTTCGCCGTTGCCTCGGCTGACATG
>NW_026267149.1:1772351-1773602 GCF_000697945.3 Frankliniella occidentalis
GCTCGGATCGGCGTAGAAAGCACGGCCTCATTCAGCTCCGAAAATTTGTCACTAACTTCTATTTCCGGCTCGTAAATAGGGAAGGCGCTTCGCTTTCTCCTCGTCGAGTCGTCTGCTGTAACCACCCACGCCCGACGCCCGCCCGAGCTCCGGCCCTGCGCGTCTCCAGTCTCAATCAATTATAAGGGAAGGGTTCAATCTGCCTCGCAAATGGCTGCCTTGCCCCAATGCTGGGCAGCCCCGCTCTACCCTGCCCCTCTGTGCTGCTGTGCCCCGCTCCACCGTGCCCCGCTCTGCTGTGCCCCACTCCGCGTTTGCTTGCTCCACCTTGCCCTGCTCCACTTTCTCTGCAAATAAGAGTCTCACAAGGAGGCGTGTACTATGTACACTGTTGGGCTTACAGTGAAAAATTACATCTTAAGTAAAACCTAAGTTTATGAGACGAATTCATCGAAAAGGGGGGTCCCGCGTAACATGTAAAGAGATTTTCAGTTTAATGCCTTTGCAAAGGCACTGAAGGGCCCGACATAGTTGATGGAAATGTGTGCCTTCTACTACAATGCTTGGGAATTCGCACCTTATTTGATTTTGCAGTGTTGTTTAAGTGCGGTGATGTAACGCGTCCCGCTCCGCTATGTGCCCCGCCGCGCCACAGCAGCTGTTTACAAATCAATCAACGGCGCGCTGGTCCACACCGCCGCCAGCGGCCGCCCCGCCGGCACGGCGACGGATTATCACGCCTCGTTTCTGGAGCCGCCCTCTGCCCTCCGGCGGGCCGGGCCGGGCCGTGTGGGGTGGGGTGGTGTAGTGCGCCCGGCGAGCATTGCGCCCCGAGGTACCGACCCAGGAGGGGGGGGGGGCGGGGCTGTGACGGCGGTATCACGGGACGGACACGACCATGTCGACATGTTTGACGTGTTTCGTTCAAACAAAACGAAATGCGGGGTGGTATGGCAATTTTCCTCTTCTTTTGTGTGTTATCCGGCTAGCAGTTGCGGGGGCTTCGGTCAGCCTCCGCCCCCCCCCCTCTGGCATCCCGGGAGTGGCGTGGCGAGGAAATGAATATGAAAATGAAACCCGTCCGGAAGGGGCACTTTGCGTTCCCGCACACATTTCATTCCGGTTACCTCGTCGAGGAAAAGTTTTGAAATTTAAATTTAAAGACCCGCCTGCCCGGCCCCGGCTGGCTGTAGATCATCAATTGTCTGTTATTCTTACAATAAAACGCCTGTGGCTCACCCGCTCTCCCCG
>NW_026267149.1:1774612-1775383 GCF_000697945.3 Frankliniella occidentalis
TTTCGGTAAAACTAACATCTTCTGTAAAATCACACCACTATTTCTGTAATGTATTACACGAATTATCGGTAAAATCACTATTATTTTTTACAGTGCACTCAAACAGCCGTGTAGGTACGCGCGCGCGCGCGCCCGCCCACCCACACGCACGCTGGAACACACGCAAACGGGACGAATTCCTTTAAATATTTATTCTCTGCTCGCCGTTTTACTGCGGCCCCACCGGACATGTTAGGGATGTAGTCTTGTCCCTCCCAGCTGCAAATTAGCCTCTGCTGGTGTGGACGGAGGCATGGTGGGGCGGGGAGGGGCTCTTGAGTGGGGCCGCTGTGCCGCGCGCTGGCCGTGTTTCTTTCCCATTGAATCGGCAACCTTGGCCAAAACTGACAGTTTTTTTCCCCCTTCGAAATTTAGGACCCAGAAACATGAAAACAATTAGAGCAGGCGCGGAGAGGGCGACATCTTAAATTAATGTGTTTCTGGAGAGTTGAGTGCTGTTTACGAATTATGTACTGTCGTGGGGCAAAAAGCTCCTGTGTGGATCAGGGCGGGGCTGCTGTGCCTCCTGGTTGGCTAATGGCGTTTCTTTCGCTTTTGTTTTGTTGTCGTTTCTGTGCTGAATAACACGGGCGCGCGCGGCGGGGAGCCCCGCCCAGTCGCTGTCTTTGTCTTGTACCGGCCTTTGTTTTCCCCTCGATTCAACAGCCTAGCAGGCAATTGAAAGTGTTTTAATATAGAGATGTCGATGAAAAATCTGGCCGCACGCCATCG
>NW_026267149.1:1775433-1775958 GCF_000697945.3 Frankliniella occidentalis
GTAAGTGACTGTAACTTTTAGAGTGCCGCTTTCGGGCGCTTTCGCCTCTGGACTCTTTCTCCCCTCGTTGCTTCGCCGTTGCCTCGGCTGACATGGGGGGGTCGACCCTGCCCGATACAACTCTTCTTGTTGCAGGGGGGAGCGGTGGATGCTGTGCCCCACTCCTCGCCCTGCTACCCTCCGCCATGCTAGGGGGTAGCCCATTAGAGCGACTCTTAAAGTGTTTGCACAGGGCCATCAATGAAGGAGCTGGAATACTGTTGTCAAACCCTCCCCTCCCCCGCTGTCCTACCCCCTCCCCTTTAGTGCGAGCGCCCTATACTACCGCCCTCCGTCTTCCTTCCCCCACAACAAGGCAGGCAATTCAGAGTGGCGGGGTATGCCTGCTGCCCACGCCGCCCCGGGTGCCTGCTGCCCACGCCCCGGGTGCCTTGCGGTGGGAGGTGGTCGCTAGCGGGCAAGAGCCCCAGGTAGAAGGGTCAGGATTGTCGCTAGCGGGCATCGGAGGGAAAAGAGGGGATTGTG
>NW_026267149.1:1783418-1783991 GCF_000697945.3 Frankliniella occidentalis
TGTTGTAGCATAATACCGTCCTGTCCACCGCAACCCCCGGCCCGGCCCGCGCGCAGTCCAAACTCTCCACTCGGCCACTTTGCCCTCCCTTTGCCGGCAGGGGCAGGGGGTAGGCCCGCAGTGCCAGCGGCTCTCTACGCGCAGCAGCCCGGGACGGCAGTGCACTCCACCATTATCGATGGTCATCGAGTAGTTCGCGGCCCGCCTCAACTTGACAGTGCGCGGCCAGCGGGGGAAAAATGATTATCGGAGTTATTTGTATTGGACGACTGGCATTGCCGTGTCTTTGTGCAAACCGTGTGGTCGTATGTGTGTGTTGGGTTGGGGAGGGGGGGGGGTGCTTCACCTAGTTCCCTTTGTGACTGCCAACCCTACTGTTCAGGTGGTGCAGCGTGCCCTAGAGGGACGTGTGCAGTTTGTGTGTGTGTGTGTCGTAAGGACGAGGGGTGGGGGGAGAATTGCCCTGCCTTTGACCCGGTACCATCCAGGTAGACGTCCGCTAGTGCATTACCGAGCTGCGCATGCGTTTGCAGTCGGGCGGCCATAGCGAGTGAGAGGGAGGGAGGGGGTGAG
>NW_026267149.1:1784041-1788339 GCF_000697945.3 Frankliniella occidentalis
TCGCGTCAAGCCTGGCTGGTTGCACTCACAATAAAAAGTGAGGGCCAGTGCCAGAAGGCCAGAGGCGAGCAGAGCGGGAGCACAGCGGAGCGGGCGCGGACTACACAGCGCGAGAGGCGAGCCCGGTTGGTTTTACGTCTCCAGTACTTCCTCTGCTCGCTCTCGCGCTGCCCCCAGTTACTTTGACGCGGCGGCAGGTGCGCTGGATACCGCCGGGCACCAGCCGTAACGGGTACCCTTTCCAGCCGGCTGGCGCCCATGCTTTGATCCTCTAGGGGGGGTGCACTACCACGGCATGCATGCTGGGCGCCTCTCCGCACGGCCAGAGCGGGTGGAGACTGGACTCGAGAGAAAGCTGCTTTCACACTAAGTGACTAAGCACTACATTAAACCACGGTTTACATGCATTGCATGCATCGATGGACGTTTGGGCATCTGCGTGCGTTAATATACAGCGTAAAAAATTGCTCTGAACGACGTTTATTTCGGAATTGGGCTGAAGCTTTTGCCCTGATGACAAGTTTGTTCATAAACAGTAACCCAAAAAACAGCAACATAGCAATTAAATTGAACACGTTTCTTTCTTCAATTGATGAAGTGTGCAATTGGCGTGCACGACATTCAAGTGCTGAACAACACCTTGCACACTTTTAGATATTTGGGATATTTTTTAGATATTGGATATTTCAATACTTAAAAGGGGATAACAGGTAGTCTAAGTTGTGCGCGTAGAAGATTGCAACCTGTGGCACTTTAAAGTGTTCGAATTCCGTGTCCAACACTCCACAGTGTGCATCATGGAGTTGAACACTACCATGTGCATGCCAGTTTTTTCAGTACAAGTCTGTCACAACTTTGGAGTTTCTACTAATTTTTATCCTAAATAGCTATCTTTCGTCATAAACAGGGTGCTTTGTTCGAAAACTTCATCAACTTCTTCGTTTTGAAAGGATTTTTAAAGTGTGTTGGGTTTAAAATTGTGAAGCGTTTGTAAGAGAGAATTTTCACTGTTCAAAATTCTGTACCCAGAAACAGAATTCATACAATCGTCCTGTACTCCATACTTCGGTCAAAATCTGTTCGACTGGTATTTGAGGGATAAAGACTTGACATTGCTTGAAAAGAACTTTCCTCCAAAATAAAGTACAATGCCAACTACAGGATTACACTGTTTTCAAAATTAAGTGCCCATTCTGTCGTTATTTACTGTTGTAATTTTTAACTGTGATTCTTATAAATTAGTCACAAACACTGTTCGTAAATTAAATTAGTTATGCAGACACAGACCTATGGTTACAATATTGCCCTAACGATGGAGCAGGAGTGGTTTCTTTCCCTTACCCCCCAGCACTGCTCTGCATATGCCTTACCGCCTGCCGCTAAGGAAGTCGGGGGAGGAGAAGTCCACTTCTACCATGCCCTGCCTTTCCGTTTTCGAATTGGGGCGGCCTTTTGTCTCTGTGTTGGAGTCAGTGGGAGCGGGGGTAAGGGTCGGTCGGTGCGCCTGAGTGTGCGGTCTGGGTAGGAGGTGGAAGCGGCCCGGGCGGGATGGAAGGGGGCGGGGGGCAGTTTTGCGTTATGAGAATGGAAGGCAGGGGCCAGACCACGGACGCAAGGTAGGGGAGGATGAGGAGGTGGAGGGGATGGGGGCGGGTGACTCCTTGTTCCGGACCGGGCGCTGGCCGGGCGCTGGCCGACAGGCTACCTTAGCAGCGGCGGCAGTGAGACTAGCTGCGGGGGGGACGGGGTCAGGGGGTCGGCGCTCGCTCGGCGGGCGCTTCCGACATGAAGGCATTGTAAAGGATTTAGATTTACGAGAGCGGGGGTCGTAAGGACAGGGAACCGGCCACAGGGTGAGCCAGCGGGTAGCCATGTGTTTCCAAGTTCTATGGTCGCTCAGAATCGCCAGCAAAACTCCCTGGCAGGAGAGGGTTAGCACCCTAGTACACTGTAAATGTCGATTGTCGATTATCATATTTTATTTTTTCAGTTGCAAGATTGTTGCATTTGCAAGCTTGATCTAATTTTTAGCAGATGATAACTTGAAATACTTTATACTTAACATTAAAATACATTAGTAATATCAAGGTGTTTCAGCAGTTTAACTCCCAATAGGGTAGAAGAGGTAGAAAACTAAAAGAGAAGAGACCTAGCGCAAACCGGCTAATACAAATTAACTATATTATTGGGCGCTGGGGGACTGGCTGTCGCGCTGAAGCTTTCGTGTTACCCCCTCCCACTGACGACAATACTGCGCCAGGCAGGGCAGGTCCCGTGCCTACCCAACAATACTGGGCTACCGAGGCTGACCGCTCTGCCCGTTCCTTATCTCCTCCTCTAGGCCGCTTGTACCCCGAATTACAAGATTGCAAGTAACAAGCAGCCATAAACAAATGACAGCTAAATATGAGAGAGAATTAGAACACAGTCATATTCTTAAATTTGTATCATCTGCTTTCAAGACCGATTCTTGATTGAGATTTTTTTTTGATTATGTAATTGTCTGTCTGCTGGACACAATGAACATTTGTCCAAAGCAGGTGCGATTTTGTCAAATTTTAGATTCAGAACATTGCATTTTCTTAGATGCTTACAGATGAATCTGGCCAGAACCAAAGTGAAATGTTTGCTCCCGTACAAATTTGCAATCTTACGTAAAGGGCTTGAAAAAGTTTGTTTTGTGCATCTTGCTGAGTTATATATTTTTGTTTACCCAGTAACTGCAGCCGGAAAAATGATTTCTTGTTTCAAGTGCATTTTGTTCTGAAAGTGACACAAGATTAATTTATTCTTGGTGCAATAAGAAAATGTTCTCACTCTTACTTACAAATTAATCTTGTGTCACTTTTAGTACGAAATGTACTTGAAACAAGAAATCTTTTTTCTGGGTGTGCCCGTCTCCTTCTCCTTCGCTCGCTGCTCACCTATGCCGTGGCGGAACAACTCAGGGAGAGAGTAAACATCCACGCGCGTGGATGTTTACAGGCGGTGGTGGTGGTGAGTGGAGGCCGACTTCACAACGCCATACTTGGCGGTCTGATGCTCGCAGCATACTCAGTGTATGAACGTACCACCAAAAATCTTTTTGCTAGATTGAGAAAGTTTTGTGGCGATGAGAAAATAAGTTGGCCTAGTTCAGTCGAGCATACCGCGAATCGCGCGAATAATATTGGTCACAGTTGTTTTTCGATATCACGGCTGCCCCCCCCCCCCCCCCCGTTCCCTCTTCTTTCGTCCGTTCTTCTGCTTTGAAAAAGCATCATAACACAGTAAAACCAATGTCGACATTTTTGAGGAAAAAAGGAAAACTTTGAGAAAGAACGGTTTGATCTCTGAGATCTAACTTAGATGGCAGTTTAACCTGCAAAACTAAAAGTCTTACAGTTAAAACTGCAAGACTAAACCCACACGGAAGATAGACGTCTATAGATGATCGACCTCCCTCTAACTCATCTCTTTTTGTAGATTTCTAGAGATAGACATCTATTAGACATCTATAAACCGTCTTGCTGCTATCGATTGTGATTATAACCGTCTAAATTGAGTCTACGTGTAGATGTGCCTAGACCATATAACAATAGACATTTCTTCACACGACTAATAGACGTCTTTAAATAGATGTGAAAAGACTGTTGAAGTGTAGACGTAGTGGAGACAACTAATGTACGTCTTTATTTAGATTTAACGGAACCGGATGGACGATTTTTAAAAACATATGTTTTAAAAGAATATTAAAGACCTAGCATTGTACCTCATATCTAGAACAAAGATTTTAAGGGACACTCTACTACCAAATTTTTAATTTTTATATCTTAGGTGTACTACATATCAATTTATCTGCAATATTGTTATGAACATCTTTATTATCTTGATATTGATACCTCTGGTCTAAATTACCTCTACGCGCCATCTACGTGCAGTTCACTACCATGGGTGAACGGGATATTTTGAAAATTTGGAAAATATTTCCCTTTGCTTTGGATTGAAATATGTTAAAGACAACATGGACGTGGTGAACTTAAGGCTTCATTTAAAAAAGCCTAAGTAATTTTTACACCTCAAGAAAGCCGCTTGGAATCTCAGAAGATAGATACCCGCGGCTAGCGCTCCCCTCCCAGCGAGCGTCCCGTGGTCTAGTGGTTAAGGCACCGAGATTCCAAGACGCAGATCGCAGGTTCGACTCCAGGTAAAGGTAAGGTAAAACTTGACAATAAAAGTGATATGAAGAAAGGCGGAAGAAGGGAAACTAAGAAGAAAAAGGTAAAAGCTAAATAAAGGATAAAAAATTGAAAATATTT
>NW_026267149.1:1792159-1794459 GCF_000697945.3 Frankliniella occidentalis
TTAGACAGTGAGTGAAGGCTGTGTGTGTGAGGGACGGAGCGGTGCCGACCGGCGGGTGGTGGGGTTTCGGATACCGATACCGCACCGTATGAACGAAGTCTAATTTTTTTTGAGGAGAAAGGGAAAACTCTGAGAGAAATTTATACTCATACTTAAGTATGACTCTCAGTTTGAGTCACAAATTTCAAGGAAGCCCCTCAAAGTTGGCACAGTTAACATGACGAGCAGCTGTACCCATACCGCGGAACTTTAAGAGCTTTGTAACTACTGATCTAATTGTCAGTTGGTCAAATTAAATTGATGACAGGGAACAAAACTGGTTTACGTGCTTGCAGACGTGCTTGCACACAATTCAAAAAAATCTGTTTCCTTTCCCCGAGAAGTGCCCTCTTTCTCTCAAAAATCTAGACAGTGTTTACTGTGTGTGTGTGTTTCTTTCCTTCTTGTCCTCGCTTGTCCCTGCACGGCTCATCCCACACACGCGGCCTTGTGCCAGACCATAGGCCGGCAGTGTAGGCCGGTAGGCTGTGGCTGGGCGCGGGCCAAGGGGCCGGGGGGAGTAGGGGTGAGGGGTTGGGCAGGAAGGACGTGGGTTGGGGCGGGGCGGGGCTACGTGCGCGATCCTAATGGACTTCCTGGGGTAATGGTGGTCGCCCTGCCGGCCGGGGCCGCCGGGGCCGCCGCCGCACGATCCAGGATTACTGTTTGTACAGCGGCGTTATTATGTTTTAATCGGGGCGGCCGCTGTGTGTAAGGGGCGGCGGCGCGGCGGCGGCAGCTTCCGCTAAATTGATTGCCAATACGACTCGGGGGCGCCCCGCCGGGCCCCGCCGGGCCCCGCCCGCACGGCCGGCACCGCTGACGAGGAGCGAGCGAGTCGCTCTAGGGGGGCACCCATTCCGCGCGGCGCCGCTTTAAGCAACTCCGGCGCGCCAACACGGCATTATGAACCCCCTTTTCAAGCGTCGACACTGTTAGTGTTCACATTAACGATCAAACCATTACAGTTGAGTTGCTGCCACATTCGAGAATAACGGTCTTTTCATGGTCATGGTCATGAAATGTTTTCTCTTTTTACAATGTTAAAGGGTCGGCGTTTTTGTTTATTGTGCCCAGTATTCATGTGTGACTCAAGTGTGACCTTCTTGAGCCTCCAAGTGACCCGTTGGTCTTTGCTCCTCAGGAGAACGGGCGGGCGGCCCCGGGAGGAGGGGGAGCCGCCTCCGCTCGGCGAGGAGAGCTGAGCCCGGAGTGGAGGAGCGCAGCGCAGCGAGGTAAGCCCGCCTCGAGCCCAGCCCGCCTGCAGCGGCGCCGCGAGGCATCACATCGAAACGGCGTAAAACCGTTTGTCCGAGAGTAATATGCTGCTGCAGCAGCAGCCCTGTCGCTGCTCGGCGCGCACCCCCCTCCCGATCCCCGCCGCGCCGCTGCTCCCCCGTTCGCGCGGTGCAGCAGCGCAGTTTCGATATCTCTCGCTCTGGGTCATAACGCGGCGATATCTCGCTTCGCAGGAGTAATTTCTCATTTCCCGCGCCGTCTCCCTCTCGCGCTCGCCGCGCCTTTGTACACCGCGGCTGTGTTCCTGCTGCAGCCCGCGGCGCCCGGTGCGACGCTGTGCGGCTCTCATTCTGGGGAGGCGCCGACCTGGGCGCGTACAGCGGCAGCAGCAGCAGTGCTGTTGACGCGTCGACCGGAAAACCAAACGGAGCCAGTCCTACTGGTCGGACTGGCCTCAGCGCAAAGCTAGTCCGCCGGCCTTTGTACCGCGTGGGCGGCGCGGCGCGGGCGCGCTGACGGCAGCAGGGAGAGTGAGCGAGGCAGTGACGGAGCGGTGGGGAGAGACAAAGAGAGAGACGGGTTGCACGCTCCGCTGGGCACATCCCCGCCGCGTCGACGTGAAATTAGAAACTGTAGTGTGGCGGGGGGTTAAATGCCTTTCGGCTCAGTGACCCCCCCCTCCCCCCTGCCGGCCTGCCCCTCCTCTACTCCCCGGCGGGCTGCTGGGCAGGACATCCCTCCCTCCACCTCCCCCCTCCCCACCCAGAGCGAGTGAGAGGCGTGCACACGGCGTCCGTAATTGTGTTCGTCAGGGAAATGGAGACCAGCCTAGCCTGTTTCGTGTGTTGTAGCATAATACCGTCCTGTCCACCGCAACCCCCGGCCCGGCCCGCGCGCAGTCCAAACTCTCCACTCGGCCACTTTGCCCTCCCTTTGCCCCCTTCTCCCCTCCCCCTTCCACTCGGTTCCCGCACGCTTCCCCCACACATCACTCCACCCAGTGCTTCCGCACTATTCTGCGA
>NW_026267149.1:1794657-1796715 GCF_000697945.3 Frankliniella occidentalis
GGGTCCAGGGGGACGGCGACATGGGCGCCCGCGCGGGCCGGCCCCGGGGGCCGCATGGGCGGTAGCGGGGGCGGTATAAAAGCTTATGGATGGCCTCCGCCGGCCCCTCCCGTCTCGTACTGCTCAGGCCGGTACCCGCCTCGCTGCCCGCGCCCCGTTCAAATCCCGCCATTAGCGTCGCCGGCCCGGCAGGCTGGAAGCGGCCGGATTAGGCGGCGGCTCGGCCTTCGTCCCGGCCTACGGGGGAAACGGATCGACTAGTATCCGGACCCTGGCATGGCCGCAGTGGGCCGCAAAGTAAGTCCCTCCATGATAGCAGCAAAGATTTTGTTAAATTTATCTTAAAAATGAAGTGTGATTAACATGGTCGGATTGTTCCTTCAAATCCATTTTTATTTTCCAGGTCCTTTCATGCATTTTGCATGTCATTCACTAAAACAAAACCACTGTTTTTCGCAGTTTTTCCAGTGTGATTGCACAGATTGCAGATTGCACACCGCGAAGCATTTCTTTGCAAGCTGCAAAGCACCGTAACAAGGTGCACGCGCAGCTTTTAGACACGGGAATTTGTAATTTGCAAATCGTTTTTTTTAAAATTATTTTTGGCGTGCACGGCGAGTAATTATTTCAAGAGTTTTGACTGACTGTGTTGCGCAGCGTGTAGGGCGGTGGCAGCACTCCTCTTCTAATTAATATTACCCAAACCCCCTGTGCTGCGCGGCCGCGCGCGCTGCGGTGAGGGGCTCAGCAGCTCGCCGGCGCCTCGTTTTTACCCCCCACGCGTTTTTGTTGTTTTTTTACTCGTTTCCTCTCATGACGCCTCCGCGCGGCGGCGCGCTATAGAGACAAAGGCTCCCCGGTAGGCGGTGGTGCCTCTACTCGCGAGCAGCGTGGCGTGTGGCTGGCGTGGAGAATGAGCTTGAGAATTTTTCATAGCGAGGCGCGCGCGTGCCTGCTGCGCCTCTTCGTCGTCGCTCGCGTCATCGCGGCCGTGGCGGCGCGTGGGCTGGCGGTGCTGTTGGCAAGTGTAGCGCAGCAGCGCCGCCGCCCCGGAGGATTGAGCCGCGGGATGGCAGGCGGGGCGGCGTGGTGGCAGCGAGTCGTGCTCACGATTTCCTCTTTCCGCTTCGTGACACAGAGGGAAAAGGTGGGTGAGGGTGGGGGGAGGGTAATAGAAGATGAAAAGGAGAGAACGGAAATAAAATAGGTGAGATCATCTCAGGTCTGGAAGGAGGAGCGACACGCGCGACGCGTCCTACCAACGAGACAACGCCCGCATGGAACGGCTCAAGTGTTCGGATGGCAATAACAGCACACTTTCCTACGTGTTTCTTCTAAAAGGTGGCTCGGAAAGAAAATGGCTAAATACGTCATGCGTTACATTTGTTTTCGGGGACGGAAAACATAATTCGTCTGAAATGAAATCTGTGGAGTTGTCCCTTTTACTTGCGCATTTATAATTAGAAGTGAAACGCCAGCAGCCCCTCAAAATTAATTGAGGCTAACATTATCGCCGAGGGTTGGCTTTAAGGGTAGGTAGGCAGGGCTTTGTGGGGTGGGGGAGATGAAAGAAGTAAGTGAGATTTAAACTCGCACCGGCGGGGCGTGGCGGGGCGCGGTGGAGCGGACCAAGCCAAGCGCGGCGCCAAGAACGACGCCTTATTAAACTCTTCCCCAACATCAATTGTTGGGCGGGCTGGAGTGGGTGAGAGGGAAAAGGGGTTAGAGGGGGCACAAAGCGGGAGGAGGAATAGTCGACTAAAAATAGGTTAGAGGGGGCACAAAGCGGGAGGAGGCGGAAAGGAACAATATTTAATAGCGGACGGGGCCGGGGCCGCCCTTGGTGTGGCTGGCGCCGCTCTGGGATTCGTGTTGCCCCCCGCCGTGGCCGGCCGCGTACGCCAAAAGCACGGGGGCGCGCGGCGGCACTACAACGCGAAAAACAACAATAACAACAAATGGAAGAAGAGAAAGTGTCCATGTGGCGCTGGCCCGCGGAGCTGGCGCGCCCGCGGAACGCCGGGTAGGCAACCCGCTCGCCTCGTGTGTCGCGTGGCA
>NW_026267149.1:1800905-1802747 GCF_000697945.3 Frankliniella occidentalis
ATTCTGTAGCTGACTGGGCTGCGTTGTGCGGGGGACTTCTGCAGTAGCGCGCCTCGTAACTTTACGAAATTACTACTTCCGTTACGCAGTCATTAATTATGCCACCCTGCAAGGAAAAAGATGAAAAAAAAAGAGGATAGTAGGCACAGAGAGGCAAAATGATTGTAATAAAAATAACAGAAAACGCGGTGCGAGCAAGTCGAGGGAAAACGGCATCCCTCCCGTTTTTCATGAATTGGTTGATTGATTTGCATTCCATTCCATGATAAGGTGAGCAGGGCCCGCGGCTCGGGCGCGCCGTCCGGCCTGCACTCCAGTCTAAACAGACCGGAGGACCCAGGAGGGAGAACCCCGGAGGCCGGATTTGTAAATGGATGAAGTTTGGGAGAAATTGTTTCTTTTTGTTCAAGGTCGCGTGTGCGCCAACTTATTTTTTTTTTTTCGCGCGCACTCATTAGGATCGGGTCGCATAAATCTCCGTTACTGCGACTTGCCGAGTGCGAAAATGAGACTTGCTCTCCGCCCCGGCCTAGAGTTAGGACGATGGCCCAAAGTTTGAACCGGCGCGGGGGTTTGAACTCTCGGGTTCGAACAAAAGGTTTGGAGTTTTTTTCTCATTATCGCTCCACACTGCGGGGTACTCGACATGAGAAGTGGGGGAGAGTGAGGCGCGTTATTGTCGCTGGGCGCGCGGAGGGAGGGGGGGGGGGGGGGGGGGGGGAATGGCGACGACTGTCTCTCGCGATGTCGCTCTCTCCTGCTGGGCCGGAAGGAGGGGTGGGGGAGGCAGTGGGGGGAGTGCTGGTGGGATGGGGCGAGATACGTCGGATCAACTTGTATGCCTCTAAAAGCGTTGACGGATCGTGCGCAGTTGGTCGTGCCGCTAGCGGAGATCCTCGCCCGGAATGCGTCGCGCTCGTCGTTCTCGCTCCTGCGAGAGACACCTCTATTCTCGAGCAGCGTCGACCCACAACCGCTGCGGAGACGCTGCGGGCCGGGCGATGCGAGAGAAACAGACCGATCTTTTTTCTGCGTTGGCTCTTTCTTTAATTTTCGAAATTCTAATGGAATTTTCCTCTACTGCCCCCCTCCCTCGGCAAACCTCGCCATTCTCTTTGTTCGCTCCATCACCATTCACCCCCACCCTCACCCTCCCTATCTTTCATTTTTTTTAAACCGTATTTTAAACCCTGTGATTTGCAAAGTCCCCGCGGAGTACATCTCATAAAATGCAGGCGAAGGCGGGGTGAAGGCGGGGCAAGGCGCGGCGGGGTGAAGGCGAGGAGCGCGCGGCGGGCGGCCCATCTGCCTGAGCCACCGCGGAAACGCCATTAAAAAGTCAGGAATATGCCGACTAACACCCTCTTGGCCTCGGTCGCGGGGAGCAGCGCTCTATGATGGCCGTCGTTTGACTCATTATGTACACTGCGTCTCCCGCGGGGCTCAACACCCTCCTCCTTCTCCTCCCCCCCTTGCCGACCCGACCCTCGACCCTCCCCAACCTGTGCTCCGGAGCAGAGTGCTCGGCCGGCACCCAAGCACAAAAGCACATCTCTTTGTTCGTCCCACTAACTCTCTGCCGCGTGGCTGGCGGCGGGGGAGATTCCAAAGGGTGCAGCGGGTGCGGGGGGCCGCGAGGCTGCGCGGTGCGTCCGTGTGCGTCTGGGCGCCCCTTCCAAACCACTCGGCGATTGTGGGCCGTGCAGGCGGCGGCGGGGCCGCGTCGGGCCCTTTTGGGGGCCCCGCTGCTGCTGTGGTGGGCGCCGCAGCTCCCCCAGCCCCCTCCCTAACCCCGCCGAGCCGCACAGCATAAATCTGTCCCTTTCAGCAACCCTTTCCCTG
>NW_026267149.1:1807997-1809376 GCF_000697945.3 Frankliniella occidentalis
TCCTCCTCCTCCCCCCCCTGCCGCTTGAACTGGAGCGTACACGATAAATCCTTATGCATTGTGTTGAGCATAAAAATGCACAATTTCATGCAAAACCATATGTACAGTTTGTGCATAATTATGCACAATTTTTTACATCATTTGTACACAATTTCTGCATATTGTGCACTGTTAAAAGCTTACAGTAAATTTCACTGTAAGGTACGGTGAACCCCTGCAGCACCGTAGCCTACGGCGGCATTCACAGTGAATATCACTGTAAGCTACGGTGAATTTCACCGTAGGCTACGGTAATGTCATCGTAAGCTACGGTGCTGCAGGGGTTCACCGTAGCTTACAGTGAAATTCACTAAAGTTTTTAACAGTGTAGTTGTATAAACTTCTGCATGTTTGTGTACAATAAGATGCATAAGGGTTTAGTGTGTAAAAGCTGGGCGGCCATCTTGGCCCTGTGTCCCGAGCCGTGTAGTGTAGTGTCGCCCTCGCAGAGGTGCGAACAGCCGCCGGGGTGTGGGTGGCGGCCGCTGCGGGGCAGTGGGCGCGCCCTATATCTTATATCCGCCTCATCCAAGCATGCATGAAATGCATGCATTGCCCCCCCTCCCTTTCGTCCTCGCCCTCTGCTCACTCTGGTGCAGCTGCTGCCGCGCCGGTGCAGCTGCCGCCGCACAACTTCTTCCCCTCTTATTCAATACAACTCGACGGACAAGTTTTTCGTGCGCCTTTGCATTTCCGATACCGCTGGGTGTCAAATGGAGAGGCCGAGGAGAGTGAAGGGAGGAGGAGGGGTGGGGGGGAGGGGAAGGCACCCTGCAGAACTCGCCTCGCGCACCGCACCGTGAGAGGCCGGGCATCTGAGCGTCTTATTGCAAAGTGGAGGCAGGGAGAGGAGGCGCTGAGGGCTGAGGGTGAGTGAGAGAGAAGGAGAGAGAGGGCGTGGGAGGGAGAGAGAAGAGAGGGGCAGAAGTAATGCAACGGCTTCACGCGATACAAAGAGCCTCCGCCGCGCCCTCCTGTAGGGCGGCGCCGGAGAGGAATGTCACTACCTCCTGGAAAAGGTGTACAAAGTAGCTGCAATTACCTGGAACGCAGGTCCCCGCCAAAGGATCGGATGAATTTTACGACCTCTTGTTCCTGCCTTGCTGGGGGAGGGGGAAGTGAGATAAGGGGAGGGAGAGGGGAGGTGGTCGCTAGCGGGCAAGGGCCCCAGGTAGAAGGGTCAGGATTGTCGCTAGCGGGCATCGGAGGGAAAATAGGGGATTGTGCGGGAGAAAAGGGAAATTGTCGCTAGCGGGCAGCGCGACGGGTTGCCTACCTCCACGGCGCTGGGCCGCAGCAGAGTACGGCCCAGGGCGGTGTCAGGTGCGTGAGACGGCGTA
>NW_026267149.1:1813765-1819079 GCF_000697945.3 Frankliniella occidentalis
CAAAGAACGAGCTACACGAGCTAAATGCCTACCCCGACCCCCCCCCCCTCTTGCCTGTCGAAGAAGGGGTCTTGCTCGCGTAGCTCACTCGATGCAGGGCTTTACCTACCACCATGCGGTGGTTGCTGACCTCTTCAACCCTACCGTTGCTGTTGCTGGCCCTCGTCGTTTCTGGCCCCTACCGATACTACACCGGTCCTTCGGGCTGGTGCCCTTGCCGTTGCTGCTGGCCCTCGCCGTTGTTGCTGCTGGCCCTCTCCGCTGTTGTTGCTGGGCCTTGCTGTTGTTGCTGCTGGCCCTCGCCGTTGTTGTTGCTGGCCTTCACCATTGTCGCTGGCCCTCGCCGTTGTTGCTGCTGGCCCTCGCCGTTGTTGCTGGCCTTCACCATTGTTGCTGGCCTGCGCCGTTGCTGTTGGCCCTCGTCGTTGTCGCTGGCCCAGAGTCCGCCGCGCTGCACACAATGGCTCGGTCGGATGGGCGATTCATCCAGCCTTTGTCAAATGTCTTGATTGTGGTGGACCATGGCGCTGGTCCGGCGGGCATGTCTCGGGCGGCTCCGGCGCGGCCGCCGCCAGATGGCGCGTCCGCTGTTGTTCCCCTTGGCTCCTGGTCCGCCCCGAGGCTGCCCGCCCCCGGACCAGTCCCCGCGATGGGGGGTGATCAGTTTATCGAACACACACACAGATGATGTGATTCGGAGCCATCAGCTTTGACCGCCAAAGCAAACATTGGCGTATTTGTTTCCGCGCAACAGGCAGTGAGGCACAGGCGGCTCTGTGGCCGGGGTGGGCTGACGCGGGGCAGACAACGGCGTCTCTCTATTGTTTGCCTTATATTATATGCAATGCAAGCAACACGCGCCCAGTCGCGCCTCGGAGCCGCGCCTGTGAATAGCGGCGGTTGGGACGCCCCCTGCTTGGCAGGGCCACTCGCTTGCGCGCGTCTATACCGTGCCCTGCCTCGCAGCTCTCAAGACACTGTTTGCCGCGGGTTCCGCCTGGCGCCTTCACATGCAGAACTTCTTTGCCAGGGATACTCGTTCTTCGCTTCCTTCGACCCCCTCATCCCACAGAGGGCATTCCGCAGGTCTGTTTGGCCATTTTTTATTCGGGTCCCCTCGCCGCGCTGCTGGCGACGTGAATCTCTGGCGAGCCAGGCGCTGCAATCAGGAAGAGGAAAGGGGGGGGGGGCACAAAAGGCTGCCGGGCGGCTGGTGTAACACACCGTAGGAAATTCGGGTCATTTAAATGCAGAGCGGACGGGAGCGGGCGGCCCGGACTTCCCTCAACCCGTTACAATCGTAAGAATCCCCTGGAAGTGGGCCTGGGCCTGGGCCTGTGGCTGGGTCGGGCCGGGAGGACGGACCTGAGGGAGATGAGGGAACTTGACGAATTCGACAAACTTGTCGGGGAAAGTAGGACGGAGGGGAGGCGGATGCGACCAATTAAGCTTGGTACTGCCGGCGGGCGGCGCACGTGCGGGAGGGGGGGTGGGGGTGACGAATGTGGTCGTGCTATACCTCGCTGCGGGGCAGCTTCGAGCTGGCCGAAGGGGCGGGACGAAGTCCACTTGACTGCGCTAAATGCTACCCGCGCGCTCTCTCGCCGTGGCTCACATCACTCACCCCCTCCTGCCCCCCGCCGGCCCCCACACACGCACGCCCGAGCGGGGGGATTCCTCCACCCCCGCCCCGCCCCGCCGCGCCTTGGACGTGCCGGGCCACAGCGTCAAGAGTGCACATGTAGCTGCGTCCTCGGCGCGGGGCAGTGGAGTGAGGTTGCCGCGGCGTCTCCACCCATTCTGCGTCTAACCCCACAATGACGCAAAGTTTCTAATTTCCACAACAAGGGAAAAAACATAACGTACACTGTGAAAAATTTCCTCGTAAAGTTCCGATGTTTCTTGTAATTTGGAATTACGAAATAATGTTGTAAATATATACGTATATATACGGCGAACCATATTTTTGCTCCTCGATTAATGGAAAATTTTCCTGTAAACTTACGAGTATTTTTCACAGTGGTAAGCTAACAAAATCCGCTGAAATTTTTACTTCTTTTACAAATATTCCTAATGAAGAAAAACAATGAATGGAATAAGAATTTGCAAGTACACTGAGAAAAATGTTTGGTCACCACGGCCGAAAATTTTGGTTGCTGTCACTAAAATGGTGTTCTATCTGCCCCCTTAGTCATAACCATAGAACGTTCTATCGTGCCGGCTGAGCGTTCAGACGCTCCAACCAAACACTCCAGCCAGCACAATAGAACGTTCTATCGTTACGACTAAGGGGGCAGATAGAACACCATTTTAGTTACAGCAACCAAAGTATTTTTCTCCGTGTAGAGGGGTGATATATACTGGGCTGCTGGCAGGGTTGTGCACTCTTGACGCAGTAAGACAACGCGGAGGAAATATAAAAGTTTGCGGTGAACAGCAACGCATCGTCGAAATTATGTAAATGCAGTGCTAAAGTGCTTGCCTGTCGTGCTCCGCCCCCCCCCCCCTCTCTCCCCCTCTCGTGGCTTCCTCCGGCCGACTCACTCCGCAGTATATATATAGTGTATCCGGCGGCAGGTAAGCCCGTCGTAATGGAAAGGGGGGAAAAAGAAGATTACACCTCATCCGTGGGGCCTTACCTCGATACCTGGCCAAACAGCGAAATTGTGCAATCATTTTGCTCACGGCGGGCTTAGGTTTACCCGGGGCTTACGGGCCTAGCCCGCATGTAGCGATGCGCGGCTCCGTCACGCGTGGGGACTGTGGGGGCTGCGGCTGCGGGGGCATTCTGTTCGGAGAATGTCTTGTCCCGGGATTGTGCCGGAGACGGTTTAGGGTCATAGCCTTACGTTGTCAGTGAAAGCTTTTGTTTCTAACATAAACCGAGAAGCGAGCTGAGAAAGGGTTAAGTCGAAAGCCGTATTTACTCAAGCTCACATTTTGCGATATATGTATGTACCTCCCTCCCTCCTTCCCATGCTTGCGCTCTTTCCTTGTTACTAATTTTTTTTGACTGCTTTGTCAGTATTTCTGCTGCTTAACCTTTCCACTGCTACTGACAAACATTTTCCACAAGTAATGCGAGAAAAAGCGGTATGTGTGAGGGGCGTTTTCACGCGGCTCTGCTGACCCGCGGTGCTTGGGGGCCGCGGAGTGTTTGAACAGAGTACCTCCCGAGTACTTTGTGCGGCGTTGTGTTGGCCTTGGTGGTGGGTGGCGGCGGGTCCCTGGGGCCGGGGCAACGCTTTTAGGTGGCCGCAAAGGTGCCGCGGTAAGCACCTAAACGTGACTACTGGAGCCGCCTCCGGCCGCCTCCCCGGCCGCCGCCGCCATGGCCGCCGCCGTTCGCTGCTGAAATGCAATTCATTTCGGCCCGCCCGCCCTCCCGCCTGGCTTGTTTATGGACATGGCCTGGCTGGTGGAGGATGCTGGAGACTGGCTGGAGTGGTTTAGGCACGTCTGTCCCGGACAGGGAGAGGGCCGTCTATGCGGGGCGCGCAGCCCATGGTGCCCATGGCATGGCGGCAGCGGAGCACCACTACCCCCTACCCCCGCCACCGCGACCACCACCACCACCGCTACCCCTTCCACCGCCGCCATCACCACCATCATACCCCTGGGCTTGGACGCGGGCCTGAGCGGGCAAAGGCACAAGAGGCCCGCGATATGGAGTCCATGAACCACGTAACGGCGTTCCTGCTACCGAAGCCATCGCTATCGCGCGTGTAATCTGTGGGCGTGGGGGTGATTTGCGCTCGACACGCCGCACGTGAGCGACGCACGACATGTAGACAGTACCGAAGACCTTCTCTACCAGAAGGAAATGTGGCCTCCTCGGCCTGCACGCCACACCGCTGTGCTCCAGACGGATCAGCAGATCAGCGTGGACTGTTGTAGCTACTTGATCTGTACGGCAACTTGTGGAAATGGGGGGGGGGGTCTGCTTTTGAGCCCCGTGGACAGACAGACCACAAAACTGTCTCTACTAGAAGGAACCTAGAGTTTGTTTAATTCTGAATTCAGGGGTGTGTTGTGTTGACGGAGGGTGGCGCGCTGTCGACCACGCGGTGACTTTGACGTTTAGTCTTACTGGCCAGGAATTTAATTTCGCGCTTCGGGCCCCCTCCCCCCTCCCCTTCCCCTTTCCATTTTATCTCCCCAAGTGTAGCGTGTGTGTGGTGTGCCCTCAATTCCCGCCAGGTCGAGCGAGGTCGTGGACCATGACGAAGGGGTGCCTTGCCTCCCAGTAGTCGACCCCTGAGTCGGCGGCGGGGCGCGGGGCGAGGCGAGGCCCGGCAAGGTGAGCCGGAGGCAAGGCAAATACCCTGACGCTGACGGAAAGCACCGATCTTTCACAACCGGGCCGGCGCGCCGCCCCGCCCGCACCGCGGCGCCTGCTCCTCGGCACACCGCGGGGGCCGCGCAGTTTAGCGTCTTAGCCCCCATTTATTACACCGTCAAAAACAGGCGGCGGCCCGCGGCGCCCAAAGATACGACAATCTCACTCCGGCCTTGGAGTCCTGGCGGTTGTCATTCTGCCGGATGAACACTTGAGAGGGAGTGAGAGGGACTGAGTGAGAGAGGGAGGGAGCGAGCTAGCTCGAGGAGAGTGTCTCGCGCCGAGAAGAGGACTGCTGCGATATCTCTACTTACATTGGCCGCCGCTTCTTCACTTTTGCCGAGCGCGCCGCCTGTGGAGGCAATGCAAGCCAGGAGCCAGGCGTGTCTCTGGACTGTTCATCAACTTGAAGGGGAAGATGGCTTTGGCTTTTTGCTGGTCCGTACAGCTGCCCCCCCTCTCCTTGTCCTCCTCGTAGAGAGCTGCGAGCACTGGCTCTATATGGCGGCGCCGCTGAGCTGACCGTGCCGCTGCCTGCGCCGCCCTTTCGCTTTGTCGTGCCGTGAGTCGTACCGCGCCTTTCCCATAATTTCAAAATTTCAGCCCGTCTGCGTGCATCACCTCCCGCCCCCGCCCCTCCCAGCGGGCGGCAGAACTGCTGAAAGCATTCCAGTCGCGCCTGCTATGCGCGCGGTGGAAATTTGCAGCGCGCTCTTCTTTTGTTTCCTTGTGGCAACTCTCGGCCGCTTGGCTTGTTTTGCACAGTGCGGGGCCGCTCTGCTGCACCCTGTGCACGGTGCACGGCGCACGGCCACGCCGCAACGCCCCACGCGCGCCGCTAATGGAGGGCCCCACCCGTGCCGCCCGCGGCTGCTGCAACATGTGTTTGCACTTTTTATTAGTTTGGGTCATGAGCATATGGCGAACGCCTCTTTTCGGCCGCAGAAATGAAAATCGCCTTCTTGGGGACTTGAC
>NW_026267149.1:1821604-1826246 GCF_000697945.3 Frankliniella occidentalis
CCCCGCCGCGGCACGCCCAATCCCAATGTTTAATCGCCGCTCTGGTGACAGCACCGCGATATGGGGCGTTTGTCCGCCGCGGAGTACACGGAGCAGGGGCGGCACACGTGTGGCCCGCAGGCTGCCGGCTGATGGAGAGGGCGATGCACTGCACAAAAACATGAAAAGAAAAAAAAAAACATGTAGCGTGAACAAACAAACAATCATGCTAGGTTATACCTACGATTCGATTCATCGGACAAATTTGTGCGCAAAGGTGCACGATTTCGTCCAAATTATTGCACAAAAGGGTTAAAATCAAAACAAAAATGTGTGCAAAAAATGTGATTGCTTAAGTTTGTGCACCTAAAATGTACAGATTGTTGCCAGCACACAAGGAGTTTGTGTCGCAAACTGATTACCTTGCAGATGACTTAACGACTCAGTAGAGACCAGGGGGGAGGGGTAATACAAACTCTTTTCACGTGTGGTGGCTCCACCCACATCTTTGGAGACGGTAAGACACGCCCAGCGGCGGTGGGTCCGTCATGTTGGACCTACCTCAAAGTGCCCTAGTAGTGTCATGAGTCGACCCTAAAATTTTCATGACCTCTGATGAGGATTGAGAACCCCTGAACTTAGCGACGACCGCATCTGTGAGGCAGCAAGGCAAGAATTGTCTCGCGCCGAAAGTGTCGCGTTCGCCACGCCCCCGATGTAGAAACCTAAATATTTTCCCACATCGTGCATCCGCGCCCGGCCGGCAAGGGGGCGGCGATGCACCGTATGCTGCCTCCATACAGGGGCGCCTCGGTTGACGCACAAATTGTCTGCATCTTACAGGCGGCTCACACACAAGCGGGAGAGGGGGGGGGGAGGAGATCAGCTCCCCACTCTTATACCGCGCCTGGTCCGCACGCCCCGCGTCCATCGACCACGGCGGCTGCCGTCTCTTTTGAATCGAAACAAGGGACGGTTGTTTCCCTTGTGCGAAAGTGCTGCTGTTGGTCTTTGTCTTTTTCGTCCTATACTTTGCTCGCAAATGAGTGAAAGCCCCCTTCCCCCTCCCCTCCACCTCTTCTCTCTTTCCGACCCGCGCGGCACCCCTCATTCCCTGCCTGTATCCTCCCCCCACCCCACATCGCTTAATTGCACACGACGGAATCGCATAGTCGACAAGACAAGCGGCAAAAGGAACAAAAGCTATCGTAGTCACATTGACGAGGGGTTTGGGGACGAGGGAGAGGAGGGGGTGTCGGGTGGGAGGGAGAGAGGGGCGCAGAAAACATAGATGCGGCCTTTTGGCGCAGAGGAGGCCCGCGGTGAGACAAAGACAGAGATTACTCTGTAATCCGAACCTCTCGCGGTGCTGCTGGTTCGCCTCTTTTTCTCTGCCTCTCCGCCCTCCCCATCCCCACCGCCGCAGCCCGACCGCACCTCAGAGCCTGCGGCAGCGCATGCGGCCAGAGTCTCGTGCTTCACTGGTGGGAGCAGAGCAAAGGAGCAGGATTGCGAAGAAGAATTTTCCAAAAGTTTGACGCGTGTAGTCAATTTTACCGATTCACTCTTAGTTCCTTGCAAAGAGTGGTATTCATATTATTGAGAACTCGGTTTTAACGTACAAAGGACCTGGAACCACCATAATTCTTACGGATTTTCTTCATATTACAAAGAGCACCTAGTTTGTGAACAGACGCGCGCAAAGCCGAGCCCCAATACAAAGAATTTGTTTGTTTAACGAAGGTTCCAGTGCCTTTGTACGTACGAAGAGCCGTTCTCTGTAAGAAACTTACAGTGATTGTTTCTTTTCCTCTTTTCCCCTTTCTGAGTCCCACCCGGTGTGTTGTGCAGGTATCGGTACCCTCTGCTCCTCGCCCCCTCGGCAGACTCTTCATTACCAAGGTTTTCCCTCTCGTGGGCGGCTCTTGTCGTGCATAAGCCAGAGTCTCTCTCTCTCTGTCTCTCCCTCTCTCTGTCTTTCTCCCCCTCTCTCCCTTTCTCCCCCTCTCTCCCTTTCCCCCTCTCTCTCTCTCTTTGCGGAGTAAGGGGTGCGGGGGAGGCGATCGCCTTCGGACGCGGCCTTACCGGAACAACTTTTTCTCTTTTGGCCACAGCCCCCTACTTCACCTCTCCTCGCTCTCCAAACACTCGAATGGCGCCAATAAAGCGGTCAGTGGCGCCACCAAATATCCCAAGGAGAATGGACAGAAATATTAGCTGCGGCTGTCGCTGCTGTCGCTGCTGTCGCCGCTGTCGCCGCTGTCGCCCGGCCCCCCCGCCGCGCTCGCTCCGCAAAACAAGAATACGTGAAAACATTCCCTGAAGCTCACGATGATGAAAGGTCAAAAAGTGGGGCGCAATAACTCATTACAGTCGAGGGTGACGGCCCTTGCCGAGCGCGATGCTTTCGCGACGCGATGCTTCGCGATGAAAACGCACTTGGGGGCGGGCGGAGAGAGAAAAAAGAAATTGAGGACCCCATTAGTCCACGAATGCAAGTGCCTGCCGCGGTGACGCTACATTCCCTCCGCGTGGGCTCCGCGGCGGGGCTAATGACGGGCCGAGAGAAGGAGAGAGAGAGAGCGAGAGAGAGAGCGAGAGAGAGAGCGAGAGAGAGAGCGAGAGAGTGAGCGAGAGAGTGAGCGAGTGAGCGAGCGAGAGAGCGAGAGCAAGCAGCAGCCTCGAGATGGGCCTTAGCGAGCCGGGGAGGGACTCAATGATGTAATGATGGCGCGCCAAAGCAGCGAGCGGGGCGCGGGCGCCAGCCGCACCTCGAGGGGAGTGGCGACTCTTAGGCCCGGCCGGGCCATCACCGGGCTGAGGAGGGGCTGGTGTTGATGAGTGAGTCGCTACGAAAGCGAGAACGGCGGGAGGGAGAAAGTTCTATAGAGCCAAGGTGAAGGTGGAAAAGAAGGTGTTTGCAGGCCAGGAAGTGGTGGTCGTGGGGTATACTGTAATTTGGGAATGTCTGAAGTGTGTACGCCTCAAGGTGTATGCTGTATGCTACACTTCTACAGGGTCGTAGAGCCAAATTTTGCGCCTTCTTGTGAATCAGCTTGTGGCGCTCGAACCAGGCACCCTGAGCTGTAGTGCTTTCTGCACGTACCAGAGTGTAAGAGGTGTCAAAGATTCTATGCGCCAAAAGCTGTCTCAAAAGAAAGCGCAAAATTTGGCCCTGTAGCCTTTCAGAGGGGTACACTCTTCAGATAGCCCCAGAGTGGCGGCCGCGGTCGTGTTCACGGGATGGTTCTTGAGGCAGGCCAGCGCGCAGGCCGTCGTGGGGGGCTCAGCAACACTGTCTGGACGCCACCGTGTCACTCAAGCCGTAAAGGTGTGCGACAAAAGAGAGCGGCCGAGAGCGGCCATCAAGCCCGACGGGGCGAGAGGAGTTTAGGAGCTGCGGGCGTGGCGGTGGGTGGGGCGCTGTAATTGCGAGCCCCTTCTGTCGTCTTGTCGGCCACACAATGGCCGCGCTGTGACAGCTTCGATCCAACTCGGAGCCCCCGGACCGTTTACTGTCGATATTCCTCTTTTTACGACGAACACTGCGAGCTCCCTTGCGGGCCGCCGCGGGCCGGGCCGTGTCGAGCGACGGTGAGGTAGAGCCATAGGCGAGGCCATAGGGCATCGTATCTAAACTTAAATTTCGTTACATTTTATTTTAATTACATATTACTGCAACAGTATCGGTACCAATAACTTATTAGATTATGTCTGTTTCTATTCTGGAACAGATGCTGCTTACAGCTTGCAGTGGTACAAACATTTGTATCTGCATTGTTTGACGCGGCCGAATACTGTTCAGATGGTGGTAAAGTGCTGTTTTGCAACAAACTTTGCTGTTTTGCAACAAACATTGCTGTTTTGCAACAACTATTATTGTTCTCGAACATCGTTGTTGTTTGTCTACAACACCGTCTTCATTAAGAGTAAGAGAGTTGTTTTTCATCAACTCTTTTTTACAGTGCTGGCAGAGGACCTACACTTGTACAAGATGCGCCAAATTGTACGCAAATTTTGCCAACAACTTTTGAGAACATACCTTAAGTGCTAGAATTAAGTTACCAATAATCAACGAAACGAAAGAACCGGTACTCATTGTTAGCCTTTCGTAATCATTGGTAATCTTCGGTAATCATTGGTATTCAATTTGGTAATCTGGTGGACACAGTTTTATGGAGTTAGGCACCCCTCGATCTTTTCGCATGTTATTTTCGTTTCGAATTGTACTGCAAATAAATGGTTTATGAAACAAAACTTTTCGGTACTCGATATTTTCGTTACGTGTAACATTGTTACGTTAAGGTACGATCCTAGAGGTTGGCGCTGGGCTGAGCCGTAGTGGGGCACCAGGGCGCACCAGGGGCGCGGTGTGCCGCAGCGAGACGGACGACCCGCTGTACGGACGAGTGCACGCACTACACGCTGGAGGCGGCCTCTCCCCGCTCCCCTGGGCACATCGTCTACTCCTTTGTGTTGCTGTGCCTCGTTCTGGTCCTGTTGGGGGAGGGCCCATAGTCGGTTGCAAAGGGAAGAAAAATAATTGCAATCACGGGACAAATGAACGGGAATGGGGCCGGGACGATAGCCAAGTGATTGTCCCATCGATCGCATACAAAACGCAGGAAAATAAACAGAAACAAAGTCCGAGAGACAAAAAAAA
>NW_026267149.1:1826791-1827728 GCF_000697945.3 Frankliniella occidentalis
GTTTGCCTGTTTGCTCTGGTTTGCTCCTGGTATTACCTCAAGATTTACTGAGTAGTCTCTTTTGGGCCGGCCTTTATCTGCCCTCCCTCGTGCTTCCCCAGCCACCACCACCACCACCGCCAACCGCCACCCAGCCCACATTTCATCTCCACCTCCTCCCACTACTTTCATCCACCCTTCACTCTTTGCCTGCTCCGTAACGACAGAGCGGCGCTCCACCACAACAACCCTCCGCACCTTTGAAGTGCCTGGCCGGTCCCCACGGGTCCCCACGGGTCCCCACGGCTCCCCTGATCGCTGTCGGCGGGGCGGAGGGGCCCGGCGGGGACCCCCTACAAGAACATACCGCTCGCGGGGAAAGGAAGATAATGGGTTTTCTCCAGCGGAAAGTGTCTCGTACCAAACAGTGGGGAAGCCTTGCACAAACCCACACGAGCCGGGGCAGCGGGCTCGGCAGCCGGAGGAGCACGGTGAACGATCTTTTGTTTTATCTCTTTGTGTCGCGCGCTGGTACCAATTTCGCTCCGGAGGAGCGGCGGCGGGACCGGAGGGAACCGAAGGGAACGGCCCCGGGGCTGTGGGCGCAGCCGAGCCCGCCGCGGTACAGGCGGCCCGGCCCGGCCCCGCCTCGCTCGCCAGCGATACCCTTACGTTACACCACACTACACTGCAGCAGGCTGCGCAGGCTTTCTCAAGGGCGTGCAGGACTCGCGGCAGTGGTATGTATGGCAGTATACTCTGCCACAAAACTATGACACCATACAACCGCGGCCTGTTGGCCCAGTTGGCCTGGAACTTTGTTTTCATTTTCATAATAAGTACTCTTTGCTGCCCCCCCCGCCAGTGGTGGTCGTGGGGTATACTGTAATTTGGGAATGTCTGAAGTGTGTACGCCTCAAGGTGTATGCTGTATGCTACACTTCTACAGGGTCGTAGA
>NW_026267149.1:1827778-1828027 GCF_000697945.3 Frankliniella occidentalis
TTAACGAGGTCACCCGCTATGTTCGGGGTATGCATTATTTCAGTTGTAATGATTCTGACCATCGTCCCACCCACACTCACTATGACGATGTAGGGGGTTTGAGGTGAAGGCGAGCCTGTGATGCGGGGGCGTCGGCTCAGCTCCAGATGTCTTGCCACCCTGCTGCAAGAGAGAAACTAGAAAATGCTTCGTCGGGATCCTTTCGTTTTCCCCTCTTGTCTCTTATCAAAGCAGCCGTCCTTGATCGCT
>NW_026267149.1:1837398-1838442 GCF_000697945.3 Frankliniella occidentalis
CCCCCGAACAAGCAGCCACCTACTCGCACCCCCACACCTCGGTGCACACACACAGACCCTCACACTCTCTCTCGACGTGTACCCGTTGTTGATGACGGCCACACGCGAGTGTCCCAGGCCGCGGCCGCCCCCAACCATGAATTTCATGACGCTCAGCTGGTGGCGCGGCGGGGTGGGGAGGGGAGGGGTGGGGGGATGAAGCATGTCTCTCACAGCTGGCTACCAACTAGCCTGGCCGTGTTGTGGGGACGCCTCCCACTCCCCGAGGGGGCGCCACTCAGATTGGGGCAGCAGCGTAGGTGAGATACGAAAGGGAATGTGGGTTGGGGAAGGGTTACAGGAAGCCTTTGTCCGGGGTCGCTTTTTTTTCTGCTCCCAACTACATACCTTTCCTCAAGGATTGCTCTGCGCCCTCTGCTCGTTCACCTTCCTTGTATTTTTGGAAAAGGGGGAAAAAAAGGAAAGAAGGTCCACACACGCTCTGCCCGCCGACACACTGCCCTACTGCTGCGCCATTCAGCAGGTTCCAGCCCCTCTTTTCTCTCTCTCTCTCTCTCTCTCTCTCTCTCTCTCTCTCTCTCTCTCTCTCTCTCTCTTTTGGCGGCCGAAGGCGCGCGCGTCCTCTGCCACCGCGGCGGGCCTTCCGCACGGCTCACCGAGCCCATTATATTCGGGCGCAGCGGCGAGAGAAGAAGAGAAAAGAGCGAGTGTTGCGAAGAGAGAGAGAGAGAGAGAGACAGCAAGGAAAAGAGGTACCGCTGCTGCCCACGCGTGTACAGTGAGTCATGAGCCGCGGGCCCGCGCCCTGAAAAGGGTTGTTGGTATAAAAAAGGCATGTCGCTCGTAGTGCGAGGGCATTTTTCTTTTAACCATGAACTCCTTTCTGGGCGGGCGCCTCGCGCGCACACCTCACCCCAGAGTGGCCCAACGCCGCCCGCCCCGCCCGTCCCGCTTGCGGCAGGGGAAAGTTGACGCCCCGTGTTTTTGTCCCCTCGCCAAGCTGTGTTACATCATGTCTGTTCAAATCCCCGCGCACGCTGGACT
>NW_026267149.1:1838857-1840025 GCF_000697945.3 Frankliniella occidentalis
GAACTCGAACGAACCGAACACAAAAGTTGTTCGTTCGAAGCCGAATAACATGAAGTGTTCGAGCACGAACTGTTCGAAAAATAACGTCTTGAGTGTTCGTTGTCAAACAATGTTCAAGGCGTTTCTCAAAACCTTGTCTAAAAGAGCCACGCAGAGGCGGAAATGAAGTGACGATGAACAAGTTAAATGTCATTGTGCATCTGGCATGATGACTTGTTAAAAATAATTATGAAAAGAGAACTTTTACGATGACTGTTCGAACACTGTTCGTTCGGGTATGAACACATGTTCGATTCGGTTCGAGAAATCACAGGGGTGTTCGGTTCGGTTCGAATTGTTTTTTCAAAATTTATGTTCGTGTTTGTTCGAATTCGAACCAAGGCTGTTCGCACATCTCTAGCGAGGGGCTCTACCGCGAGGGGTTCTACCGCGGGGGGCTCCTCTGTGGGGCCTCGACTGGGCCCGAGCTGCTCCGGTCCATTATTTCCTCGTCCATCCGCCCGGCACTTGTTTCGCCGCTGCAGCGGCCGCCGCGCCGCCGCGCGTTACAGTCAATTCCTCATCAATTTATGAGAGTTCCATGGAGCCGGGCCTCCACGAGGTCCCCGCCCTAATGGCACGGCCTGGTTACCGGAACTTGGCGACGCCAATTAAGTGATCATAGCTGAAACTTTCCTCCGCGGGTCCGCCGCGCTGCTGCCGCTGGTGCGCTCCCGGCCCGGGCGAGGGGCCCGGAGGGAGGGAGGGAGCGGGCGGGGGAGGCAGTGTTTGTGCTGTGGCGCGGCGCGGCTTAAAAGCGAGGCAAATCAAAACTTGCCTGGCGCTCACTATAATGGCACCGCGACACACACAGTCCGCCGTGGCTGCGGGCGGGCCCGGGCCCAAGGGTGGTTGGCGGCTGTGCCGAGGGTGGCCCGAGTGTTTGCAGCCGTACGTAAAGTGCCCCCGTACCGCGCCCAGTCAAAGCACCCGCAGTGCCTTCCTCCCCTCCTCTGCTTTGCCTTCCTATCCCCCTCCACCCCACTGTGTGTAGGGCCCCTGATGCTATATTCCGTTTTAAATTCCTCCCCCCTGTTTGCCTGTTTGCTCTGGTTTGCTCCTGGTATTACCTCAAGATTTACTGAGTAGTCTCTTTTGGGCCGGCCTTTATCTGCCCTCCCTCGTGCTT
>NW_026267149.1:1841170-1843435 GCF_000697945.3 Frankliniella occidentalis
CTCGACCTGTTTTTTTCCTCATTTTGCCCTTTTCACGTTCGTTCCTGCTTCTTTTTCGGTTTGCTGGACCCCTAAGACGACTCCACGGGACGGCTCGCCAAAGCAGCGATTTGGGTCAGGCATCTGGGGCTTTCCGACAGGCACCAGTAGCTTTCTTTCTCTCTCTCTTCGCACTACCCATTCTCTGCTTCCCTTTTCCCGCTCCCTCTTGTACGCAAGCCGATATTGGTCTCGGTGTCGTATGAAGGTAGTGGTGGCCGGGTTCATACGGCCGAGACTTTTGTGCCGGCAAATTGAGCTTTGCGCTCCAGAGCACGGAAACACCCGAAAAATACAGACCGCTGGCTCTGGTTATTAAATCCGGTAGTCCACCCACTGCACCCGCGCCAGCTCCTTGGTACTCCGATAGAACGCCACAATGTGACATATTTCGCTGTAGTTTCACAATCCGCCGAAAACTACATCGTGTATGTAATTTGGCATTGCTAAAAAACGCGGTTGCTGCCTCTGAACTCTAAAAGGGACTGATTCGCCGGGTACCCGATATCTCCCGCATCTCTTCTCGCGCGTCGCTGCCACGCCAGTGAACTCGAAGCAGGACCCCGCAAAGCGTCGCCCCCTCCTCTGCTCTCTGTCATTGACAATGTAGGGCGCTGCTGTGGCCAGCGAGCCGTCTCGCGCGCATCTCCCTCCCTCTCCCTCATATCTTTCTCCCTCTCCTGGCCACAAAACGCACTTTGATGAACTACCCGAAATCACCATGAAGTGGAGCGACCAGCTGCTTCATGTATATTCAGGTCGAGTATTAAATATGCCAGCCGCCCGGCTCCGCCCCGCGCCGCCGCTGTTTCCCTTTATTTCGGCCGCGCCCTCCACGCTTCGCCACGTTATCAGTTTTCTTACTGCGTGACCCCCTCTGCTTGGCAGGGGATTAAGTTTCGCCTCCCCGCTAGATTCGGGCCGTTTAGTGTGAGCAGGATAAACAAGAGGCTGTGTGGTGAGGAGGATAAACAAGAGGCTGTGTGGTGAGGAGGAGAGGTCTTCTGCTGCTGAGCGCGGCGCGGGGGCGGCGGCCTATCTCCTCGCCGGCTCGTGCGGTGCGAGGGAGACGAGCAGCCACAGCAAACGGGACGCTGGTCGAGTGAGAGAGAAACATAAAGAGATATGTGAGGCCTCGGCGGTGGTGGCCACCCTGCTGTCCTCTTCCAGCTTTGTGTCCACTCAGGTCCCTTTCGCTTGGCTGCTACATCGGATACAAAAAAAAAGGAAGGAAAAAAGGTTTCCACCACCAGTAAAATGTAGAGTATATATTTTTTGGTAGGTGTGACGCTGTGGGTCCCACGGCTCTGACGGGGCAGTATTGAGAGGTGCCAGCTGCGTCCCCGTCCCCATTGGACACGGCGCAGGTAGCAGGGTGTCGAGGGGGGCGGGGTGACGGGGCGGGCCGCACGTTTTTATCCCGACTTGGCGCCGCGAATACGAAACAGCGCGCGCTGGCCGGGCTGGGCGGGCATTGCACTGAGAAGTGCCTCTTACGAGTCGCGGGAGCGGCGTCCCCAGGGGGGAGACAGACACCCCGGTCTGCATAAGAACCGTGCCCCCTCCCACCCACCCAACACCCACCCATAGTGTGTGTGTGTGTTCTCGGTGTACAAATTCACCCCTAAACTCGCCCAGACCAGACCGTCTCGCGCGGCCTAATCCCTGCTTGGCCCCGACTGCCCGGCCCCACCCGGCCCAACGCCCGGCCCGCCGGCGCTGGCTGGCCTCTTCCCAGCCCTGCCAGTCCAAACAGCTTCCTTCACGCGAAGCTCTGCGGGGCTCTCCTGCTGCCCGAGCCCTGCGGAGCCCTGCGGAGCAGCCATGCGTCCTCGACACGCAGACAGGAGGGACCTTCATTCCTTCCCTCTCTACCCGCCCATTTTCCTGATCCTTCTCCCCCTCCCCTTTTCCTCCTTTCCCCCCTTTTCCACTCACTCTTTTCCCCTCTACCGCAAACCACAACACCCCGAGTCCTTTAAGAAGTCAAATTCCTGACAAGCCGACTTTCCTCGCTCCGCCGTGATGGGTTGGGCAACGGCGGCGCTCCTTCAACGCCCCCCGTCTCTCTCTCTCTCTCTCTCCCCATCTCTATCCCCCTCTCCCTCTCTATCCCCCTCTCCCTTAGGTGAGGGAGCCCCCTGGTGCCAGTCTGTTTCCGCTTCCGTGTCCTTCATTTCCGGTGTGTTTCACGCAATAGGTCCACTGTCTTGTGACTGCAGGCGC
>NW_026267149.1:1844134-1845163 GCF_000697945.3 Frankliniella occidentalis
TGCCAGTCTGTTTCCGCTTCCGTGTCCTTCATTTCCGGTGTGTTTCACGCAATAGGTCCACTGTCTTGTGACTGCAGGCGCGCCCACTGTTAAAGACGGATATGAACATTTCCAGCACTGCAAAATGCTTGCAAAGAATAGTTGTTTCGTTTCGTATTCCAAACGATTTTCTTTGCAGCTTGCAAAGAATTTTGAAGTATTGTCTCGAGCGTTGTAACACGCAATAGTTCCTCGCAAGCCTGCAAACTATTTCTTCGCAATGCAAACTCACATTCTTTGCAATACAAATACGAAGCTCGCAAATTCTTCGCAACGTTTCAAAATCTATAGCAATAAAAAGCTCGCAAATTCTTTTATGTATTCTGCGATCTGTGGTTTGCAAGAATTTTACAGTGAGGTGAACTCTTTGTTGTCCGCGATGGCTAGTCATACTCAAATGATCAAAAGAGTTTCGCATCTGGCTATGTGTCTGTGTCTGTCTGTAACCACCATAACTCGAGAACGAATTTAGCTATTTTGAAATTTTTAGTGTCAACTTTCTAGCATGGTAAACTAGAACTGAATCTAATATGAACTATGTACAGCCACATCGCGATAAAAATTGTCAAAAGAAAACTATGAAATCTTTGTACAAAGTAAATGTAACTGTTTACGGCAGGGGTTACGTATAGTAGGTGGAAGAGAAATTATAACTGAAGGTTGGAATTAGCTTTGTCTTTCCTCCGCGCCTGCAGAGTGTAGGATAGGCTACAGGCCCAACATGTCACACAGCGGGTTGCCTACCCTACAGTCTACAGGCGCTAGCTCGTATGGACAAGTAGTATTCCTTTTATCCCCAACGGGTCTTGTCGCCCAGCAGGGTTGAACATTGTATCCTGGTTGGTCAGGGAAACCATCATACCAAGTAGTTCTGTGGTGCTTTTCTCTACTAAGCATAATTTGTGGTGTTTTAAACATGCAGCATGCACTACACATACACAGTGGGCAACGTTCGAACATGTGGAAAGTGTAAAGTTTGCACACTGCTCT
>NW_026267149.1:1846720-1847186 GCF_000697945.3 Frankliniella occidentalis
GGCCGTGCGGACTCCCCGAAGGTTTGGACCGGCCGGGCGGGCCGGGACGGGGCGAGGGCGGTCGCCGATGACCGCATACTGATTTGCTACTCCCTAGAGTATCCACTGACCCACGTGTGCACTTTCAAGTGGTTTTTCAAATTTGTTTATTTTTTTGCTTTTAAATGTAAACGTTTTGTGGCCACATTTCAAGGTGCAGGGTAGGCAGGTGGGCTGAAAGCCCTGAGAGCTCGGAATGAGGCGGGCCGTACGGCCGTGGCGCCTCACGGCTCAACCTGAAAAGGATTTGCAGCCGGGAGCGGGAGCAAGAGGGGCTTGGCAAGGGAGGGGGGGGGGGGAAGCGGAGGTTCCCAGGAAAAAGTGGACGCACCGACGCACCACTCTGCCGGACGGAC
Source organism: Frankliniella occidentalis (assembly GCF_000697945.3). Taxonomy (NCBI): domain Eukaryota; kingdom Metazoa; phylum Arthropoda; class Insecta; order Thysanoptera; family Thripidae; genus Frankliniella; species Frankliniella occidentalis. Next base: position 1,847,116 of record NW_026267149.1, read on the forward strand.
AGCCTACGCGCGCCGCGAGGAGATGCACTGCTAAAAAATATACGACGCAGATGTGTAATGTGAGGCATATG
>NW_026267149.1:1848056-1848570 GCF_000697945.3 Frankliniella occidentalis
CAGAAACGACCCTACACGAGCGACGTTTGCGAAAATGACTCAAAATTAGTCTTATTCGTAACCAAAAATGTCGCGAAAAGTTATTGCAAACGAGCAATGTAATTAATATCGCTCTCCCAAGAGTCGTCAATTTGGCTTCACTGATATCGCTCTCCTGGGAGCGAAAAAGGTCGCTCCTTTACTTGTAGTGATAAATGAGTTAACTGACTCGTTGATTGAATCCTGGCTTATCCGTTTTCGTTTCAAAAACGCAGTGTTGTTAAATGACATCTGAAGAGTTGTTTATCACGTCTTTAGTTTTGTTTACCGTCGTGGAATTTATTGCGCAAATGTAGTTCCTTTGGCAGTAGGAGATTTTGGTCAAAGATTTTTAAAGCATAGCAGCGCATCTATTGACACCCCCTTAAACTTACCTTTTCGTTTGCAGTAGAGTTCTTTGTGATTTTTCTGCGTCACGGTATGCCCTTGCGATTTCTCGATTCGAATTGATGTCCCTCCGCGTTCTGGTGGCATA
>NW_026267149.1:1853945-1855158 GCF_000697945.3 Frankliniella occidentalis
ATTAGAAAGATAAAGAAACCATCGGCGACATGCTTTTTTGAGCAGCAAATGACTTCTTCTGTCCAAAAGTATCCGAAAGTGTGGTACTTTGCAAAGGATTTACAAAATAACTTTCTTCAAAATTCGCGAGCCGAATGTGAACAGTTTTCTGACATGTACCCATATGCGGCCGCGCCTCGCGGAGGAGCACGCTGGCTGCTTTGTTACGGCGCAGTCCCTCCCTCCCTTCTCCCTCTCTCCCGCCCCGTCACTCCTCCCTTTTCTGTCCCACTTCCGCCGGCACACACACACACACGCGCGGGCCAATCTCATGAATATTGAGTGCAAATGGGTCATATCGCGGGGCTTTATCGTGTTTTCTTTTATGACTCCGTAAAGCGGACGGACCTCCTCCCTCCTCTCTCCCAGTCAAGTTCATATCGTGCATGTAATGAAGCGATGGCCCGCTGCAGGTGAGCCCGCCTTCGCCTTGGTAACTCTGGGCTTCACGCCGAAAAATACTTCAGGATAAACGGGGGGAAAATCTGCTCGTTTGTTGTAAAGTTCAAATTTTATTCCCAGTTCAATGGGTTTCATTGGAAACGAAACTTGGGCGCACGGTGAAAACAGCTCCTTCACATCCAAGGACCAAAATACTGATTCAAGGACGGGGGGAGGGAAAACCTCTTGGGGCGTCCTTGAATCGGTGTCTTGGTCCTTGAACATCAAGGAGCGGTTTTTACCGAGTTCTGGCTAAGATTACATCCCACAATTCCACGAAAACTGTAGTGTGTCATAAATGAGTTAACTGACTCGTTGATTGAATCCCGGCTTATCCGTTTTCGTTTCAAAAACGCAGTGTTGTTAAATGACATCTGAAGAGTTGTTTATCACGTCTTCAGTTTTGTTTGCCGTCGTGGAATTTATTGCGCAAATGTAGTTCCTTTGTCAGTAGGAAATTTTGGTCAAAGATTTTTAAAGCATATCAGCGCATTTATTGCCACCCCCTTAAACGTACCTTTTCGTTTGTTTGCAGTAGAGTTCTTTGTGATTTTTCTGCGTCACGGTATGCCCTTGCGATTTCTCAATTCGAATTGATGTCCCTCCGCGTTCTGGTGGCATAAGGTTTGATAGGTCGAGGGCGAGTATACGCGTGGCGCTGGGCGGGGAGGTCGGAGGGTCGGAGCGGTCAAGAGCCCCCGGGTCGGAGGCACAGAAAGGGAGGAGGGGAGGG
>NW_026267149.1:1856406-1857837 GCF_000697945.3 Frankliniella occidentalis
GGAGACTGGAAGAGCAGAGGGAGAGGAGTGTGAGAGAGAAACAGAAAAGTGAGAGTGAAAAATGCTGCAGTTTATTTATTTACGACCCGCCCGAGACGGGAGCCAGCGGGGCCAGGCCAGCGGCGGCGTGGTGCCGGGCGCCAAAGTTTGCGCTGAAATTTCATTTCCTGTGTATAGTAATTAAGCTGCACTTGGCGGCTGCGGCGGCAGCGCTCTCCAACCCGCGGCCCGCCGCGACCATCAAATAAAAAATATCGCCGTTTGCCTCACGTGCCGCTCATGGGATTCTAACGATAATGTTTTGTTTTATGTCCTGCAGGGCCGCCGCCGCCGCCCCTGGTGAGTTCGCCTTATCCCCCGCCTTTTCTCTCTCTCTCTCTCTTTCTCTCGCTGACTCTCTTTCTCACTCTCCCTCTCGGGACTTCGATTCCCGCCGCCGCCGTTTCCTTTCCGTGCGATGTATTAATCTCACTGCTCGCGAGACTCGTGGGCTTATCTCCCTTTCCTGCCGTTCATCCCGACTGTCTCTGTTTCTCTCTCTCGCTCACTCTTTCTGTCGCGAACTTTGGTTAACTCCGCTAGCTTTGGCCGGCCGGTCGGTCGGTCGATACTTCGCGCGCGAAGCTCGTGGAAAGCTATCGCCATTTATTCTTCCTCTTTCTGCACCCCCCTCCCCATCCTTTCCGCTGCCTGCTCTAGTTACCGCCCAGCTACGCTCCGCCACACCGCAGTGCACCGCCTGCCGTGCATGTGCGGGTCCTTTTCTACAGATGACCCCACCATGCCCCCCCAACATCCTCCTCTTCTACCCATCCCTGTGATTACCGCCGCGGAGCAATGTTTTCCGGCGCAGCGCACTTTGAAAGCAAAGCCGAGCCGGCGGACAGGCAGGACGGGCAGCCCGAGCAGGCAGCCCGAGCAGGCAGCCCGAGCAGGCAGCCCGAGCAAGCAGCCCGAGCAGACAGGCAGCCCGAGCTGGCAGCCGCCAGTGAATCTCGCGGACTTGATTCATTACATCCTGAATGCCTACAAAAGGCGGAGGAGCAGCGCCAGTCTCTGCCCGAGGCCTCGCCGGGTCGCGGGTCTCACGGCAGTCTTAATCTGCACTGACCCCGGACCACCCGCAATACCGCACTGGCTGACATTTCCCCTGCTTTGCAAGCTTTTTAAAATGTCGTTCTCCAGAGCTCTTTAAATTCTAGGCATACGCGCAAATGGCCGCGCCCGCGCATCTCACGTCTCTGCGGGCGCAACCATTGAAGGTCAGACTAGACACTGCATTGTAAAGGTGAAGGAGAGTGGAAAGAACTGTTTCGTCATTTTCTTCCCCCTCATTAAGCGGATCGTCTTCTGCTAGAGGTCGCGCCGAGGACGTCTGCCCCGGCCCGCCCTGTCGTCGTTTTGTGGTCACAAAGAAGGTTGTCGTCAGAT
>NW_026267149.1:1859104-1860454 GCF_000697945.3 Frankliniella occidentalis
CTCTCTCTCTCTCTCTCTCTCTCTCTCCGGTTTGGTCAACAACAAGTCATTTCTTCGCCTCCTTGCCCTTCGAGGATCCCATCCCAACCTATCGCCGTCACCGCCGTCCCGACCTGGCCCCAAATTAACCTCAATTGGAGTTGGAGTTGACGTCCCGTTCAAACGAAAGTCGTGGCAGCGGCCAGCCCCGCGGCCAGACTCGCGGCAGACGAGCCTTGAACTTGCTGTGGACCGGAAGCGCCCTCGTAGCACGCGGGTACACTTTGTGGCTCCAGCTCGACTTCCTGAAGCCCTGTCAAACAGCTGATTCTCGGCCGGCCCCGCCCCGCAACCCCCGCCCTGTGCGGCACAATCCACTCAGCGTGTCCAGCGGTGGGCCGGCAAAGGAGCCTGGCGGGCGATGGCGCGGGTAAAGAGAGAGGATGGCTTGTGGACTTGCTGTCCCATGAAATTCGGACCAGCGGCTGCGCAGCCCCGCCCGGCGGGGGGAGGAGGGCGATTCACGCCACCGCCAGGACCTCGGCGAGCCGCGCCAGATAAATTTCAGGGCCTTTCTGCACGTCTTCATGGCGTGGCGGCGGCGGGCTGCGGGAGACTGCGTCCTTCCTTACCCATCCCCTTCCCGCCTCCTCTCCATCCGCAACTCTGCCCCTCTATGCCTTTTTTCGGAACGTTATTTTTTTTCATCGTGATGCGTTACGGTAGGACTTGGTGCTGACAGCGTGCGCCACTATTCTTTTCACGCGTTCCTTGCGGCTGTCTATCTTGGGGGTGGGAAAAACCAGCAAAGATATTTGTTGTAATTTAGTTCTTACCGTAATCCTCTATTTTCCCTAACGTTTTGTTCTACACCCAAACCGTCTAACAACGAAATTGTAATCGGAAACCAAAGAGCTAACTGGTTTTTCGCTCGTGAAATTTAATTGCCCAGCACGCCATGACCGCCGACCGGGCTGGCACACATCTTTTCGCTGTTTTCTTTCCGTTATAATGACACAAATTATCGCCCAATTTATTTTTGTGGTGTTCTCAACACAAATGGCTTGGTCCGTTATGGCCAGCGCGCTTTCACCAGGATTAGGGCCCCGAGGCGGTGGCGGCGCCGGAGTGCGAACGGCCGTGGTGAGTTGCCGCCATGGTCAGTGTGCTCTCTGGGGCGGGGTGCAGGGCCACTTCTAGCAGCGCCGGACCCAGCGCCTTGCTCACTCGCGTACAAAGTGAGGGACGACTGTGTTCAGTCCAGCAGGCATTGTGTCTGTGTGAGCGCTCTCTCTCTTTATCTCTCTCTCTCTCTCTCTCTCTCTCTCTCTCTCTCTCCCGGGGAGTCGGTAGTCGGTCAGAAAGGGAGAG
>NW_026267149.1:1861030-1865310 GCF_000697945.3 Frankliniella occidentalis
TTTGCGAGAAAATTGTGTCATGTCTAGAAAAGCCATTTGTCAATGGTATCACAAATCTGAGTTATCGCAAACCTTTGTTATGTAATTTTTACAAGCCAGTCACATGGGAACGGAGTGCATTACGAACGCATGTTGCCAGGAAAGTCATCACGCTGAATCGTCTCATATAAGGGCAAATCGCGCACTGAAAAATACAAAACAAATAAACTTGCAAACGACTGTGGCAAGCTAAGGCGTGGGGCTCCGAATAGGCACCGCTGCTTTTGCCTAGCCCGGCTCGCCCCCGCCTAGGCCGGCTCAGCGGTGCCTATTTTCTATTCGGAGCCCCACGCCTTCCTGATCCGAGCGTTACGCCTTGGCAGCAGCGGCCCGCCCGGCTCGTTTAATGGAGCGTGTGCCTGGCTCGGCGGGGCGTGGCGCGGCGTGCCAACCGGTTCAAGGGATGCCGTCGCGGCCGGCACGTCGCGCGGCCGGCTCCGCCACAGACAGCCCGGCCCGGCCCTCCCCCGCCGACTTGAAACTTTTGCGCCCGGCCAACATGGCAGCGCTCTGCGTGCAGAAGGGAGCAGCGCTCAAATGACGCGATGCGGAAACAGAATTTCACGACAGCCAGCAATTCATTTATCTTTGGGGGATGTACTTATTTTATTTATTTAGGAGGTGGGGTGGCGTAATTTTTCGAAACGGCGAGAGGGGTGGGGGCTAGAAAGTGGAGACGGGGGCAATGAGAAATATTTTTTCTATCCGATTGGAAAATTAAACGTGACTTATCGCCAGAGTGGCACCCGGGTTTTAACGGCTCGCCGTTCATCGCCTGATGCCGCCTGACGGGGACCGGGACGGTCGTCCGGGCTCAACTAAAGGGTTGATAACGGGTGATAATGAGGAAAAGATAGGGACGCGCGAAAGGGCGGGGGAGAGGGAGGGTATCGGGGAAAGGGCGGGGAAATGTAGGGCGAACAGTCCCGGCGTCCCTCCGTGTCGCTCTCCTCCCCTCCCTCTGTGTCTGTGGGTCCCCCGCCCGAGGCAGGCCAGCCGCTCAGGGAGGGAGGGAGGGGCGGGCGCGGGCCGCGTGGGGATGCGGGGGCAGAAAAGTGCGAAAAGTGGAAGGGAAAGGGAGAGGAGGGGGTATGTTCCTTTAATTAGCGTGTCACTGCTGAAGATGAATTGCCCTAAGAAGATGTGAGAGGGAGCCGCAGCCAGTTGCGAGGCGGGGCGCTGGCACGGTGCCTTGTAAGGAGTACCCGGGCGTCGTGTTGCGATTTGTTTAGCGACTCCTCGCGCCGCCAGAATACTTATGACTCGCCTCCCCTCCCCCCTTTTTCCCTCCCTGCTTGAGCAGCAGCAGCTCCGGCATGCTGCGGTGGGGCCAGGAGGCCATACGGCGACCTGCCTGCGTTGCACCCTGCACCGGAGGCCGGGGGCGCAGGGGAAACATGCAGCGAAAGCAGTCGGACGCTGCAGTGGTACGGGGGGCCCGCACGGGGGCCCGAGGGAGCGGTGGGGAGAGGAGGCTGATATATTGCACCGGCTTGTCCCAAGTTTGGTCCCGCCTGAACCATTTCCTTTTATCGCCGCTCTCGACCTCGACGGGTATCTCGGTAAAAAAGAAAGTCGCATCAGACGAGTGCGTGGCGCCGCAGAGGCCAGTTTAAAGCGATTTGTACTCGGCAGGTTTAAAAACGAAGAAAAGGACCGTAAAAATAAACTTTTTTTTCAAAAATTCCTACTGTATCTCTAGAAAAGCAACTGTGCTGATGAGTCCTACCTTTCGAAGTCACAAAAGGTTAAGTGCCTTCACAAAGGCCTTTACAAATGCACTAAAACTACCAAAACCCATGACAGCACTGGAAAAACAAAGGTGGGAATCAACACTCTTCTTGGTGATGTTAATGACTTGCCTTTACAGGGGCACGAAACGATGCGCTGCTCACCCCTGGAAGTCGTGCCTTTGTGTTTCCAGGGAGGCGGCATTTTTGTGGTGCTTTTCCTAATGGGATTCGATGCTGCGCTACTAAAATACTACTGAAACAGCTGCCGGTATCCGGAGATATGGTTTGGAAGACCTTTCGGATCTGCCAACTCTGTTTTCCCAGTGAGGACAGGTACAAAACGACAATATTTTGTGTAATGTTTCGTTGAATATTGTAAACTTAACTGTGCTTGTTCGCACAAACGCGTGTCATCCATGGCCGAGAGAGGGGGGGGGGGGTGGCCCTCCAATTTGGCCGGCTTTTGGTGATTTGCCTCCGGGGAGATGGAACGGTCTGTTTTCCATGAAGGGCTGCGTTTGGAAATACCTCAATCACGAGAGAGAGGGAGAGAGAGAGGGGGGGGAGGGATAGGGGACGTTGGGCTCAAACGCGTTTCCCTTCTGGATCAAAGCACGCTGGGGCAGACCGAACCCAATCGAACAGAACCTCACAGTAGTTTTCACATGCGTGCGCTTATTTTTAACAACGCCGTTAGTTATCAACGTTTTTCGAAAGATTGGCCGGCGCGCAGCTATGAGGAGAGCCAAGCTGCGAGCCCCTCCTGCCTCGTGTTGCCGCCTACAGGATGAAGCCGAATGGGTATACGCTGGGACGATGCCCCGGGCCTCGACAGTGCCTCTCCCCCTCACCCCGCCACGACCATTTGCCCATTTACCATGTCGGTTCGGGTGCATCACAGCAGCCGGCACAGCTAAGCTGCGGCGTGTGTCAGAGGATAGGAAGGAGGAAAGTCGAGAAATTAAATTTTGCGGGGGGCTTTATTGTGTCGCTGCTGCGTTGATGAGGAGAGCTGTACCCCCTTCTCCCCCAGTCTCCCTTACGCCGCGGCGGCGTCTCCCCCCACTCGCTGCGCGAATGAGGACAATAATCCATCCCTAAGCACCGCGCATCCGCTCGGCTGCTGTACGACACCCCCCACCTCTGCCTGCAAGAGGGCAGCGGGCGTTGTGTGGGAGTGCGTCTTAGACGTAACGCTCGTGCGTGCGCGCGTGTACGGCGACTAGTGCACTTTTATCTAACGATGCCCTTGCGACCCCTTACGGCCCTATGATAGGCGCATTGCATCGGCAGGCCGGAGCGCTGTGCTGAGGAGGAGGAGGGGGGGGGGGTCGGTCGAGATGGGATGAGAGGAGTGCTAGGCAGCGCTTGTAACCGCAGCGTGTATTGCGGGGTGCGAGAAGTTTGGTCGTGTTCATTACTGCCGCATTACCACAAGCCGCTTCGCTCTGCCCCCCTCTCCCTCCCTCTCTTCACTCTCCCTCTCTCCCGCCGTGTCTTTCACGCTGCTCTGCTCAGCACCGCCCCTCGAGGCTCCGGGGGCGCGACGGGCGCCACTCCAAGCGGGACTGGTGGTATTTGAACTCGTGTGGGCCGAACTCTAAGGCCTCCGCGCACTGGGCCCTCTCGACGGGGCCCCGACCCCTGCAGGGTGTGTCGGTGTCGCCCTTCCCCTCACTCTGCCGCTGCAATGTCGCTTTTTCTTTCTTTCTTTCTTCTTCGGCGCCGCCAGCGTCCTTGGGCGCCCGGCCCAGCTGTCATCCCTTATGGCGAACCCGAGGCGCAGAAAGCGGTTGACTTTATGAGTCGGACTATGCCAGTGAAATTGGGAACTTCTTTCTGACACCCGCCCAGATCTGGGCAGTAATAAGGACACTTTGCTCGAAACGGCCAGAAAGACGGACTCACGGACATATCTCTGCTGAGATGGAGGAGACAGGAAAGTACAATGAAAACTGCATGCAGGGAGAAAGAGATTATTGCTCACTGTGAGAGAAAGGGAGAGAGTGAGGGAGAGAGAGAGTGAGTCAGGAGTGAAAGTAAGAGACAGGCAAACGACTGACTGGGTCAAGGGCGGGGGCGGCCGTCCAATGAGGAGGTTGCCTGCCGCAAGGCTTGGGAAGGTCGCGGGCTGAGGCTGGCGTCCCTTCGCCGCCCCCCGGCCTCCTCATCCGCGCGCCCCTCCTCAACGGCCTCCTCTTGGCCTCCTCTTGGCCGCCTCTTGGCCGCCTCTTGGCCGCTCCTTCGGTGTGCCAATCATTTGCAATGCAAAACGACCATTCCCGCTGGGTGCGGTAAGGCGACGCCGCCGCGTGCACAGGCCTCGCGACCCGCCCAGAAATGGATGCGGCGCGCGCGGGCACCGGCGGGCACGCAGGCTGCTCTGCAAATGAAACTGCATCAAGATGGGACTAGTTCTAACTTTGAACTGGAAAACTAAAGGCCTACATTACAGTTTAAACAGCAACGCCTGACAAGTTTTATTGCTAAATTGAGAAGGTTTACAAG
>NW_026267149.1:1866713-1868674 GCF_000697945.3 Frankliniella occidentalis
TGGGAGTAGGAGTGCTCCTAATGTATTCACCGAATGTCTTAATCCAACTAGCTTCAGTGGCCCCGACGGTTGCCGCCCTTCACCCCCTTCCACCCCGTGCCCCCCGTCCTCCCCCAACAAGTCCTCCCTTGACTCCCCATCCCGCCTCTTTCCGGGCCTAACTGTATTCCGCTTCCATCCTCTGCCTTCCATCACATACAAGTGCGCAGGGCACCGTACTTATTTTCAGCTGGGCAGTAATTTTTCTTCATCCCACGCCATCTGGAAAATACTTCACTGATGAATTAAGTGTGCAACTGCTTAACACTTAAGTGTTCAACTGCAAGTTGGGGCACGGGGGGTCAACATGTGAATTTTCCCCCCAAAAAATTCAGACGTTTACCCCCCTAAGTGTACGGATGGATATTCACACGCCTACAAGTGTGCGACATTCACACACTTGCGTTTCCAGTGCACTCGCTTGTGTTCAGCTCCGTAGCTGACAAAGGTTCAAAGCGGTAGCTGTGCACCTGTGCACTTGTAAGTGTGCAATTCCTTTGTTGAGTACTTCTCACACTGAGTGTCTGATCTGAAGATGTGTTTAGCCGGGGAGTTGTACACTTACAAGAGCGCACCTACCGAGTTGAATACTTGCAGTTGAACACTTACAAGTGTTGAGCAGTGCGGCACACTTAATTTTTTGGTGTTATGCCGTTGAGATAAGTGACCTAAAAGAAGTTCCCCCTGTTTTCCTTTGGCAAGACCACCAACGACTAGCCGTCTTGCACACGGTAAAAACCGAGGTGAAAACAATGTCTGATATTCTGAGGAAAAGGGGAAAACTTTGAGGAACTCCCATGTTTAAGGAAGAGTCCTCCGATATTTCCTCAGCTTTTGATGAATTTTCTAAAAAAAACTGGCAAAATTTCACATTCAACATTTTTTAGGAGACTTCCTCGAAATCAAAGGAGTTTTCATAAAAGCAGGGGAGTTCCTCAGAGTTTTCCGTGCTTTTCTCTCAAAAAAGGTGACATTGTTTTTACCGTGTGCAGCAGAGAGGTGAAATAATCGCGCAGCGCTCGGCGATAACAGAGATATTGCCGGGACAGCCCCGTGTTTAATATGGTTGTCGCTGCATTGTTCGAGTTCCGCTCTCCTCGCTGCAAAGTTTCCTGCGTGAGACGTTAGCGGCGGCCCCACCTCTCTCCGGAAGCCTGGCCTGGCTGGCGGGCCCGCGGGCGGGGAGACCCGAGCCGAGCCGAGCCGCGCAGACGGTGCAGACGGTTTTCGTTATTTGCGTTTCGTCGCGCGAGCGGGGTGTTAATGTTTTCCCGGAGAAATGAGTGAACAGAAGGAAGCGCGGGGGCGGGAAGAATGGCTCACGTCGCCTTTGCTTTCCTCTTTGTCGCACTCGCTCGTTAGGCGGGGTGCGACAAGGACGGGCGCACGGACACCCTCAGCCCGTGATTATGTCATTAACCGTGCGCTGATTGAGGGCCAAAGGGCTGGGTGGGGGCGTGCGGTGTGTGCGCAGGCGCTGCGCTGCAACTGTGCCGACCTCGCGTCTCGTTACACGGACACTGTGAACTAGGCAATAGAGAATTCAGTTGGATTAAACAGAGTTGGCTTTTTCATATATGCCCATAATTGTGACGATTTTACGCTTGATGCGTGTAGTTTTTCTTTTCTCTGCACTGCTATTCAAAAAAATCGAATAGATAAAATTCCCTCTCGTTGTTTTGTGCGTTGTTTGCGGGGGCCATTCCCGTGTTAGACACATGGAGATTTATTCTGCGCTGCCGGATTTGCGAGGCTAAACAATGTTTGCCGTAATGAATCACCTTCGCTTTATGATATTATTGTCCGCGCCATCTGTTCGACGCGCTGTTCGTTAGGCGCGCTGGTCGGCTCGTGCCGACCGCCTTTGTGCTGGTGGTGGGCGGGGCCAGGGACCACCATGCCCGTCCACGTGCAAGGACACG
>NW_026267149.1:1870084-1879630 GCF_000697945.3 Frankliniella occidentalis
GCCTTTCTCAACCCAAACGGTAAATTTGCTACCAGGGCTTGAAATTTACTGGCCAATGTTGCCTGTAAATTCACTTGCGTGGGCTTGTAAGTGGCTCTTTACTTGCCCACTGGGCATGTAAAGGCTACTTTACAGCCCAAACAGTAAATTTCCAATCCATGTGTTGCGAATTCCCAGCCCACTGAACTGTAAAATTACTAATATTTTTTACAACATGTTGTAAATTTACGATAGCACAATCTTGCTCCCCAATAAATACAAAATCGACACAGAGTGCCCTGTAATTTCACAATTGCAAATTTTTATTTTACTTTACACGTCATGGAAAATTTTCCTGTACTCTGCAAATCCAACTGTATAACAACTTGACAGTTTAAACTGCGAAACTTAAAGTTTTACAGTTTAAACTGCAGAACTAAAAGTCTTACAGGTTAAACTACTGCGACACTGAAAAGTTCTACAGTTTAAACTGCAACACTGTGTAGTTCACTAGTTTGAACTGCACAACTTCATAGGGCTAGTTTGACAGTTCAAACTGTTGATCTACACAGTTTCGCAGTTTATACTGTAGAACTTTTCAGTTTCGCAGTTTATACTGTAAAACTTTTCAGTTTCGCAGTTTGAACTGTAAGACTTTAAGTTTTGCAGTTTAAACTGCAAAACTTTTAGTTTTTCAGTTGTTACAGTTAGATTTGCAGATTAACCCCTACCAGTTTTTTTTCTCACCGTTAAACATTTCGGTCTTAAAAATTAATTTGATTTGTAAAGAGACGTGGCATTCATTTTGAGATTTACTGACTGACTTTGAAAAGTTACAATTATTTGCCAACTATAGCTGCTAGCAAGCGGATACGAGAATATGCCCTCTCAAAATTTTGCTGCGTATACTTTGAGGAGGAATTCTCTGAGCTTGTCTTTGCTCGGCGCCTCGGTGCCCGCGACGCCCCCGCTGCTCACCTTTTGTGCCTTGCTGGCGAATATGCAATGTGGTTAGCTGCTGTTCGCTGCCAGGTACCGCCCGCCAGCGGCGCCAGCGCGGGGCCGCCCAAGGAGGGTGCGCATATGGGTTTGGCAGCGCGGGGGCGGGGCGTGGCGGGGCGGGGGGAGGTACGTGATACGACGCGGAGATCGCAGGCGATAAGCCAAGCTCTGCATGCGCATCCCCATGCACCGCCGAGCGAGTGCTGTCTCCTTGCGCTGCTCCGCAGGGAATATAAAGTTGTGTAAACTTCCAGACGCGCGTAAATGCGGTTGGTTACTCTTTTTATTTTCGCTTCTTTAAAGGGAGAAGAGAATCTACTGCTTATATCGTGTCTCCCTATTTCCCTTTTTTTTCGGACGCGTTCTTCACGGAAATAAGCCACATGATAACTCCTAAAGTCTTGTTTGCGGAAAAAGTGGCGTCGCTGATCATGATGTATCGATGTGTTTGATGGGGCAGATAAGGAGAAATAAAAAGAGAGGCATCGTTCGACGCGGCTGAGGCCGACAGGGGGGTGGTCTAGGAGGGTGGGGGGAACGGTCCCTGTGATGGCTTTTGGCAGGCAGCTGTAGGCGGGATCGGCTTTCGACATCCTGCTTGGCTTGGGCCGGCCCTGCCCTCCTCGCCACGCCCCTGTTCTCCCCGCGCGCCGCCCCTCCTCCTCGCATCCTCTTGTTCCCATCCGCCGCCACCTCGTCATATCTCCAGGCCACACATTCCCATATATCTCCAGCAAGCTGTGAATCGGGGCGCTGTCCGCGCGCGGGCCCGGCTGGCGCGGCGCTATGGCCGGGGCGTGGCTTGGCTCGGCTGGCGGGCCGAGGCGTGGCGGGGCGTGGTGGTGGTGGCGCGCGGTGTGCGGTTCCGGCTCGCCGCTCCGTGGCGCAACGAAATCACCCCTCCCCCCCTTTCCTTCTCGTCCACCCCCACTGTCCCTCCAGCAGCGTCAGTACCGCAGAGCACTACTGCTGCTACACAATCCCCGCTGCTCTCTTTATTCTGGACGAGCCCGGCCCCCGCCATGACCCGCCTCGGCCGCTGCCGCTGCGAACAGGCGACCTGCCGGTAATGGCTGCAAACAGCGGCGCAGCCGATCAAATGGGCGCGATCGGGGATGGCCGAGCGCAATGACGCCTCTCTCTCTCTCTCTCTCTCTCTCTCTCTCTCTCTCTCTCTCTCTCTCTCTCGTCCACCGCGTGTCCTCCCTCGCCCTTACCACATTCTTAGCACCCCCAACGCCCCGCCCCCCCCGCCCCTGTTCTGTAGAGAGCAGCCCATCCCTCCGCGCCTCCCCTCTTCCTCCCTCCGCCCCTCGCCCGCACTGCTCGCTCGAAGCCACAAACCTCGTGTGGGTCGCTGCCGCTGGCGCGCATCCAAACAGTCCCCCCGGGAGGACGCTGTTGTGGAGAGCACGGTGATTGGCAGCGTCCCGCCACGCCGCGCACTAAACGGCAGAGACGTGCGGCGGGAGCAGGAGGGCGGCCTCAGCTGCTTCAGCCTGGGCGGGCGGGCCGCACGCCGGACATGGGTGCGGCCGGGTTGCCTACCCTCCACTCCGCGGGCGCTTCCTCTCGGGCCAGCTGGCACGCCTTGACAACCACCCGCCGGCGCGGGATTCAAGTCTCTGCGTGTGTCAAGCACGTTTTTTTGTATCACAAGACCCGGGAACGCCTATGGCGTCCAAGACCATGTCTTGTAATATTTTTACCGTGAGACGCTGCACTATGAACTAAATGGCCTGCGTAGCCTGTCGTCGGCGATATGTCGCGGACCTTTTTAAAGGTGCTACTTCAATAATGCCTTTTGTGAAGTTACCAATTGCTGAAAGAGCTCCTTTGGGGGCCAGTAGCGGCTTTAAACTACTAGAGTTTCCAGAGTTACCACTCTTCGGGCAGGCCTGCGACCATATGTAGTTTTTTCCTTGGACATAGCGGAATGCTGTAGCTATTAATAGACTTTGGTTTAGAATGTGCTTTTTGCCCTGTGCTGGAGGGAAAGGGCAAGGAGGGGGTTTACTTCGCGTAAACTGTCAAATCTGCATCCTCAACTACAAAGGCATTTGTGGTAACTTGCGCAGCCGGGCCCCCGCAGCAGCACCGCCATCAAGGGCGGTGACATGTGTCGCATTGCGATTCTCCATTCTCGCGCGTCGCGGGGGGCAGGGCCTGTCGATGTTGAAATTTTAATACGGGTGTGAGGGTTAGCGGCGCACGGCCCTGGTCCCTGCCGGGCCCGCCGAGCGCCAGCAGAGCACTACCTCTAGCTGCACCAGCCCCACCCTCACCACCGCAACCACTTTCACCACTTTCACCACTTTCACAACAACAACAACAACAACAACCACCACCACCAGTTTCACCACCATTGCCGGTCAACTGGAAAGAGCCTCCTGAGCCTTCGCCAGTGTGTACTGTCGAGCGCATTTAGCTTATTCTAAAACCATTATACTTGCTCCAATGTCATATGTTCTCGTGATGATTCAATGATCTTGGAAACAGTAGTAAGTAGGTGCCTAACTAGCCGCAGGGCAGGGGCCAAGGCATCGTTCTGGCTGAAGGAGTAGGCAAGCCCGCAACACTGCAGCGCCCGCCGTTATCATGCATGTGCAAAATGTACACTGTAGCTAGTTTGAAACCTCTTTTCACGAGGAATCTTGAAATGCAGTTTCCGATGTTATCCGTCGAAGAGGAAATATTAGCCAAAAACCTGAATTTGATCATTGATTACTGATATATTTATGTTTAGTATACACTGTTGAGTTGTTTTCAGAGTGTGCAGTCTACCCACAAAAAAGTACGGCTTAGAACCCCCACCACCTACCCCGTAGAATTCAAGAACGCAGTGTTCTGGCTGTGGCTGAGGGCGATGGCGCTGCTGCTACCTTTCCAATGATTTAACCGGGACTGGCGGAGGGGCTGGTATAGGTGGTGGCGCCTGGCTGCGAGGCGCGCGCCGTGTCGTTGTCGCAAGTTTTACGGCGGCGCCGCGCTGTAACGCGTCACGGCGGGCGGCGGGAGGATGGCTCCGTGGATCAAGGGTGCCGCCGCTGCGCGCCAGCCTCGCCCCCTGCCGTGACCTCTCGGCCCTGGCCTCTGGGGCTGTGCACCTCAAAAAGGAGGTATTTGAAATCAGGTGCGTTTCCTCAAGACAAGTAATGTACCCAGTTTCTTCGAAAAAAAAAATCTCTTCAGTTTAAGTATCTACTTTTTTAGACGGCTCCGGGAGGAGCATGTGCTATCTATTGTGACCACGCGTGTGGTCACGTGGGACTAACCTGTTAAGGCTGTCTCTACCCGCAAAGGTAATAGTTTGGAGGCTTCCCGTTTTCACAAAGATTGTCATTTGCAGTTTTGATATTGCCGATTGACGCTTCAGTTTTAATGATAGACGTTCAAGTAAAGCTGATGTTGATTCTGATGCGTTTTCTTTCTTACTGTAGAAAACTTACAGGGGAAAGGCGGGCCGTTCCACTTTGTAAAGTAGTTCAGGTTCGGATTCTAAATGCAGGATTTTACGTAGAAACGACGACCTTCAGCCTGGGCTCAGGCTTTGTGGCCCCGTGGCTCGGTACCACGAAGCGCGGCTCAGCTCTCGGCTCTTTTTCGAGACGACCGCGTGGCCGCCAGGTTTTGTGTATAACCTCCAGTGCCCCCCCCCCCCTCTTTTCCCAGGACTGTGCAGACTCAGTCCTCGAGACACGGCAGGTATAGACGTCGTCTGGTCTGGCCCCTCTCTTGGCGCTGGCCGACGCTCTTTTAGCATCCAATGCTCTCTCTGCCTTTCGTTTGCAAGCTCTGCATTTTCTAGCCTCTCACGACCTGTTAGATTGCCTCGCCCCATGTCCCTCACTCATACAGTCTTGACCCGTTTCCCCGTTTCCGGAACAGCTCTCTCTGAAATAACGGCGTCGTGAGGCTCCTTCCAGCTGGTCAGTTCGATTTTCCACGCATATTCCAGCAGCCGTTCTCATTCCAGTGTGACGGTCGCTCGGACCCGAGTGGCTCGTAAGAGCCACGTTTGTCTCCCCTCCCTCCGTACTTGACGTACACCACCGGCAGCCCCCTGCGTCGCCCTTTCCCAACGCCCTTCCATTTCCAGCGCAGTCCGCTTGCGTGAACCTTGTTCCGGGAAGTTGTTGTTCCGTGCCGCAGTGCGACTATAGTCGCTCTGTCACGCAGGTTAATCTCGGTGACAGCTGGCGCTACATGGCGCCCGCCTCGCCCTGTGCTGAGCCTGGCGCCCTCATAGGTGTTGTACCCCCCCCCCCTTCCCACGGCCGGGCTCCAGAGTGCCGTTCCTGCAGCACGGCCCAACCTCAGCCAAAATTGAACCGGCTATGGAAATCGGGCTCCTCAGGAGGCGTTGTTTACGATGTCCTTACCGTCCCCCTCGAGACTCAACCCCCTTGTGGGTGGGGCCCGGGGGAGTCGGCAGAGTGTGGCAAGTGCACGGGGTCTTAATCCCGAGGGTCAGGATCTAGCACACGACGGCCTGCAGCCTTGGCTGAGCCCGTATTACACACGCAGTTCACGGACAGGTCACCCGCAGGTCACCCGAGGTCACCCACAGGACAGTCGCCGCAGTAGTAGAAAGGTCTGGCGGAGCCGTGAGGAGCTATTGCTGCAACGTGCCCTCTTTCTTCATTCCGTGCAGGAAGATGCTGCGCTGCGCGAACATTTCATCATCGTGTCGGTGACTCTCTCTTTATTTTATTTTATTTTTTTGCAGAGTGCATACGGCGAGACGACGGCGCGGCGCGGCGAGGGGATGAGATGGTATGTGAGTAAATTGCGTCAGCACCGCACATACCAGGACATACCACGCATGCCGCAGCGGCTCGCGCGCACCGTCAAGCCTCCTTTTTCATGCCCACAGCTCGCTCTTCATATAATGTCCTCTGAAAGCACCCCCGGCCCCCGCCCTCTCGCCAGCCCACGCGCTCAGCGCCGCCTCTCTCGCTGCAAAGACGCCTCGGTGAAGTGCGTTGTTGTTGTTGGCGCTGCGCTGTGCTGCGGCACCGCGCAAGTACGCTTTTAATTACTTAAGGAGGGCCTCCCGCACGAAAAACAAAAACAAAACCGGGTGAGACGGGAGGAAAGAGAGAGAGAGAAACAGTAGGGACAAAGAAGGAGAGAAGAAGGTGCGCGCGCGCGCAATCCCTGTTCGTGTAACGACGACTTTACGCGGTGGGCATTCCCTAACTTTCCAATACAATGTCACTGTACGCTAAAGGCGTGCAGTCATTACATGCCAAAAGGCGTACAGTTTTGGGTGGCATACGCCTTTCGCGTACAATGACTGTACAGTACACACCCCCCATTAACAGTGTATACAACACTTGCACTGCGCCCGACTGCGTCTGCGTAAATGATGTGTGTCGCGATCTCTGCAAAAGCACACGTGCGTTTTCTGAATCGTCTGGTTGGCGCCGGCCACGTGTTCGGCCCGCGGCCGACACGTCTCAACCGCACGTGCTGGCCGCAGTTCGGCCCGGATCACTCTCGGGCTCGGGGCTGCTGCTGTTGCTGCTGCTGCTGCCGCCGCCTCGGGCTGCCCCCGGGCGGCCGGCCCACGACCGCTGCTGTTTGTATGCTCGCGCTTTGTTGTATTTACCGACCGGGCGTAAGGTTCGACTCCCGGGATTGTCTTGGTCGCCGAGCCGGCGCCGCCCGTCGTCACCAGCACGCCTTGTCACCCCACGCCACGCGCGCTTCCCGCAGAGATTCCCCAAGGCCCCGCCCCGCCTCGCCCCGCCCGGCTCTATGAGCGCCCCAGTCACGTATGCACAGTATTTCTGTCGGCCGAAAGCGAGATCAGGAATAAAGTCCGAGATCACGGCCACCCCCACCGCCGCCAACCCGCCACTACCCAACCACCCCCCGCCACGACCCCCTTTCGCCTTTCCCTCTCGCTGCAATGAGGCCACTTGCATGCCCCAAACTTACACGACGCTGCCGCCCTTTTCCTTGTTTACGGCATTTGTTTCTTTTCGCCAAAGGACTTTTTCGGTTTTCGCCCGCTTTTCGGTCTATCAGTACTGTATCAGTTTCGTCTGGCAGGCGGCATTCTGCTCGCTGTGGGCCTCGTTGTTCTTCTCTACCCCCCCTCCCCCTCCACCCTATACACGCACACACTCTCACCCCTTCATCCGCTGGTACAGTTTCATTTGCCCAGTCTGGCTGGTGGCGCCCGGCTGGGTTCGTCTGGCCTGCCTAATCCCATTCCTGACTCGGTCTCCCCCACTTGGAGCTCAGACAGTTGGAAAATCGCGGACCGCCCCTGGCCGCCCTTAAATTTTGGTTGGTTATCTCTCTGTGTTCCATTACGCGAGGGTGGTGGGGCACGACCCTCCTCTCCCGCCCGTAGGCTGTCCGGGGCACATCAAGGTCCACTACACTGAGGGACACAAATCGCGCTCGCGGCCGCGCTTTGTAAACTTCCTCCTCCTTTTTTTACCGTTTTCGCCACGGTGAGGTCTCAGTCACCGATTTTGCATAAAATTTGCACAGGCGCACACCTATACTACAACACACTGAAAGGAGAAATGGCACGGAAAGAAAGAGTTTGTGCCCCCAATTCAGTTTTAGTTGACTTCCGAGTAACAAACTGGTTTAAGTTCCAAAAAACATTTAGTCGGGAGAACAAACGCGTTTCTTCACCCTTATCCTGTTACTGTTTTTTTTCCACCCCTTGTCAGTATTCCTGCTGCGTAAAACCTTTTATAAGGTACTGACAACTATGTTTTCGTCAGTAATACGAAATAATTTCGTTGTAAATTACTGACAATTTTTTCTTTTATCAGTGGGTTGCTTACAACAATATACATAATAAATAACAAATTACTCAGTAATCCTGTTGCATGAAAAGCTTTATAAGCTACTTGGCTTATTAGTAATAATTAATAAATTAGTATCAGGCCTGAGAGTGCTCCTATGAACAAGAAGCAAGGTTCTGTTCTCCCCGGTTCTCCCAGCAATCACCTCGTTCCCTTGACTAAATCTTTGTTGTGACTACCTAATACTGGTTTCTGGAACGGATACTTGAAACAATTAGTTTCAAGGGCATTAATTTTACAGTGCGTAGTTCGTTTTTCGCTTCAATCCATCTCTTTGTCGCCTTATCCCTTTTCTTTCTCTCTCTTTCTCATTTTCCCTTTCCCTCCGCATTTCTCTGGCCTACACTCAGTCATGCCGCTCACACACGGGCACGCATCACCCCTCCAAGGCAAAGTGACGAGAGAAAGTTTAGCCTGAGAAATGAGTACGCTATATGAGTCGTGGGGGGGTAAAGTAGGGTGCGTGCCTACGGCTTGGGGTGGGTCAGGAGGGTGGGGGGCGTGGCCCCGGTGCGTTTATGCGGCAGGGGTGGGGCGGCTGGTGCGGGGAAATGTAGGTAGGGGATATAAATGCGGATGCTGTAAGGGAAGCTCGGCCATCAGATCAGTGTGCGCGTACGCTGCTGGCGGCTCGAGCTCCTCGTCGCGGCCCAATAGGGTAGCGCGGGAGAATAGTGCGCGGGTTATACTCTGCGGAGGTGCGAGGCAGCAGGCGGGGGCTGGAGACGGATGGCAAGGAAGACTGTTCGGTAGTTAGGTCCTCCGCGAGTAGGTCTAGGGTGAGGCACGACCGGGGCCGAGCCCGCACAAGCGGGCTTGTGCGAGAGAGGCGCACAGCGGGGTGGCGTGAGCAGAGAGGGGCGTTTCGGTTCAATTTATCCGCTTCATGGCTATGCCAGAGACACATTGCGTCCATCCATCTCTCGCGAGGTGGCGTGGTGTGGCGCGGCGCTCATACATGCAGCGTGCCTGCCCCGCCCCACCCCGCCCCGCCCCGCCCCACTCTCCCGCACGCCCTACCAGAGACTTCCAAGACAGCCGGAACGACGTGGAAATGATCTCTGCCTTGCGGTGCTGCGCGCTAAACGCTTGGCAGACTCTCCCTACATGAAGCAACCTGGGGGGACACATCCTCTTTCCTCTTTGATTCTCTCTGTGGCTCTCGCTCGGCCCCTGCAACACACACGCCTCTGCTGCTCGCCATCCCGTCCCGCCGCTCCCGGGTACATGTTGGCTTTCTTTTTTCTGCCACACGACGCGCAGTCCACGAGCGCTTCTTGTCCACGGGCGTCCGGCACAACAAAGAGGCACAAGAAAATGCCCTGCAAATTATTAATCGTCCCGACCGCCAGCAGGCGGCGGCGGCCAGGCGAGGCTGCCCAGCGGCCGGGGGGCTGTGTACACAGAGTACCCCGCCTCGCCCCACCCCGCACTGCCTGCGGATCAACAAACTGGCACATCATGGCCGCAGTTCATATTTTTTTGTGGTATTGCTGCGTATGGAGAGAGGCGAAAAAGATGAAGGGAAGGAGACAAAAAAAAAGGGCAAATAAAGATGGGGGGAGAAAACCCAACCGGAGCAACCCCGGAAAAATCTCGACACAAACAACGACCTTCTTCCTTTTTTGGTCACGTCTCGCGTCAGGCAGAAGCGCGCACTGCCGTCATCCAGATCAGATCGTGACGCGCGACGCCGCGGAACAAACGTCAGTCAGGCCGCGACGTACAT
>NW_026267149.1:1883055-1883979 GCF_000697945.3 Frankliniella occidentalis
GCGGGGCGGGGCGGGGCGGGGCGTGGGAGGCCCGGCCCATTCATGAATTCGTTACCGGTTCGACTAGATTTCCCAGACGGGTCGTCATCGCTAAACTTGGAGCGGATGGCAGCGGCGGCGGTGAGGCGAAATAATGAAGAAAAACTTGGCTCGGCTGCCGGCGCGCTGCAAGTTGGAGGCGTATCTATCTCTGCGCGCGCCCGACGCCCACCGCGGCCCTTGACGGATTCTGCAATCAGCGCGACCGGGAGGGGGGACACACACAGAAAAACGTAGCATTAGATTTAGATTTTTCACTCAACTATACAACAGATTAATAATTTGGAAGGGGGGGTGCGGGGTAGGGTGCAGTTCTGTGTACAAAGAACCTTGTGCACCGGTTTGGCACCTCCGGCGGCTACCGAGATTGTGCGCGCCAGTCCTCCGATTTTCTCCGCTTTGTGTGAAAATCAGTAAGAATCGCTAAAAATCGGTCAAAATCCGTAGTAATCCGTCAAAATCAGTAAAATCGGCCAAAATCAGTAAAAATCGTTCAACGCGGCGTGCACGCGTTGTGCACAACATGTGCTCGCGCCGCGCACGCGTTGTGCACGGGATCCATTTTATCACGGGTAATAGTGCGTGCGAAACCAGCGCGGGCGAGAAGGACCGCGGAGGTTTATCTTCGCGGCAGAGCCTGGCTCCGCGTGCATAAGGCGGTTGAGGTTGAGGTTTCATTAGATGACGGATCGGATGGGCCGGTAAAGTGCCGCGCTCAGCCCCTCGTGAGAGAGGGGGAGAGAGAGAGCTGGCCAAACCGCCCCACCTCTTAGGTCAATATGTCACAAGGAAATGTACGTCCTTTACGTCGTGAGACAGGTCCCTACTCTCTCTCTCTCTCTCTCTCTCTCTCTCTCTCTCTCTCTCTCCCTCTCTTTCTCTCTC
>NW_026267149.1:1884379-1885322 GCF_000697945.3 Frankliniella occidentalis
GCACGCGTTGTGCACAACATGTGCTCGCGCCGCGCACGCGTTGTGCACGGGATCCATTTTATCACGGGTAATAGTGCGTGCGAAACCAGCGCGGCGAGAAGGACCGCGGAGTTTTATCTTCGCGGCAGAGCCTGGCTCCGCGTGCATAAGGCGGTTGAGGTGGAACAGGTTTCATTAGATGACGGATCGGATGGGCCGGTAAAGTGCTGCGCTCAGCCCCGTGAGAGAGGGGGAGAGAGAGCTGGCCAAACCGCCCCACCTCTTAGGTCAATATGTCACAAGGAAATGAACGTCCTTTACGTCGTGAGGCAGGTCCCTACCATCTCTCTCTCTCCATCCTTAAATCGTGTGTTAACTCTGCACGAGCCCGGTATCGAGCCATCTTAATGTCCCCCCACCCAGGCGTGCGGGATTCGCCCCAGTGCAGTTGCGCTTCGCCGGCAGGTGTTTAGTTTACGAGGGCCGTGTTGTGATTGCTCTGCCGCCAGATAGCTCTCCTCCACATTGCGTCTGGGGTTCAACTCGTTCAACCTGTTGGGGAAAGACCACACCCCACACCTCTCCTTCGGGGCCGTCGAACCGTCTCCCGACACAGCGCCCGTGGACCACCGCCGCGGCGATTCGAATTTTTATTTTGGTCCCGGCGCGCGCTTTTGGCCGAGATGGCTGGCGTTTTTCACGCCAGATTGCATCCCCGGGTTTTGGAGCGCGCGAGGCCCTAAAGGGACCGCCAGAGGACTGCGACCCATTTTCCTTTGGCCACGTCCCGGCCCGCAGCTGCGGTTACGCCGGATTGAGTCGCTCTGTGGGTCGGTGGCGTGACGGCGTTCACCCGCCGAAAATAACGAGATGGGCCTTGAATTCCTGCCGGGCTGGCAAACCACATTTTGTTTCGGATTCTCACTTCGTGTGTGCCTGGGCTTCAACTTTACCCTCTAAGGCG
>NW_026267149.1:1885638-1886000 GCF_000697945.3 Frankliniella occidentalis
TGTCTCCGTCCGCCGAGCACTAAAACCCAAACGACACAGCACACTTGGGACTTCTCCCCCAAACATTGCTGCTTGGGGGAGGAATCAGGAAGAGAGAGAGGGAGATGGGAGGGGAGAGGGAGGCAGAGGTAGAGAGAGGCAGGCGTTGCGGGACGGGCTAAGGCAGGCAACCCAAAACAAAACGCCCACTCAGCACACGCTCTGCAGATTGGCCAGGTATCAAAATTTTACGACGAGAAGCAAAGGAAATGAGGCTCCTCGAAGGACAGGCCCTGGGCGGCGGTCCTGGGCGAGGATGTGGGACAAGCGATTCCCCCTTCCCTGGTTCTCCGTCTCCTCCCTCTTTGCAATGCGGATCCCCT
>NW_026267149.1:1886352-1887541 GCF_000697945.3 Frankliniella occidentalis
CTATCTCTGTCTCTTTCTCTCTCTCTTTCTCTCTTTCTCATACTTAGACACACACACCACCGTGCTTTCTCGCCCTGGGTCGCATATATTTCATCTCTATTTGCGGTTTCATCTTTAAACCTCATCGCCACTATATTACCTTACCGCTCACCGCCATTTTTCGTCGTTTCGACTATCTTCTCGGTGTGTGTGTGTCTGTGTGTGTGTGTGCGCGCGCGCGTTCGTGTATGTGTGTGTAGGTGTTTGTGTGTGCACGAGAGAGAGTGAGTGAGTGAGATATTTCTCTCCATCTAGCTCCCCTTGCGGTTCACTATCTTCCTCCCTTCCTGGTCATAATAATGACACACGTTGTATGAACCAAGGCACACATTTCCCTCCATTTTTTTCGCTTTTGTTTGGCGGAAGCAGGGAGGGAATAACGTAGACGTCAATTTAAAGTCGACCACGACAGCAAACACTTTTGGCCCTGTTTATTACGTTGAGACGGGGGAGCGCGCTGCAGCAGGGGGATCCTCCTGCCTGTCGCCCCCTCCCCGGCCCCCGCGCCCCTGCGCCGCTACGCCACGCCACTCCGCGCAAACAAAACCCTTTCAGTTCGTCTGCGGTGTGTAGTCTCTCCTCGGACCATTGTATTGAACTTTGACTCTGTTCTCGGCCGCCGCGCCCCTTATGAGTGCTTTTGTTTCGTCTCTGTTTGATGAGCCACGGGAAGGGGGTAGGGGGGAGGTTCCATTCCGTGTGGATCGGGATAGACTTTGGGAAGGGGCGAACGAAGCCGGTTACTGATAGGCAGTCGTGTGCGAAATACTTAAATATTGAAGCATTGAAAGTGTAGGAGGAGGGGGGGGGGGAGGGGGTAAAAAAGTGTTCGAAATCGGGTGACGTACTATGCGGATGTGTATAGTTACTGCATACCTTCTGTCATAAATTCATGCAAGCAATAAGTGCTTTGTAGGATTTCGAAGCAGTGTCAAGCTCCTTTGTAACTACAAAGCAATTTTGCAATAACAAAGCGATGCTTAGCAGTCGCAAAGCAATGCCAGTATTGCTTTACATGCTTCATATAGCACCGCTTTGCAATTACGAAGTATCGCTTTGTAATTGCAAAGTCAACACTGGTAAAACAAGTGTTTAATTTTGCACGTCAATTGACGTTTAAGTTCAAGTGTGCATTTTCTAGACACTTTGT
>NW_026267149.1:1888550-1889168 GCF_000697945.3 Frankliniella occidentalis
GGAACGCAAGAGCAAGGAGGAGGATGACTGTGGGGAGAAACTTGGCGTCCGCGGTGCGAGGGAGGGAGGGAGGGATAGAGCACAACCATGAGAGAGCTCGCCGGCCGTCGTGGTTCACATGTCAGCACGGGGCTCTGACTGCCGTCACTAGTAGCTAGCGGTGGACTAGGTGACGGAGAGGGAGATTGGGAGGAAAGGGGAGAGAGCGTGCAGGGGGACAAGAGGAAGAGAGAAATCGCTGACACCCAATCCTGGCGGGCGGGGCGGGCGTGGTCCAGCCATCGTCGTGTCACGGCCCAGCCTCGGCGCCCGCCCGCCCCGCAGGCCTTTACACCGACGTAAAAAAATCGCCAATTGGGACATGGGGAGCCCAGGCCAGGGCTCCGGCGGAAAGGTTCGCCGCCGCTCTGTGCTGTGTTTCCATCCGCCTGGGATTGGCCCGGGGCGGGGCGGGGCCGGGTGGGCCGGGCGGAGTGCGGAGAGGGCACCACCAACGCTGCTGAAAGGGAAAGGACGGCGAAAGGCCGAGTGAAAGGGGAAAATGACCAGTGATAAGGGCTGCTCGTGGCCGGGGCGGGGCAAAAAAGTAATGATTGCGGGGGAAACGGCGTGATGACG
>NW_026267149.1:1892623-1900256 GCF_000697945.3 Frankliniella occidentalis
GGGGGATTATTTCAAAGCCTTGTTATGTCTCGCCCTGCCTGAGAATAATCTGACTTTAGAGGCGTTGAAAATATAATCCGACCTACCCTCTGGCCGACCCTTACTGCCCTGCCCGCTCTGTGCTCCGGAAGGACCCTAGCAGGCGGGTGCGGCGCAGCGGCCACCGGAAATGAGCGGCGACTGCAGCCACGCATTGTGATTGCACGGCTGCATCCTTCAAACTTGTGGTTCGCGCATTTCGCGCCCTGCTGGAGGGGGAACAAGGACCTGGTGGGAAAAAGTAAACTCCCTGAAAGCGTTTTGTGTGGTGGATATCCATAACAGGAGTGGGCATAACATTTTGTGTTGAAATGTTAGCATTCGTTTCTGGGAATTAAGAAGTGTAGAGTACTGAGTATGGGTGGAAAAATTTTCTGAGTACGTCTACCCCTCTTATCATTGTACTGATTTTTTCCCTTTTGGTTAGCATCTTTTGCGTCAAAGCCTTCTTAAGCTACTGATAACTTTTTTACCAGTACGTAAATAATTCCCTTTTACATCACTGATAATTCTCCCTTTCGTCAGTAAAATATGCACCATTTATTATACACCGTTATCTATGCTGCTGCGTAAAAACGTAGAGGGTGGAAAGCCTGCCGGCAGCGGGGGCCTGTGTGACGAGCGCAGTGTGTCCGGAACGCCCCTGTGTGTGCTGCCGCGCGGCACGCCACCGCGTTAGGGTGTGGCAGGGCGGGGCGGGGCGGGTGCGAGAGGTGCCCTGGTGGTGGGGCGTGCATTCAGGCCTCTTGTTCGATGTGTGAGCGCTGATGCGTGACCGGGTTTCGCAACGAATCTGAGCCGCACCATGCCTCCGACCTAGCTCCGCCCCGCCCCGCCCCGCCCCAAAGCCGTAATGTCGTGGTGTGCAAACACACGTATGTCTGCGCGCCCCCGGCCCGGAAGAAAGGAGCGGCGCGGCCGCCGCGGTGCGAGGCGAGGCGTTACTCTCCAATTTAGTCCCTGACGGCGCTCAAGTGGAGCGTGCAGTGCCTCCTGCTTGACGATTTTTTATTTTCGTTCTCTTTCACCACTTTTTGTGCGTGAGCGAGTTTGGCGCAGCCTTGCCATCCCTTACTACACTGTAAATCTGGGGTGTCCAGCAGCTGTGTGACTTAAGTCGCACGAACCACCTTTCGGTGCGACTTCAGACGCCCTTTTGCAGGACACCTTGAGTTTTGACACCCTTTTCCTGCAGAGGGGCACATGCGTAGGGCGTCCAATACGCACTCCTAGCCCGTTTGACACTTTGTATAGAAAGACGAACTTCTTTGTGCAGCAGTAATACTCACAAATTTTGTGAGTATTATGAATTATTTTGAAAGTTGTTACTCACAATAAGTCATTTTAAGTCCACTAAAAAAATTGTTCTGAAGTACTAACAAAATTATCAATATTACTCAGAAAACTTGTGAGTAAATACTGCTGCACAAAGAAGTTCGTCACCCACTTAAAAGGAAGTCAGTAATGGGCTGAAAGGTAGGGGGAGCCTAAGGTGCCGAAACTCAAGGTGTCCTGCAAAAGGGCGCACCGTAAAAAAAAGTTTCTTGTATTCTAAGACGTGTGGTAAACACTAATGACATCCAAGTCCAGGTCTTGAAATACAAGAAACTATTTTTTACCGTGCGAAGTCGCACAGCTCCTGGACACCCCAGATATACCGTGAAGCGACGAGGGAAAACTATAGAAGAAAATCTGACTGCACTGTTCTTTGCGGGGTGAGATGAGTGCAATCGGAGCGTGCGAGGGGCGTGGTGCGGCGTCCTCGCCAGCCTTGTGGGGACGGCGCTGCACCCTGTAGTGGCAGCTCAGCGAGGTGGAACGGGAGCCATGCGTGGGGCGCTCTGAGTGAGCCTCGGGCCATGTTGTCCCGCTGCCCTGTGGGTCGAGGAAGACGGCCCATCCTACATCCTACCCTCGCCCGCCACGCCCCGCCTCACCTCGCTGGGAATTCCATCTAAAGTTGTGGAGTGCAAATCATTTCTGGAGGCGGCGGGGCGGCGCGTGCGCCTGCCTCCCCTACGCATCGCAAGTCTTGCCCTTTTTCAACCCCTCGCTTCGCTCCCCACGCCCAGCCTGTTTCCCCTTCCGCGTCGGCTCTCTCCTTTCCCCTCCTCCGCGCCGTCGCGAGCAGTCGACTACTGTTTTCCGTGACAAGTTGCCGCATCTTCTTCTTGGCGCCCCGTCATAGATATCCCATCGGTTTCCGGTTTCCTTTGCTCGCCGCACCTGCTCTGCGCTGTGCGCCCCCTGGCAGCCCTGGCGGCCCTGGCAGCCCTGGCGGCCCTGGCAGCGCGCGCCCGACACCAGCAGCTTGTTTCGCTGCTCACTTCATCTCTCTGCTCCGCCTCATGCATTCGCAGCAGAGGCTCGCACACCACACACATTCACTCTCGACCATTTTTTCGCGGTCAGTGAAAAATGTGACATGATGAATGTATGTACGGCGTGGCGTGGCGTGGCGTGGCGTGGCCGGGCGTGGCGGGGGCGTGTGAATGAGGCACAGCGGGGCCACCAGCCCGCCGCCATGCAGGGCCGGACGTCCTGTTGGCTGCAGTGGTGCCAACCTCTGAGTTATGGCCGACATTCGTCCTCCGCTAGTGAGACGAGCATTACTTTGGACTGGGCGGCCCGCCCGGCCCGGCTCGCCTTTCTGAGGAGCAAGCGGCCCCTTTCGGTAATGGTGTCGGAGCCGGAGCCGGGCGCGGCCGGCCGGGGGTGACTGACGTGGATAGCCAATGTGAGTAGTGGTGGTCCGTCTTCGTCGCCGGGGTCGACGACGACGGCGGCCCAATTGATCCTGGAGAGGAAGCGGACGACGCTGACACTGTGGTGAAAAGCCCTCGGCGCGTCTCGGCGATGGAACAGTTTTCTGCGACTATTTCTCTCGGGGAGACCCACAACTTCCTACTCCTACAAACAATGTTCCCAATGCAAAAGTCTGTCATTTTCCAGGTATACTATAAGTCACTGTGCGCACCCTCAACGAAGACAGACCCCTGTAACTTTCCTTAACTGCCTTTCACGTTCGTTTAAGAGTTAAAGTTACAACTTGTAACTGTTACTGGTAGTCCTTTAGAAATAGTAATTCGAATTGTCCAACTTTTTCCACTGTGTACGATTATATCCGACATATTTCAAAATCAGTAACTTCAACTTTTGATTTGACATGTGTTTTGTTACGTTAAGCAACTAACATTTGTTCGTGTTAGGAAACGGAGACCTGAAAAAAACACACTTTTGACTGACTATCGTTTAAGGCACCAGTCACTGTGATAAAAGTCAAAAATTTAACCAACAGTTTCAAACTGTTCAAATTTTATTGTTAACTGTAGGGTGAGCGAAACGAAGTAACAGTTTCGAACTGTTGATTTCAAGTAACATGACGTGGATTTTTACAGTAATTACTGCAGTTTCTCTTTGACAGTGTTCTTGGTCGCGTGCAACATAGTCTTGGCGGTTGCTCCTCGTGTGTTTGCGATTATATTTTTATCGGCGTTGTTGTGATGGGATGATTGTTTCTGCGCGTTTCTGTGTTTGCGAGGAGGAATGGACGAGCTGGAGTAATGCATGGCCAACGTAACCTAACCTCAAAATAATCGATTACTCGATCGGTGTCGCGACACAAGAGTAACGGGCGGCGCATATTTCACGGGGGACCGCGTGGCGGCGCCGTGACAGAAGGAATCCCTCTGCTGGCCTGGGCGGGCGCGGGCATGCGGCCCACGCAACGATATACAATGTTAATAGCTACCTCAGTCTCCTTCTCCCCCTCCCCCTCGCTCTCCGCCGCCTCCTCGGAAATTTTAATTTTAATTAACAGTGTTTGCATTTCTATTTATTCAGCGGGGCCGCCTGACTTGCCAGATGGCTGCTGGTGGCGCCGCTGGCCCGGACCCGCTCTTCAGATATAATAATTTATTTTCTCCCTCTGTGCGCCTCGCGACGCGTCCTTCTTTAATTTCGGATTCCCTCATCACAAGGCCATATTTACGCCGAATTTCAGCTGGCTGGCTGCCCTGCCTGGCCGCCGCCGGCGCTGGCAGCAGGGCTGCCGACACCAGCTCTCCCCGCCCCAGGAGGAAAAGGAGCGCCACGAGTGATCTCAGGACTTACAGTAAAATCTGTTTGTGCGGGCAATGTTAATGAAAATCATCTTTGCACTAAACGACCTCACGCGGTCGTACTCTGCTAATCTTAGTGTGTAGTAGTTTGCTAGTTGTAACTATAGAACTTTTTAGTTTGTCAGTTCTAACTGCAGAACTCTTTTAGTTCTAGACCAACAACTGGCTAACTATTATGCAGTTGTTCACTTACACCAATACAATATGATTGAATAATGAAATAATGACGTATGTGTGTACCCTTAGTACTTAAAAATAATGCCCGCTATCCAATACGACCTTCTTTCTGGCTTTCTTCGTCGACGAAAAACACACTTCCTGGACTTTCATCACCGTCTATTAGTGTGTCCTAGAACGAGGTCTGTCCTGCGTGCTTCCTTGCGTTTTCTCAACATTAGCGGTAGCCCTTGTTTGTCCTCCCTCCCCCGCCCTACACGGGACTTGCAGGCGGGCTGCAGCAGCCGCCCCACGGCCGCCCCGCCCGCCGGCCTGTTGCTGCAGCCACCCTCGCGCCTCGCGGCCCCAGGGGTCCTTATCAGCTGGCTTAGGCCCCTGCGAGGCCTGCGCCGCCTGAGCTGCGGCAGCGGGCCATTTGCAGCAGGCCGGTGGTCCCTCCGCTTCCTAGTCAGTGACAAAACGCCGGCTCGCGAGTTTTTTTCCCCCTCGCCCTCTTGTTGAGGCCGACGAGAAAGTTTGGAGAGTCAGAGCGAGGCTTTTCACCCCGCGAGGACCCCTCTGCTCGCCCACCCCCGTGCACTCCCCCCTCCCCCAAGAGCAGCCCGCCTCTCTCCACTGACCATTCTCACTAACCTCCCCCGCTAAACCCGCCCCCGAAAGCTGGCCGAAAGCTTTCTGCTGGAGAAACAATCGCCTGTCGTAAATTGCCGCTGCAGCCCCTTGTGCACGACTTGCCCTGGGGCGAGTCGTAGAACGGTGAAGTCCGAAAAACTTTTCAAACCCGTCTAGTTTATTATTTTGCGCTGTTGTTCTTTGTTGATGTCTGCATCTCGTGGGCAACCCAGTTTGTTTTTTCAAGTTTAATCTTTGTTCTTTCTGGCTTAATTCTTATTCTGCTCACGTTCTCGTGCACTCTGACATGACAATAATAATGATACCAGCTCGGAGCGGAAAATGTGAATTACGTCGAGCAGCTGAGAGAGAGCAGACTATGGCGAAACGAGTTTAGGAAAGTCGTTGGTCGTGAAAAAGCTTCAGCCGGCAAACAGGTG
The DNA here is from genome assembly GCF_000697945.3 of Frankliniella occidentalis. Taxonomy (NCBI): domain Eukaryota; kingdom Metazoa; phylum Arthropoda; class Insecta; order Thysanoptera; family Thripidae; genus Frankliniella; species Frankliniella occidentalis. The sequence goes on from NW_026267149.1 coordinate 1,898,013, forward strand.
ACGTGGCGTTACGGCATATTGACGCGCGTGACATTGCTGGCGCGGTGGCGCGGGGCGGGCCCCATCCGGGCCCCATCCTGGCCCCGGCACGCGTTTGACGGCCGCGCGACCCCGCTGGCTCGTTTATTGCAGTCATAACGCGTGCAGGCTGCACACGTCTTGTCTGCGCAGCCAGCGCACGTCCCTTCTTAATGAATGCGTAGTTTGCGCTCGCTGCGAGCGCGCCGCCCGGGCTGGGACAGAGGTGCGGACACGTTTGCATTTTTTGTGTTCTTACTGATGCAACTGAATTTTTTTAACGTTTCTTTTGTGGGGAGATCCGCAAAGCTCTCACAACACGACGTCATGCTAAAAAGAAAAGAGAAGGTGCGAGTGACATGCTTCACTGCGCACACAGTGGAGATTACGCCATGTCATTCCCCCGCCAGTTAGCTACAGTTCCACCTGCTTCGATCGGGACCCAAGAGGCCCCACTGAATTAATTCTTGGCACCGTACCGTGCTGTGCACTTGGCGGGGCCGCAGGGCCGGACGGCCTCGGGCTGAGCTCCTCCCGTCCTTCCTTATCTGCGAAATAAACACCCACTGCTGCGGCCTCTGTTTGTGTCATCCGAAACATTTCTTCTGCCAACGTCGCCCCCCTTCTTCTTCTTTTTTGCCCTAATGGAATTAAACGTGAAAGTTGCCATTCTTTTCGCATTAAATCATGGAAGCAGCGTCCCTCCCTCTCTGAGCCCGCCCCTCCCGCCCCGGGCTGCGCCCCCGCTGCGCCCCCGCTGGGCTGCCACGGGAGACCTTCATATCATCTCTCAAGTCCCGCGGTGCAGTCTTCCCTCTCCTCTCCATCTCTCCCTCTCTTTTCCTCTCGGTATCTCTTTCTCGCCTCCTCCTCCTTCTCCCTTGCTGTGACCTTGTTGTCGAAACAGCCCTGGCCGTTACGCCCCCCGAGCGCCCCCCATCCCTTCCCCCGACCCTCTCCTCTCTGCTCGCCGACGTTTTTCTTGTTTTTGTGTGTTTGTTTGAGAGGATAGGGTTGTGTCTAAAGAAAAGGAGCGAAATTCACTCTGATTGTCCCTTTTCTCTGATTACAGAGAAGAGCTCTAACCTGCGGTGCTGCTGCTGCTCGCTCGTTGTTTTTGGCGAGTTCCTGATGTCACTCCGAGTTAAACCTACATCAGCCTGGTATGTGTTATTTCATTTTTGTTATACATTTTTTTATGCCCACAGCGCTGACCTCATTTCCAACATTCTGCTTGTCCATTCCCGCATGCATGGCGGACGCCAAATTTTTCCCAGCGAGGCGAGGGGCGGGCGAGAGGCACTTGCATGGAGCGCGGAGCTCTCGACTGCTGGCGATCTTATGACATGTGCGCTTACGCGCGTCCTTTCTAACGTACAGTACATGGGGTAGTAAAGTGCTCGCGCTATTCGGCCGCTGGCGGAGGCGCGGCAGGGCGCGGCGGAGCAGAGCGTTGAGTTGCACACGAGCCATTCTGCCTCCACTCTGCTGCTCCACTGCTCTGCTTTCAGCCGCCGACTCTCCTCTCTCTGCCTGCCTCTCATTCCAGCCCGTCCCAACCTTGGCGACAAGTGTGCCGGGGCGGGGCGGGCGTGGCCGGGCGTGGCCCAGCAGCGCGGCAGAGAGTGTGCCTTGGCTAATGGCCCGAATGTCCACGACTCTCGAAACGGTTTCTGCGTCCAGATCCCGCCCGGGCGGCCTGCGCGGCCTGGCGTGGCGTGGTGGTGGCGGCGCCGCTTGTCCACTCACGCTGTGGGTTCTGCGTGTGCACACCACACGGTAAAAAGAATGAATAAGCACGATCTGGACACTTCAAGGAAAACCCTTGACTACCCGACGAAAATTCCGACGCTTTCCCTTGGAAGCTGCGGGTATACAAGAATGAGTATGGAGTTTTAAGGGCCAATCTTGAAATTATCCACGCGACCTTGAAATCCAAGAAATTTCCTCGGATTTCAAGACATTCTTTTCACCGTGCATGGTGCTGGGTACGTGCTCGGTCCACAGCCGGCCAGGCGAACCACTAAAACTCGACTGCGGTAATTGTTTACTTGAGTGACTCCTCGCCCTGGAGTCACTCAAGTATACCATCGGAAAGGTATTTTTCAGTAGAATCCTGAACAGTATTTATATATTGGCGCTCGAGTCTGGTTTTCCTCAAAATTAAATAAATATGCGTCGCCGCTAACCTTCAGATGCACTTTGAAGACGGCAGGATAACTTACG
>NW_026267149.1:1905660-1910275 GCF_000697945.3 Frankliniella occidentalis
CACCGCGGAGCACACCGGGCGGCAATCGGGACGGAGCCCTGAATATGCATGGGGATGTGTAGGACTAGGACTGGCTGCCCTCGGCGGCGGCGCAGCTTCGCCCCGCGCCGCGCCGCCCCGGCCCGCCCCGCACTGCCGCACAGCGCTTGGCGCCGGCGCCGCTACACGCTCGCTGGCCCAACAAGTTTGGGGTCACAGATTAAATTGAGCTCCGCTTAGGACGCTTGTGCCCTTTGGGGCTCCCCTTTGGGGCTCCCCTTGGGGCTGCGGGGGCGGGGACCAGTACCACGTGTGGTGCGGGCCACCCTAGTTAGCGCGCCCCGGCCGGGGGGCATCCGGGGTGGGGTTGCACCGCAAGGGAAGTAAGTCGGCGTGGGGGTGGGGGCTGCCGCGCTTCGTTTCTCACCAGCCCCAGCAGCAGCAGCCCAGCGCGAGCGGCGGCGGGCTGGGAGGAGGTGGTGTGGTCCGCAAGTGCCATCGTGCTGCCGGCCGCGCCTAAGCAGGCTCACCACGCGGGGCTGAGCGGCCAGCCAGCCGGGACAAGGGGATGTCTCTGCAGTCACACGGATTTTTGCAGGAGGAAAAATCTTGTTGTTTTTCTTGTTTGTTTGTTTTTTTAATTTTGTTTTCCGTTGTTCCCGACCCCCGTCGCGGCTCTTTCCCTGTGCGCATTCTTTTCGTCTCTCTCACAGTCCTTCACAACTCCTGTCCACCCCTTCTGCCCCTCACCCCGCTATACCCCTCTCTTGGGACGGATAAACGGATCTGTGAGAGCGGGGGGGGGACATAAAAAGATTTGCCCTCCGGTTGGTGGAGGGTGTGGGGGGGGGGGGCAATCCTTGTTACCGTTGGGCTTATTATAACGGTCATGGTTGGTGCGCGCGGCGCGGCTCTGAGCGGCCCAGAGGCGCGGCAGGCCATGAGGCAGGCCGTGAGGCAGCCGTGGCGCGGGCGCACCGGCCACGCCGGCTCGTATCATTTTATTGCCATCTCTTTCTCTATCGAAGTGGCGCGCAAGCGTGCGCGCGCGGCGAGGGGATAGTGTTTTCCCGCCCCTCGTCCCATCTCCTCCCACCGACCGTATGTCTCTCTTTCTCTCACCTGCTGCTGCTGCTGCTGCTGCTGCTGGCTGTTGGGGACGGGACGTGCGCATTGCTATACTAAACTACAAAGCTCCGCCCACGCGACTCGAAATAGTTTTTTCCCTTTGTTTTTGTTTTCGTTGCTGCGGCCGGCTCGGTGGTGCCGCCCGTCCCTCTGCTGGGCGTCGCGCGCGACGGACACTAACGAACACCTGTGTGGTGTTTGTTCATTAGGCCCGTCATGTTTTCGCTCGGGCCGGGCCGTGACGCTGCTGCTGCTGCTGCTGGGGTGGGTATCTCCCCCCCACTCCTCTCCCTCACACACACCGCAGAGGCGTTAAAGTTCTCGCGGCTGAAAGGGTTAACCATACGCACCGCACCGCCCCCTCCCCCTCCACCCCCTCCACAGATTACGGCCCCCCGGATTTGAGAGGGTGGGGGCAATGAGCCGAGCCTGGTCTGCCCGGCGGGGGAAGCGAGGTGAAAAATATCCTAGCGGACGAGAGGGTAGGGGAAAAAAATGTTGAGAGAGAAGGTGGCCCGCGCCGCCGCTCTGGAATTGCGACGGCTGAAAAAAAAGGAAAAAGAAAAAAACACGCCGCCGTCCGAGGCTGAAAGCGGCCCGATGATTAGGCAATCGGACCGAGCAGAGGAGCAGGAGGGTGGCCGAGAGGGGGCAGGAGGGGCAGGAATGTCTTCGACTAGCGATTCCGAATTATTGGTTTATTTCGATGAGAGCCAGCGCATTCATTACCCAGGGAGCTTGGCAGTGTTTTATCGCCCGCGCTCTTTCGACACCAACGGGGTCCTGTCCCCCCCCCCCTCTCCCCGCCGCTGCACGCGCCGCCGCTGTGGCAGTAGTAGTTGTAGGCTCTCTCTTTATTATTATTTTTTCGATTATCATCAGACTCGCATTGGAGCAAATTCACTGGGACCCAGCCGGTAGGCAAACCGTCTACACACAGGCACACGCACACGCACACACGCGCGCGCGTGCAAATGTTGACGATACTTACAACGCGCGCGGCTCCGTTGCGGGCCGTACAGTGTTGTTTCAGGGTGGTTGGAAGGTTTACGCCGCCCCCGCCCCTCCATTTGTCCACACAACCGGCGGCCCGCGGCCCCTCCTCCTCCACCCGCTTGTACCAGGGGCGGGCTCGCTCAGGCGTCACAGAGTGCCCCCCCCCCCCCCCCCGGGGATGAGTACCCCCGATACACCAGCAAGCGGTGCAAGTACCCCCCTAATTCGAGATCGACGGTACACCTTACCTACGTGTGATCTGACCCTGACCATTACCCCCAGGCGGTGACTTTTTACCATTTTTTTTAGCTTTTTTCCGTTTGAACGGCTTCACTCAAACGGTGTTACGGTCAGTCCGTAGCGCCGTTTAGGAAACGGAACCCACCGGATTAAAATTAGCGGGGGTATTTGTCGTTATTATTTTTTGCATTGAAAACGAAACCAGTCTGTAGCTAATTTCGGAAAACGTTCCAGTATTCTATGAGACAGATGGCGGGGGCTGATGTGTATCTTGCTGGTTAAGGGGGTGTCGTGGTGGCCAACGACTCTTCTGCGACACCCGGGCCCGGCGGTGTGCGGCCGAGGGGGTAATCACTACTTGAAAATGCGCACACCTCAACTTTTTACTTCCCCACTTTCATTCGCTTTTCGTAATTTTTCCTTGACCTTTTCACCGTTTTACAACGTTTACTTCATTTCTATGCCTTTATCCCCTCTATTTTATTCATTTTTGATCTGATCAACGCACGATTAGTCACTTTTGTGCACATTTTCTTTCAGTTTTCGTCACTTTCAGTCAACGTTTTGTCACTTTCACTTAAACTTTTATAGAAATGTGTACACCTACTTTCTGTACTGATTACCCCCTCGGGTGCGGCCCCCCAGCAGTGTGTTCCACGAGCGCAAGCTTGCCACCACCGCCCTCCTGGTGTCGGAGGACCGGAAGAAGGGGGGAAATAAAAAGGAGAGGGGCATCATCTCCCTGCCGGCCGCATCGCGGCGACGTGAGCGTCTCAATGTTTATAGCCTCGTGCGGGGTCGTCGTTATGGGACGGGGGAGGCGGGTGGGTCCTCCTACCCCCGGGGCTGTCCTGTTCGCCGGGCCACGCCTCGCCACGCCGCGCATGGCGGGCTGATACGGCGTGGCCTTGTTGGCACACCGAGCCAGGGGCTTAGTGCATGCCGTATTCTATCGCCTGGAAAATGTGATAACTGCTGGCAACGAAACCTGAACGTTGCAAACAGCACCGTCCTGCCGGGGGTGGAAGGCATGGAGGAGGAGAAGGAGGAGGAGGAGAGGAGGAGGATGCCAGGGGCGAGCCTTTGCGACAATGGGTAAACCACGTGGTGATTCTTTTCATAACGCCAATAATAGCGGGGAAGCCCAAGGGAGAGAAGGGAGGTGTGAAAAATGTGGCACACATAGTCGGTTAGATTGAGGGTAGGGGGTCAAGGGGAGGCTGGGCTGGGGCTTGGACCGAGTCCATCGGGAGGGGAGAGGGGGATAGACGGGGGAGCGATATCAGTGATCAGGATGCAATTTGTCTTGATTCCAGAGAGCAGCGCTGTGGGCGGGCTATCCTGCTATAGAGCGGGGTGCGCATCCCGGCGCGGCTTCTGGCCTCTGCAGCCTAGCCTCAGGCCTAGCGGGACCCGGCGGTGGTGCAAATGCATGCAGGTGGCTACTGCTACTGCTGCCGCTGCCCCCCCCCCCCTTTCTCTCTGTCTCGACCTCACTACGGCCCTGTCGTCTGTACCCCGGCGGCACTTGGACCGCGCGCTTTGTACCTCTGACTATCAAACACCGACATGGCCGTCTGTCTGTGCTGTTATTGAGCTGCCCCTGGGGACCGTCGAAGGTGACACACGCTTCAGGTGGGGCTCCACGAAACCATATTATGTTTCTCTCGCTCAAACTGTTAATATTTGCCGCTTTTCCCCCGTGGTAATGGTGAAACAGGAGCGTCCCTATCCCCACGCAAAAGCGAGCCCATCCATCAATGGCCCCAGGTAATGTCCCCGGGTGGCGCGTGGGTTCTTTTTCGCGGGTTTGTGTGGACGGTGCACAAGCTTCTTCCTGGGTTCCCTTCGCGCGCGCTACTCATCGCCGGGCCCAGGCGCGGAATCTCCTTTCGCTTGTGGGGGTTCTCTCCTAGTGGGGCACCTTTCGACGTCCTTTTCTTGGGCGCCCCGTACCGTGACGCAGCAGTAGCGCTCTACTCCATCTTCCTATAATTGTTTCATGGCAAACTTGCAGAGAGAAGGGGCGAAAAACTCTCTATCTCTCCCGCACACTTTCTTTCTGCTCGCATCGCGAAAGTTTACTATCGACGCGAACTGTGCGAAATTAGTCGTCAACCCGAGAGCGGTGGGGCCAGCGGGGGCCCTGCCTGCGCTCTGGTGTGCGAGCGTATGTGTGCGAATGGTCGCTGACGTAAGGTGACCCTGCGGCGGCACCTGCGAGGTTCAACCCTACCGCATTTGATTTCCACCATTGTGTCAGCCCCGCCCC
>NW_026267149.1:1910474-1914647 GCF_000697945.3 Frankliniella occidentalis
CCTTCTCACCCTCGCATCCCAATACCCCCGCAGGGGTCCAATAGATCGACACCTCACTTTCGACTCTCCCCACCCGCCTTCCCGGAACAACCCCTCCCCGCTCCCTCTTTTCCAGGGGCTTCTTAAGCATCCCACTCACAGCTCTCCCTCTCTCACCCCCCGTTTGTCTCATCAATCCCCTTCCCTTTGCCTCGCCCTCTCTCATCCTCCCTCGCATACACACACAAACCATACACTGCAATTTCGCCTTAGCACTATTGAGTAGCTAGTTTACTAGTTGAAGTCAAAAACTTATGGCTGAGCTCCCACGGACGATTTCTTTAAAGAAAGGAAGAAAATTTCTTTAAAATGTAAGTTTTGTAGAAATAGACAGTATTACTTAAGACGTGGGTCGGCATGTGCGGACTTGATTGCGTGCTGTCAAGGCTGTTTTAGCGGTCCGCGATCACGATTACTCTGGAAATCTTTTTAGATTCTCGTCAAGTACTTTTTGAAGTTCTTACTGAAATTCGACGGGTCCTATTAACGTTGTCCGACCTCCCCGCGACGCTCCAACGTCGTCCGATCTCCCCGCGACGCTCTAACGCGCTCTAACGTCGACCGATCTCCCCGTGACGCTCTAACGTTGTCCGATGTCCTTTTGCCGCGCGCTCTGCGGCGCTGTCTTCTTTTAATTACCAGTGGGGTAATATCGGCAGTAGAGGAAAAGTGAAAACTGCTATGTGTTCCTCAATCTTGTAGGAACACCTGGGAATTTTTACTTTTCCTCTACTGCCGATATTACCCCACTGGTAATTAAAAGAAGACAGCGCCGCAGAGCGCGCGGCAAAAGGACATCGGACAACGTTAGAGCGTCACGGGGAGATCGGTCGACGTTAGAGCGTCGCGGGGAGATCGGACGACGTTGGAGTGTCGCAGGGAGATCGGACAACGTTAATAGGACCCGTCGAATTTCCAATCCATATGCAAAAGTTTGTCATTCCACAGTTTGAAACAGTAACTTAGGCAACGACATTTTCCACAGTGGAGAGACTATCCTGTCCATGTGGAGCCTTTGGCTCGAGCTGACGCGATGTTGTTTGCGTCCACTTAGGAACACGCCCAACTCGATTCCCTCGGGCCCGGCCGGCCCCTGCGCTTGTCACAAGGTGCAACGCCCTCGCGAAAACTCCTTCTCGCAACCCCTGGGCGGGATAGAAGGGGACTTGTGCCATCTGTTATAGTTGTGTCGAAAAACGGAAATTCAAGAATAACTAAGTTCCGTTTGTCTGTGATTTTTTTAGTAAAAATCTGCACGGTTCAATTTCATGCACATGAACACACTCTCGTCTTACTTCTTTATATTTCTATTTCGTCGGCCTATTTTTCGCTCTCATCCTCGACGTTGCCTGGGCGTCTTCGCTGTTCGCCGGGGAGAAGTACGAAGCCTAACGGAGGAAAAAACATGTAGCGTTGCTGGTTATTTCTCTCCGGTGAACAAAGCAGGCAGAGCAGAGCATCGCTCGGGGGAAGTTTGCCCCGCCGTCTGCATCTGCCGAGGCGCGGCGAGCTGCCCCAATGGACGCGAGCTCTATCTGATTGATTGGTAAATGTAATCACAAACTTTTGGCCACGCACAAAATATATATATCCGAGCTGGATGTTTTTTTTTGTTTTTTTTTTTTGTTCTCGTCTTCCCTTTTGTTCGGGACCGGTTCGTCGGCGCACGCCAGCTTTTTGCCTCATTCAATTCGCCCGCTCCTGCTGCTGGCCGCGCAGCCGGAGCGCGCCGGGGCTTCGCTGGGGAACGAAGGCCTATTCAAGAAGGCTCGAGCCAGCGGCGCGGCCCCCGGCGCGGCCCCCCGGCGCAGCCCCCAGCGCGCACAGAGGGCAGACGTGCGAGCACACACGCTGCCTCCAGAGAAACAAAAGGTCGTGTTGAGTGCGTTGGACCTGCGGGCGCTACATGGCTTGCTCAGGAGTGTTTCCAGTAGTGCGCCGTCTCCACCTCGCGCTCTCGCGGGGACCGCGCCGCCCCCGCGCCACGCTTTTCCGGCCGATATTTCACGGTCCGTCGCACCCGCGGGGCGTGTCGAGGCACCCCCCCCCCTCTCTCTCTCACACACCACTCAACCTACACTCACACGCACCGTCCCGCCTGGCCGGCGACGGCAAATTGCATCCTTATACAGCAAACGCTGAGGTGGGACACCCTCTTTGTAGGCCGGGTTGTGTGTGTGTGTTTGTGTGTGTGTGTGTGTGTGTGTGTGTGTGTGTGTGTGTGTGTGTGTGTGTGTGTGTGTGAGAGAGAGAGAGAGGGGGGGGGGGAGGAGGGCAGGTGTCTGAGTCTGTGGAGGAGCGTGTGAGCAGGACTTGAAAAATGATTCTGTCCAGCGTGTGGGGCCCCGGGGCGGTCGGATGGCAGCCCTTCGCGGAGCGCCGCTTCCACTCTGCGGCTCGGATAGTGCCTCGCTCAGCACCGTAATGCCATAGGAACCGCATCCCGTCAATCGATGGCAACATTGCAATTATTGCGCAAATGCCGTTTACACGAGCTTCCCACAAGAATTATCGTATGTATCTGCCTTTTGCTTTTTATTTATTGCACTGAAAGGATCTATATACTTTGTTTTGCTCCCTGCTTGTCTGCGAGTGCTTTTCTTTACTTTGAGAGACGTGTGCACTGCGGAGCGACAGCGGTATGCTTTAAGCGTCGCTCATTTTCCCGGATTGTTGACGCCATCAGCATCGGGAAGGCGCGGGGTGGCGAGGAGGGTTATCACAACCCCCCTCCCCCCTCTCTCTCCCTGTCTCTCACTCCCTCCTCATCCACGCGGCTCCCGTTCTCGAGTTGCTTTACTCACTTCTTGCACCAAATGCAGATGACAATGTTCTTTTGATTCCGCTCTGGCGCATAAGTTCTCTGCGGGGATAACTTGATTAAAAAAGGAGAGTGAGAGAGAAAGAGATGATGTTTTCGATACTGCCTCTCTTTTTGTGAACTGATTGCTTGCGAAACGTTGTGAATACAGACAGAGATGCTGAGAATAGAAGGTGGAGATGGACAAAATCAGGGAGAGATTGAAAACTAGGTGGAGGAGGAGGAGCAGAGAGAAAAGCAGGAGAAGGTGTTGCACGCCTGCTCGCACGCTGCTCTCGGGCTTGGGAAAATTGTCACAATATCCCGTGCCTCCCCAATATAGGCCACATATCCTCCTGGAGTTTGAGGAGAGGGAAGGGGAGAAGAGAGCGGTGGTGAGAGGGTGGTGACAGAGAAACACGTAGTGGAAAGTAAAACGGGGGGAGAAGGCGTAAGAGGAGGGTGGCGGGGTATTGAGGCGCTGGTAAGAGACTGTGCGCGGAAAAGGGCTTCGGGTCCCAATAAAACTTTTCTTTGGCTTGCAGAACGGCGTATAATTCGGTGCGGCGAAATCAGTCAAAAAAGTGAAATGGGAAGGTGACTCGGCTGAAAACCCCTCTATCGGAAACTGTTTCGGAGGGCTGGGCCGGGCCGGGCCGGGCCGTGAGTCCACAAATCTGTATGGGCCGAGGTCTCTTCGGCGCCGCGTCGTCCCCGCCCGACACGTGGCTGAGAGGAGGGGCGGCCCGAGGAGCAGCAGGGGAGAAAAAAAAAACACATTAAAAGCAGAGAAAAGTGAAGAAGGTCCCACTTAAAAAAGAATAGCTGAGGGTGTCGATGGAGGCACTCAGCCTAAGTAGGCCGTGAAAGGGAATAAGGTGAGGGGGGCTGCGCTGTGGGGGGGGGGGGGGGGGGGGGGGGGGGGGGGGGGGAGGGGGGGGGGGGGGGGGGGGGGGGGGGGGGGGGCACCCCGAGACAGGAGGAACGACCGATTTTGGTGGGGGAGGGCTTGCGAAAAAGAGTCGATACGGAAAGAGACCGAAAGGTTGTGGGTTGCGGTACGGCCCCTGTAAATCCTGCAAAAACCATGTAAAACACGTCGATGTACAGTTTAGAAGCAGCATTTTTTCGATCATTTTGTAGAAATTTGTATTCATTCGTATCGGAAGAAGGGTACTGTGAATTGCTGCCGAAAACTCCCCTTGATCGTTATTATCACATTGAGAGTTTGCCGGAAGCTTTTCACGGTGCCTCCTGTCCCAGCTACGCAATGGATAGGTAGGTAGCGCCGACGCTCGCGCGGTACCTGTGCTGTAACTTCCAAGACAAGATAG
>NW_026267149.1:1914697-1917875 GCF_000697945.3 Frankliniella occidentalis
GGGAGGGTCACCATGAAAATATTTCTCTCTCTGCCAATGAATAATGCGCAATGCCGGCTGGCCGGCCCGATCAGGGCAGGCTCGTCTGTGCCCCCCCCCACCCCCAACTCCTCGGCTGGATGGAGTGACCGCGAGGGGAATGGCCACGGAATGATAAGGGGCCAGCGGCTGTCCGTTTTGGAACCATCTTGTGAGGTCTCGAGTTAAACCTGTACGCCATCATGGATTACTCGAGAGAGAGAAAGACGGAGGCACCTGCTTGGGCGAACAGTCCGGGCGCCCTTCAGGTTGGGGGGGACTCTCCCGGATGACGCCTTGCCTGGCTCCTGGCCATGCCGTGCAGTGCCGGGCCCAGCCGGGCCCGGGCCAGCCACAGCCCTTCCCCCAAACCCGGCGGCCAGAAACCGTCGGAAACAGCACCTGGGGGTGTCCGTGCTGGACCGCCCGAGCCGGGCAAGCCGCTCTGCCGCTCCCTATTTAACCCTCGTCATCGCCGGCCGGTCCCCGCCGGTCAGCCGCCGCCACCACGGGCTCAAATTGGACTGATGCGATGTAGCTGGACGTCCCCATACCCCAGCGGCTGGCAGTGGCCCGGCCAGGAAAGCCTGGACGTGGACTGGGCGGGCGGCCGCTCGGCCGGACCCACGCATTCCCAGTAAAACCACACATTGCTTTCACATTGCAGTCAGAAAAGCCATCGAGCTTTTGTGTTGTCAGAGTCTATACGCTTTCGATCCACGGGGCAGCGGCGCGGTTGTTTCGCCACACATGCCGACCACGCAGACGCAGAGCCGTTCGATGCGCACTGATAGAATCCTGCAAAGCAATGCTTTGCAGAACTGCAAGTTAATGCTCCGTCATTACAAAGGATCTAAATACTTCACTGTTCTGCAAAGCGTTGCAAAGCGTTGCTTTGCAGAAATTTAACTGAGCGTGCTAACGATTAAGTTCGATCTGTTGCACCCCGGTTACACAAGGTTCGATCTGTTACGGTCCGGTTACACAAAGTCCGATGTGCTGCGCTCCCGTTAAACAAAGCTCTCTATGCTGCGGTCCGGTTACACAAAGTGCAATCTGCTGCTTTTGGCCACTTTCGCAAGGCCTTCGTCTAGAGCTCTTCCGCAGTTTTGCTGTTGTAGCATTTATTTCTTTTTCTTTTGAGTTTAATGTTTTAAAATCTTTCCGTGACCTGATTGAGCAGCTTTCACTTTTTTTTACCGATAACATTTGGCGAACATATTAACAGCATAACATCGCGCTGCAGAGCGCGTCGTAAAGCAGATCGAACTTTTTGTAGCCGCACCGCATCGCGTTGGCTGGTGCGCTGCGCTGTGCGCTTTCAGCGGCCGCTCTGCCCTCCGACCGGCTGCTTGCGCGCAACCGCGCACCCTCCGGCGATATAGCTGCAAGCAACGGCCCCAAGCCACGGCTTGGACTAATAACTAATTGCATGGATGTGTTGGTGCGTGTTTGTGTACTTGGCACTGTGTGTGTGTGTGTGTGTGTGTGTGTTTACGGAGTAGGGTTAACACGCCCAGCGCATCAAGCACACAAATATAGAAACACCACACACAAACTCACACACATACTAACACACGCGCACGCGCTCACACACACACACACACCAGAGTATTCGCGCGAGACGCAGTGCAGCCCGAACAAGTCGTTTGCCATCAATATCGCCGGAGGTGGCAGCTCCTAGCGCGACGGCACCCTCTGCGGAGTGTCGCAGGGGAGCGGACATCCTTCTTTATTTCCACCGTAAACTGTTTACCGGGGCTTGTGGGAGCGGAGGGTGGGAGGAGAGCGATGGAGTAAAGGGGAGGAAAATTGAGGGGCTGCTAATTTGGCATTATCCAGAACTTGAGTTAACGACGGCGCATAAATCCCCTGCTTAGTCTTTCACGATGAGAAGAAGAAAACCGAATGCGACCCCGGCTACTGTTTAAGTAAGAGCGTTTATTATTGTTGAAGGCGCCTTTTCGTTGCTCTCTTCACTCTTTTTCGGCATCGAAGCAGGCAGACACGCCCCTCAAATTGGATCCCCTTGCTGCGTTCTGTCTGTCGGCCGTGTCTGTCTGGCGGGCCCGGCGGGCTGGCGGGAAGCTACCCGGCACAGGGTGATCAATCTTAAGGAAGGCTACACGGTGGCGGGCGGGGCGGGGGAGGTTGTTAGGAGAGAAGGGTTTGAGTGGCCTGCGCCCGTCTCACAAAGGCACACGCACACACACACACGCACACGCAAACACACTCCTGCATTGGGGAGAAAAAAATCTAAATCAAGAATCTATCTTGAAAGCAGATGATACAAATTTGAGAATAGGTCTGTTTTCTTATTTTCTCTCATATTTAGGTGTCATTTGTTTATGGCTGCTTGTTATTACTTGCGATTTTGTAATTCGGCGGACTAGCGGCGTTGATGAGCTAAGGGCGGGGCAGAGCAGAGCGGCCGCCGTCGGTCGTCGGTGTCGGTGGCTTACTATGGTCTGGTATTGTTGTACAAGGACGGGGCCTGCACCCTGACCTGACCTGCCTGACGCAGTATTGTTGGGTAGAGGAAGGGGCCTGAAGCGCGACACTCGGACAGACAGTCACTCACTGATTCCCCTAGCGCCAAATAAATTGTTTTCTGGTCTCCGCTTGGTTCTCTGTCCTTATCGAGAGTAAAAGCAAGCTGACACCTTAAAGTTACTTATATATTCATTATGTTCAGTCAAAAGGTTTTTAAGGTATCATCTGCTAAAAAGGAAGAGCCCGTTGCTGGAAGTGGCTGCTGCTGCTGCGGCGGCGTAGACTTTGAAAGGAGGCGAAAGCGAGAAAACAGCGAAATAAGCAGAATGATGATCCCCTTTTTGCTGCTGCATTTCACCTTTTGACGTGATGGGCGCAGCGGCGCGTGCGTGACGAGCTGAAGCCTCCGTGTGCGCGGAAGGGCGGTGCGGGCGTGCTGCGGCGGGCGAGCTGCGCGGCGGGCGCTGCGGCCGGCCGGCCCGGCGGCGCGCCTGCGGTGCAGCGGCTAGGCAAACCCGCAGCGCAGCGGAGCGCGACGGCACGGCCCACGCTCCCGGGGCCCTCCCTCTTGTGCTGCGCTGTGTATGGGTAGGGAGAGAGAGAGAGAGAGAGAGAGAGAGAGAGAGAGAGAGAGAAAATTGTCACAATATCCCGTGCCTCCCCAATA
>NW_026267149.1:1918681-1919367 GCF_000697945.3 Frankliniella occidentalis
CCCTCCACCATCGCAACCCCGCGCCACGCCGCGCCACGCCGCTTCCATCCAAACGACCACATTTATAATGAAACTATTGGACTGTTTCGACCATTGCGAGTTCCTGATGACAGAGTCGCGCCGTCCTGCGCTGCGGCCGGCTGGGCTCGCTCTGCCTCCGGGGCCTGCCGCGATTGCGACGCGTACAATGTCACGCCTGCGCTGCAGTGTGCGAATTCTTTTTGTTTGTCTCACTTTTGTTTAGTTTTATTATTTTTTGAGAAAAAGTTTCGGAAAGGAAAAGTGTGCGCGCGGAAGCCTATTTACTTCCGCGTCTGTTGTTTTTTGTCTCCGGCGCTGCGTGGCGCGGGGCGTTCATCATAATGTATACTGAGGCAACTTTTCATGAAGACCGTAGCCAATATCGGCCGGCTAAAGTTTTGGTGCGCGGCTGATGTGACTGGCGAGCGGCGGCGGAAGCCTCAGCAGCAGCGTCTCCAGCAGCGGATCCAGCAGCAGCGTCTCCACGCGGCGACCTCGGCCCTGCCGCGCCGAGAATGGCCTCGGCCCGGCCTCACCGGCACACCGGCCTCAGCCAGGCAGGCCTCTCCCGGCGCAGCGCTTCCTCCCTGAAATTTATTGATGTCTCCGTTCGGGGAGGTAACGTGAGACGTGATTCCGGCGCTCAGGACGCCGCCAGGACCTGG
>NW_026267149.1:1920277-1921892 GCF_000697945.3 Frankliniella occidentalis
GGGGGGGGGGTAGCAAGAGAGACGGACGACGACGGCTTAGAGAGAGGGACTCTGCTGTGCGTGTTGGAGTTGGGCGGGCGGGGCCGCGCCGCCGTGCCGTGCACCACCCCGACGAATGAACCGCATTAATTAATCCAAACTCATTCGTCGTTGGGATTATCAATTCCCCTGGCGAGCCGCAGTGCGGTGCCCCTGAAAGTTAAGCCAACGCGTTGATGACAAAACCTGCTGCTGCTGCGCCGGCCGCCTCTTCCGGGGCGGTGTGGGGCGGGCGGGGCACCTCCACTCCTCTCCGGCCTGGAAAAGGTACACGCGGTACGCCCGCTGCCGCCCTTTCCGGGGACATGCATATTGCATCGGCCCTTAAAACTCGCTGCTAATTCGCAGCGCGCTCGCGGCCGGGTAGTTGGAGGCGCGGCACGCTCTGGCGGCGAGAGGCGTTTAGTCTCGGAGAAGCAGAAGAATGGCCAGCTGCCTCTGCCAGAGGCGTTGGAAATTAAAAAATCCTCGGGATTTAACGACTCACCCGCTACCGCTCCTTCCCCTCCCCCTGCGCGTGGGATAGGCTGCTCCGGCCTCCAGTGAGGGCGCTGCTGCGCATGGCGGCAGAGTGTTGGCAGCAAAAACAGGCGGGGGCGCGGGGCCCATTGCCAGTCATTGTGACTCCATAGCGTCGCGCCGCGCCCCCGGGAGAGCAGAGCGGCGGGCCCTGGCCCTACCAATGACTGGCGCCCGTGCCCAGCCGTGGGACCAGCTGACAAACAGAAAACTTAGAAAACATGAGGCGTCTCTGTCGTGTGTGGACGGGTGTGCTACTTGCGTGCCAGGCTGGCCTAGGCTAGGCCCACCAGAGCTGCGCCCACAGAGCTTGGCCCATACCACGGCTTGCTTTGACCGGAAGGGTCCCGCCATCCCCCCGACATCTGTATTATGCAAAGTGGATTAGCGTAGACTGCTGTACGTGGCGGTGCCTGCTGTTGTTGTTGGGGTGGCGGTGCGGGGCGGCCGTGCCGAGTAGGAGCAGGTGCACCGGGGTGTTGACCTGCGCCGCCCCCGCCGCCCCCCACCCTGTGCACACACATCACGTCGATGAGGTGGAGTGTCACAATGTGAAGACGTGCCCGGCCCCGGCCGAGGCCCTCCGGCCCCGGAGCTCTCCGCTTAGCGGGGCGGGGCGCCAGGATCCAGTGGTATGGTGCGGTGAGGTTCGAGGCCTCGCGGTGGCGCCGCCAGGGCCGGGTAGGGACGCCCCGCAGAGAGCCAACCAGCCCCCTGCCCCGCCTTCTCAACGCGGTGGGATTTTGACGGGCAAACGTGACCAACTAGTTGTCAGCAAATGGGGTCACAGATCGTGGCGACGTGCCGGCGGTGGGGTCGACCCGTGCGGCGGATGGCAAGAGAGAGAGAGAGAGAGACAGACAGACAGACAGACAGACAGAGCGAAAGAGAGAGCGAGAGAGAGAGGGGGGGTGGATGGTGGAGAGAGAGTCAGAGGAGGACGGACGAGGAGAATGAGGGACGGAGCGAGAGAGAGATGAGTGACCACGCCGCGAGTATCATTATGCTCGGCACGTGAGACGTCTCCCGGCCGCCGGCAACTTAAATTCCACTTCCT
>NW_026267149.1:1922232-1922879 GCF_000697945.3 Frankliniella occidentalis
TTTTTTTCCCACCCGCCCTGCTGAAGGGTCCCGTCTTATCCCTCCTACGCCGACTGTTCAATATTTCCTTTACATTAAGGCCGTTTTTTTTCTTGTTGGTATTGGCCGAGCGGCTTTGAGACTGGCCCTGGCAGCAGCGGGGCAAGCGGGGCAGGACTCGGGGAGAAAAGCTCAACATAAACATCTCGAGTCCTGAGCAGTGAATTGCCTGCCTCTTCCTGACTGCGCGCGCCAGGCCAGCCCGCTCGAAAGGGCGGCCCGGGGCGCCAGCGCTATCTTCTTGTTCTGCTTCGTTAGAAAGGAAACCTTAAATTTCGATCGCGTTCCTCCTTTTTGACGTACACTCCTCTTGGAGAGTAACTGTGCCCGGCTGATAAAAGCTCCGAGCCACTGCTACTGCTGCCCTACATTCCAGGCGAATAAACGAAGAGCAGTATCTGCGGGATCGCCCTTTTTTCTGTGGAAATATACGAAAATATAAAGTCGGTGGCGTCAAGCGGAGGACGCGGGACCCGCAGAGTGATTGATCACTCGCGACTCGCGAAGTGTCCGGCCGGCGCTATCAGAGTTCGGCCGTCACTTTGCGTTCGGTTATTTACGGGGGTGTATCGCTCTGCGCGCTCGTAAATACCGCCCCTGTGTGTGTG
>NW_026267149.1:1927839-1930200 GCF_000697945.3 Frankliniella occidentalis
ACGCCGTTACGGCTAGATGGAGTCGCGCGTCCTCGTGGAGCCTCTTTCGCTCGGACCGGGGCCAGGCCCGCCCGAGGCCCACCCGTGCCCCGCCCCCCTTCCCCCACTCCTGGTGTCCAGCGAATGACCGTGCCTTGGTGCTGTCGGGGTCTCATTTCTCCCAGTCAACCGAGTGGAGTTGGTAGTGCGAAACGCTTTCGTGGAAAACAGTATTTGACGTGGTCCGGGCACTCAAAACTAGAAACGTTTCTGAGAAAGAGGAATGGAAGTCGCTGGATTCATCATTTGTGTCTCGTTGGTTTCTGTTGCCCGAGGATGGTGGGCGCTTAGTTCACACATCCTGCCTTGCCGCTGATCTCTGTTTGCCCCCCGGCGGCCCCGGTCGCATCAGGGCGGTAAAGACCGACGACTGATCTGATCCTGTGCGGTGGACGATTGCCGCGCTGCCCGGTCGGAGTCGGAAATAAGCGCCCGTGCTGAACACTACGCAATGAGGTGTACATTACTCTATGATACCTCGACACGGTTGTTACTCACACTACCTCCCAAAGAGGCCTCGCCCCTCGCTTGTTCGGCTTCCGCGACGGGAAAGGAGCCCTCCGACGTGCCCCGCCCCCTCCCCCTCCCGCTGTGGTGGAATTAGCGCAGCGCGCAGCGCGACGGGCTGACTTCTTTTCTACCGGACGCGTCTCCTTGCACTTCTTGGCGTTTGCGGCTGCCCTGGTTTTTTTCAACACTGACATACATACCCTTCTTGGCCTTGTTCCTCCTCCTCCTCCTCCTCGTCGTCGTCGTCGTCCTCTTCTTGTTCTTCTTCTTCCGATCCCTTGCTCCGCCCTTATGAAGCCCTTCCCCGGCGAGCACCGCACCTCCGCCGCGCGTCCCGCGCTGTCTTGCGCGTGGCGCCAACAGCCACTCAACTTTGTTTAGGGCCACATTGTAAAGCGGGCCGGAAGTATTGCATCGAGTCCATACCGCAGCGCATGTAGGGCGCCTTCGCTCCGCCGAACATAGTTAACGCCGAAGTTAACTGACATGTGCTGCTTGATACGGCCGGGGGGACTCAAAGACGGCCCATTTCATCCTTTAGGAGGAGAAACGGGTGGTGATGCAGAGGCAGCGGGCCACGAGGCGGAGAAGCGGACATGTTTTCCTACCATCCGCTTGTACAAACGCTTGTTCCACCAGAGGCCTGGCCTGATGCCTGTGCGCTGCTGCTGCTGCTGCTGCTGCTGCTCTCCGCTCAGCCGGAAAGGCCTAATGGAAAATGTTAATTGCCAGTGGCGGGCTGGTGGGCTGGCGGGCGCGGCGCGGTGGCGTTGGAAAGCACGAAGGTGAGGGGCTCCTCCAGGAGCGCGCCTCGTGTCCCTCAGTGCAACGCCCCCCCCCCCCACACCATTACTCCGCTGTTTGCGGGACATGCATATTTCACGCGCAAATTGAGGGAGCCGGACCGAAGCTCCCCCGCCTCCTCCTGCCACGCATTGGGGCCGCTGCCCGGTCAGGCCGCGCCCCATCTCTGCGTCGCCAGACAGACAGACGGGCGGCGTGATTTGGCCGCGAGAATTATTATTGTTGCACTGGGAAAAATATCGTCGTAAATTTACAAAAACTTTGTACACTCGAATTATTATTTAAGTTGTAATCTTACGACGGCACATTTCTTACTCGCCAAGGGATTTGAAGTCGATACATACTGCGTGTATTTTTACGATTACAAATTGTGATTTTACAACTTGTGTCAAGTAAAATTTTCCTGTGAACCTATCTACTTTTTCACAGTGTGCGGCATTGCTCTTACAAAGGGGCTAAAGCTGCAAAAGGCACCAACTTTAGGCACCTTTAGGGCTCTTTGGTGCATGCCTTTATAGAGGCACTAAACTAGAATGTGTTAAGCACCCCTATAGAAAGGCATGACTTAGCACCGTTGTTTTTCTAGTGAGTATAGTAAGTAATTTAAAAAGAGGGGAGGAGACGTTAATAGAACCCTATTAATTATCGCGCCGCGTGTTCACCTGCCCCTCCCTCTATCATTAAGGAAAATTGTTTTTGTTGTACAATATGTTTCCTTTGCATGCGCGCCAGGGAGTGGAAAGGGGTGGGGCGGGGGCGCGGGGGACCCCGGTCGGTCGTTGCGGGCCTCCCCCGCTCACAGGCCGACTCGTGTAATCCACTTTGCCCTGTAACTTGTCACGTTATCCACCGCGGGACTCGCGTTACGATACGACAAGCGTCGAGCGTCGTGTCACGGTCGCATCGGGCGGGCGCGTGTTTGTCTGGACACACCGTGCGGACGGGCCGCTGCGTGATGCGTTTAGATAATTTACTCTGCCATTTTGTTATTTATTCGCCTGTGGCCGT
>NW_026267149.1:1932506-1934217 GCF_000697945.3 Frankliniella occidentalis
TCTTCTTCTTCCGATCCCTTGCTCCGCCCTTATGAAGCCCTTCCCCGGCGAGCACCGCACCTCCGCCGCGCGTCCCGCGCTGTCTTGCGCGTGGCGCCAACAGCCACTCAACTTTGTTTAGGGCCACATTGTAAAGCGGGCCGGTGGCCAAGCTTCCCACTGTGTGTGTGTGTGTGTGTGTGTGTGTGTGCGCCAAACCCAGGTCCCTTCCTGCATGTTCAATAAGTCTTGCGAGCGTCGGGTGTCGTGTGGTAAGCACGGTGGTGGCTGGAGTTGGAGAAATTGTACCGAGCACGCTTACACTCTTAATGATACTCGCCGAAAACTGTTCATTGTTGTCCGAGGACCATCGGAACAATTCAAGAACACCCCATGCAATTTTTCCTATCCCGTCCTTGAATCCTTCTGGTATGGTCCTTGGATATCAATAAGGGACAGTTTTCACCGTGCAAGGGGCAGTTTTTGTCGCCTTATAAAAGTAATATGCCTTTGTGACATCTTTGCAAGATGCAATTTCGAAGCGAGTAGTGGTAGTGACAATTATGGCTTACCTAAACCATCTGCTAAATCACAGGCACTCCTCACACAACAAAAAAAGTAACCCAGAAAAATATGTAAGTTTTGGAGTTGGGGTTTGTCGGGTGTGTCCACGTTGTTGACGTGATACGCGTGGGCCCCTGCAATACGATGCGGGGCGGGTTGCCGACGGTTTGCACAAGTGGGGTGGCTCCATCCGCCTTGGGGTCTCCTGGGTCGGGAGGCTTCCGCCCGGACGCGCTGCGGACGGCGCTGCGTGCCATTGAGTTGTAATGTGAGGGACAGGGACAAAACACTCCGTGTTTGCAAACGTGTTGCGAAGGTCCCTGGCGCTCCCTCGCACGACGCCGCGGGGCAGCCAGCTTCCATAAATCCCACGGACCCATTGTTATTCATTGCAACACCTCAACTTCCCATCGCCTCTCCTGACCTCTCCTGCGCCTTCTCCTCCCCGTGCCCTTGCCCTACACTTCTACTTTCTTCCCGCAAGAACTCCGCACCCGACCGCGTAAGCTCGCCCAAAAACGTACCAGATTTTCAGGTTTAATCTTTATCGTTGCACATTTCCCACTTTAAGTCGTAGAAAATGTTTGGTCACCATGACCCCAAAATTTGGTGACTGTAGCCAATGTGGCGTTCATTCTGTTCCCGGTAAGGGACCATCCAAAAAGTACGTCCGTTATATTGGCCCGTCCGGAACTTCCAAGTTTAGCCTTTGTGATGTGTCATAGCCATAGCGCCTGGTGGGTAGGCCACACGTTGCCTTGAGTGCATGCGTGTATTGCGGGCTGGCCTACCCTAACTCTCGCAGGCGCCGAGCTCCTGTAATTTGCTGAATAAATCTAGAAGAATGGACGTATTTTCTGAAGGATCCCTAAGTTATTACCATAATACGTGCTGATGTATAATTCGATACAGCACATGTGTTTGTGTTTGAGTGGAGCATCTAAATACTCAGCCAGCACACGGTAAAAACAGTTTCTTGGTGTCTGGGATGCCATCGGCATCGGCCTTTTTTTGTTAGATCCATTACAACATCCTGTTGTCAGCATTAATTACAAAATACATCGTCAATTTTTGGTGATATTTTTTATAGTGCTAGGGTGCATATATTTATGTGCAATTCGGAGGCTGATAGAGTATGC
Source organism: Frankliniella occidentalis (assembly GCF_000697945.3). Classification (NCBI taxonomy): domain Eukaryota; kingdom Metazoa; phylum Arthropoda; class Insecta; order Thysanoptera; family Thripidae; genus Frankliniella; species Frankliniella occidentalis. The sequence goes on from NW_026267149.1 coordinate 1,934,189, forward strand.
ATCCTGCTAAGAAAAAAAAGGACACAATT
>NW_026267149.1:1934267-1936125 GCF_000697945.3 Frankliniella occidentalis
TCTATCATTAAGGAAAATTGTTTTTGTTGTACAATATGTTTCCTTTGCATGCGCGACAGGGAGTGGAAAGGGGTGGCGGGCGGGGGCGCGGGGAACCCCGGTCCGTCGTCGCGGTCGGCCTTGCTGGCTTGTTGGCGGGGACGTAATTTGCATGTGTGGGTGCCAGGCCGGACAGCACAGCGGCGTGCCAGCACCTTGGTCAACCTCCAAAGATAAATCCGAGCCCTGCCCAAGCCCCAAGCCCTGCCCATGCTGAGGCCGCATGCTGGCCGAAAAGTTGCCTGTGTGTGTGCGTGTGTGCGTGCGTGTGTGTGTGTGTGTGCGTGCCGGCGGTTGTCGACCGCTGGGTGGCCGCGCCGCTGGCGGAGGGAAGGAAGGGCTCAACAGGACAATGATTTCGTTAGGCCCCGCCCTAATGTGGGCTGCGGCGCGGTGCGAGGCCGTGACCCACTAAAACCCTGCAAGCTGGATGATCTTGTACAAAGTTTGCGGCTCTGCGGGGCCGTGCCGTGCCCGTGCCCTGGCCGGGCCGCTCTGTCCTGAGACCTGCAGGAATACGGCCATTGTTTCCAACTGCCGTTATATTGCCCCTTTATGGGCGTGCCAGCCCGGGCGTGGGCGGGGCGGCGGGCCGGCTGGTCTGCAAGCACCGTGTTGTCGTGGCCGTGGAGCGCTAACGACCTCTGTTATTGAATGTCCTGGGTTCGAGTCTGACCGGTGTCGTCAGAACCCGTTGTACTTTTGTTTTCGTTGTTCGTATGTGGGCGAGCAGAGGCGTGTGCACTGAACGGTTCATAGAGCACCGCGCTGTCATAGGCGGCGATGTGCGCGCCATCTACTGACCCTCCCGGACCATCTCGGTGGACGGACAGCAACCCTTTGGGTGCTGATTCTCACCCGACCCTCCTCCTCCTCCGCGCCCATATAGCTCGACCTTGTCAGCTCGGGTTGCGCTCGCGTTTGCGCGCGCTGTGCGAAACGTTCGAGGGAGGCTGGGCTGGGCGGGGCGGGGCGTGTCGCCCGCTGGGGAAATCGTCCGCGCCGTGTCTCCGCACGCCCTCACGCACCCTGCTCATGCTGCTTGTGTCGAGGAGGCAGGAATAAAGGACGGGAGGAGAGAGAGAGAGAGAGAGAGAGAGAGAGAGAGAGAGAGAGGAGAGAGTTGAGGCCGGAAGTAAATGGAGACGAGACGGAGCCAGGCGGCAGTGTGACTGTGATCGCGTGCTGCAGCAGCCGCCCCCGTCCCGGCCCAGCCGCGTCGCGTACAAGTGGCACCTTGGGGACTACTGCCCAGCGCGCGTGTGCGTGTGTGTGAGTGCGTGTGTGTGAGTGCGTGTGTGTCGTGAACTTTGATAGCGCCCGGCTGGAGGCGGGGGAGAGGGGGCTTAGCCCTTGTCCTGCCGTAGGCGACGGCGCGGCCGGCCCCTCGCATTTGCCGTAACAAGTCCTCTGGGCGACACAGATGACGACGACAGCAGCCGAACAGTCGTCGTCCGGCAGGGAGGCGTAAGGTGCCGAGGGAGGGCGACGAACAGAGCGAGTAAGTCTCGTTCACCTACCGCTACATCCCTTTTAGCACGCCAGCCCTTTGCGCTCCCCCACCGCTCCTCCATCTGCCTCCTGCACTCGTCCTCCACGTCCGCACGGGTGAATTATGCACCTCAAACTTTCCCAAAATACCTCCTGCGTCGCCCCTGCCGCGCGTCGTGGCCAGGCCCGGCGCCTCCTCGGCACGCTGGCTTGCGCGCCCCTAGCAGCTAAGTTTCCTTTCCAGTTGGCGAGTCTCTGACCAAGTTTAAGGCGGTACCGGGCGGTACGCAACGCACCCGTCCACCCCTGCGCATGCCCCCCCCCCCCC
>NW_026267149.1:1937967-1945531 GCF_000697945.3 Frankliniella occidentalis
TCCCACTTTAAGTCGTAGAAAATGTTTGGTCACCATGACCCCAAAATTTGGTGACTGTAGCCAATGTGGCGTTCATTCTGTTCCCGGTAAGGGACCATCCAAAAAGTACGTCCGTTATATTGGCCCGTCCGGAACTTCCAAGTTTAGCCTTTGTGATGTGTCATAGCCATAGCGCCTGGTGGGTAGGCCACACGTTGCCTTGAGTGCATGCGTGTATTGCGGGCTGGCCTACCCTAACTCTCGCAGGCGCCGAGCTCCTGTAATTTGCTGAATAAATCTAGAAGAATGGACGTATTTTCTGAAGGATCCCTAAGTTATTACCATAATACGTGCTGATGTATAATTCGATACAGCACATGTGTTTGTGTTTGAGTGGAGCATCTAAATACTCAGCCAGCACACGGTAAAAACAGTTTCTTGGTGTCTGGGAAGCCATCGGCATCGGCCTTTTTTTGTTAGATCCATTACAACATCCTGTTGTCAGCATTAATTACAAAATACATCGTCAATTTACGGTGACATTTTTTATAGTGTTGGGGTGCATATTTATGTGCAATTAGGAGGCTGGTAGAGTATGCATCCTGCTAAGAAAAAAAAGGACACAATTTCTGCAGTGAGGAACTACTGTAAATCTTTAACTCCGTGTCGTTATTGCATGTTACAAAAAAGGAGTAATTCTTTTGAAAGAAAACACTATATTGTTTTAGGGAGAGAAGCAGAGCAGATTTAACTTCTGCGTTTCGAGTGTTTGGTCATCATATTGCCGTTTTCCCCATCGTGATCATACAAAACTCCCGAGTAAAAGTGAGTGATGGAAGAAAGTGGTTCGCACGCCGTCTTGATCTGTAGCTGTTGCGGGAAAATGTACAACTTTCATTCGGTAATTTTCTTGACAGAGTTTTCCTTTTGGCAGAGTAGATGTTTCACTCAGCGATATCACTCGCACTCGAATGGACACGGCCTCCTCCGCTGGGCCCTCTCGGCCGTGCCGATATCGTCCCCAGCCTTATTCGCAGTCAGTGCACGTCCTGCAGGCACTTTAGTGAGTGCTGGGGATTAGATTAGTGGACGCCGTTACGGCTAGATGGAGTCGCGCGTCCTCGTGGAGCCTCTTTCGCTCGGACCGGGGCCAGGCCCGCCCGAGGCCCACCCGAGGCCCGCCCGTGGCCCGCCCGAGGACCACCCGAGGACCACCCGAGGTCCTTCTGGACAGTAGCCAAGTGTAAGCGGCGCGCCATTTCGCGGACGCAAACCACCGAACCTTCCACTTGACGAGCGCACTTCTCTGCGTCAACTCTTCACACTTGTTAAATCCAACATTTGCTTTGTGTAATACAGCCCATGCTCCATCCGCTAGTTTCAAAGCATTTTTTTTATTATAGTACTAAACATTGTTTTGTAAGGTTTTATGTTTATGTTTGTTTTCATGTTTTGTGCTCATTAGGGTTTAGTGAGCGAAAAGCAATGATTTGCGCGCGTGGGTGTGCAAATATTCTACATTTATTTTACCAGTCCGTGTCCGACGAGCGCGTTTGTGGCGATCGCAAAAGGTTTGGGCCCTCCCTCTCGTCCGCAGCCACACACCGACAAAGACATTTAATCAAGCGAATTATAACGGCCTGGGATTGGCAATCGTGTGTGATGGCGCTGTCAATTCATTAGCGCATGCGCCTACCTAAATCTGCGCGGCTTTTAGCCTAATTGCTAAACGGCACACTTCAGGACCAAACCCCACAGTCCTCACAGCAGCTTTACCACCCCTCCCCCACTTTACAGTTCCGGCGCCAGCATAAATTTATTGTTTCATACTTCTTTTTCCTAGCGCCGAAATGTTTATGGCCCTCTAGGACAGTACTGTACTTCCCACTGTCCGGGGCGGGGCGAGGCTTAGTGACTCTCTTTCATTATCAGCCTCTGCTCTGCCGAACGAGTCATGGTTTCGCATTCTTTTCATGGCTTTAATGCTGAAAGTATCACTCCTAAAAAAAATGAGTGAGCCGTGCAACGTGCAGCCACCAATAGAGCGTAAGTACGTGTCCATAGAACTCAAACTGCTGTCGGTGGAAATCTGTCGAAGCGAAATATACCGAACAAAAAACGGATATGCTTTCACAAGGAAAGTTTTTGAGGGTTTTTCCGCTGCGCCGCACTGCGCCACGCCACGCTCTGCCCCGATGCCCTCCGCTGTTTGACTTGGCGCCGGAAGCTGCTCCGTTTCGGTCCCGGACGGGTTCGGCGGAAGTTTCTGTTTGAGTGGTGAGAATCATTCAATAACAGGAGCGGTGTCGGGCGTGGGGGAGGCCGGGCCTGCGGCCGGAGGCGGGTTGGGGTGGGACGGGGCGGAGCGGGGCGGGCGTTTAGCGCTCATCGCTTTAATCCGGAGGGCGGACAAAACGGACATGACGGCGGCCGGGCGGGCGAACCTACCTGGTGTGGAGCAGCAGGGGCGGAAGGGGAGGGTAGGAACCGCTCCCATTTCAGTTGAAGGGGAGGCCTCGGATGGCCTCGGTGGACCGGGAGCACACTCCCTGCGCACTCTGCTTTGGCATTTCGGGCAGATCCGGGGGTGGTGGGTAATTAACTCTGACTGCCGCCTTTTGTCGGGCATATTTCTCTGTCGAGACGATCTAACCGAGGCGGACACTGACGGAGAGCGGCACAGCCGGCAGGGAGCGGAGGCTGCCGTTGCGGCCCTCCATCGGTGACTGATGACTGCGACTGACTGCAAGGTGTCGTGGCAGGTGGAGGTGGCTGCCGTTTGGGACTTCATTTGTTTCAAAATTCAAAAGTGTGTTGCTGTTTCAGCGCTGATAGAGTTTTTCTCTCGCTAACCACAGGTTTTTGTGTGCATATTCTAGGCTGGGGAGGACGCTCGGCCGCCCGTGATGCCACCCCTCTGAACGTCGTCCCCGCGGTGCCACGCGCGGTCCATGCGGCCCCGGCCGCCTCGACAGGTGAGTACCCCCCGGACCACACGGGGAGCCAATCAAAAAGAAATTGTCGTTTTTTTTTACCCTCCTCCGCTTCCTCATATATACGTCAAGCCTTCCGCCCTATTGCAGCCGCCACATACGGCGGCCTCCCCGAACTTAGTTGGCAAGTTGGAAAAGAGACTTCCCCCAGCGGCATCCGGTGCAGACCGCACCGCTGTTGCGGTGGTGGAGAAGAGGGGCGTAGGGGTGGTAAAGGGCACAGGGCCCGAGATTAAAAGTCTTGAATAAACAGTCTGGGGGGACCAAGTTATCGCACGAGTGAGGCCCCCAGCGGCCGCGCGCAGCCCGTGTGGATATATGGGCCTCCCCCCTCCCCCACTCTCTCTCTCATCCCCCTCATCCTTGTCCCCTGTGAAGCCCCGCACGGATTGAATCAAATTCGAATTCAAATAACTCCCCCCCTCCCCCTCCCCTCCGGGCACCCTTTCCTCCCCTGTGCGTGGCGCAGGGCACGCTTGGAGAAGGTAGCTGTGCGGGGCGGGCGTGTTCTCATTTTAACCAATGCCACGCGCTCCCGGGCGGGCTAGGTCACCGGGGCGGGGGAGAGGGGGGCACCGTGATCTATGTTAACCTTCCGTGGTTCAACCTAATCAAAAATACATGCATCTCGCGGCAGCAGCGGGCCGCTGGCCCCCGGACCCGAGGTGCCACCGCTGTGCCACCCGGTGGGGCGGGGCAGGGGCGGGCCACAGGACGAGCCCGAACGTGCCCGCACTGCTCAACCAGTCGACTGAGCCCACAGCCGTAATGGCGGTGTGTACACGGCAATTATTATTTTATAAAGAGCGCGGAGCTGCGGGGGTTCTAAATGCTCGAGTCGCAACGACTTCCCCGACCGCTGCTGGCGCTGCTGGAAGGGGCCGGGAAAATAATTTGTCACCTCCGCTGCAGACGCACGCGGTAAACACAAACCCAGCCGACCCTCCCGACACTAGCCTTTCACGAGCTCTCGCGCTGTGTCGCTCTGTCCGTCTTTCTTTTCTCTTGCTAGATTTGGTGCGCGAGATAAAGGTTTAGGCCCCAATCTAGAGAGAGAGAGAGAGAGAGAGAGAGAGTGAGAGAGAGAAGGCGCGCCGCGCGGCCGGCCCCCGGACCTCCGCGAGACAATAACATCAGCGCAACTCCATCAGAACGAAACAATTTTCCATTGAGGCGCTGTGTCGCGCGCGACAAACACTGAACTGAATGGGCTTCTAACGAATGGGAGCCCCGCCACCCCGTCCACCCTTGGCTGGCGCCCGGGGCCTTTCACCCCCGCCTCTGCTGCATTGTGGATGCGTTCCGACGGAAACGCAGCGGCAGTCGAGTAGGCCGGCCTGACGCCCCGAGAGGAGGAGATGGGGATGCAGCGGATGGAACTTATTCAAAGAGACGCCCGTGAAGGGCCTGCTGCTGAAAGGGCAGCGCGGCGAGGCGGCCGGGGCCCCGGCGCGACGGGGGAAGTGTGAGGGAGTGCAGCAGTGGGGCGACCGGATTTCGATTCGATCCCCGATGGGAGGACAGCAGCATTGGATGGGGCAGAGCGGGCCGGGGCGGGGGCGAGCGGGGTCGTCGACTTGCGCGTTGGCATTGGAATGGGGTCTGCGCGTCACGTTACGTTGTTCCCATCATGCCGCGGCGTGACGCTCTGCTGCGTCAGCACCCTAGCCAGCGCGTTGCGTGCGTCACATTGCGTCAACGTTCGTCTTCTTCTTCTTTTAGCAGACGATATTTAAAACACCTACACTCAGTGTACATAAGCAAAATGAAGGTGTCAGCGAGCTATAATTCTTCATAGGGCCGACTAACCTTTCTTCTGTAATGCGCTCCCCACCTCTCTCTCGCAACAAAAGAGCAGAGGCCTCACTGACAGTGTGTGTGTGTACTCTGTGCGTTCTGCACGACGCAGCATGCGAGTGGGCGTGGTGCGATAAATAAAGCTATCGGCAGCAGAGTGCGGTGTTGCCGTTGCTGATGAAGTCGCCGAAACAAAAGCTGGGCAAAAATAAAAAGGGGGGAGAGGGTTTGGGGGGACAGAATACTGTGACGGCGGCCTGCTCGGCCACTCTGCCGCAGCGTGGCGTGCCGCCGCAGCCGCCGCTGTGTGACTGGCGGTTCCACGCAGGATAACCGAAACGAGATTAACGACTTGTTTCCAACGGCGGCCTCGGCCCGCGCACCTAGAGGCCTGTGGTGTCGATAAACAAGGATGGAAAATAACAAATAACACGGAGGGAGGCGAGCGGGGTGATGATAACAAATAAAACTCGCTTACGTCCGTTGAATTTGAACGGCCGCCGATAAAGTGCCTGTCACCTATACAGAGACACGGGTACTCTAAACGAACGATCATTAGTCTCAGTAACCATCGAAAATGGGATGTGTTGCTGTGAAAGCCAACTATTTGATAACTTAGCTTAGATTCGTCCGGGTAGCGAAGAGTGGTTAATAGTTCGCTCTCTCAAATAAAACTTCGTTGTGTTGATTAAAGAATACTTTTCCGCGAAGCTTATTCCACCCACCTCGACTGCAAAGGTGAAATAGAATCGTCCACTGTGTTCCAGACCCATTAATGGCAAAGGGCAGAGCAGTGGGAATACCGAACAAACCCAGTACACCTGTAAACACACATTCCGCCCCCTCCCTTCCGCAGCCGCGCGTGTAGTATGCGCGCAGAGATACGCAGACGCGCACGCGCAGCCTCTTTGTCTCACTCAGTGGAGATACCGGGCGCGGGAGACGCGTGGCGCGATCATACCGCCCAAACATACGGTTGGCCTGGTCGCCCGACGGGGCCAGCGTTCTGCGTTAGTGTGGCAGCCCTGCCTGGCTGGCCCGGCCTGGCAGCACCCCCAGGGGCCGGTGCCGGGCAGCAGTGGGAGTCCCGACAGGGTGGGCCGGTGGGGCCTGCCTGAGTGGACGTGCTGGACTTGCTGGAACTGTAGGGTTGACTGTAATTGCGTGACTACTTAGTTATAGAAGCTACTCAAAAGAGTATGAAACTATATAAAGTTTAACTTACGCAAGATCACGTCTTGCGTAACAGCCTTTGCGATATCTCAAACCTCTGCGCCATTGACTGCATCTGCCATTATCACCTGGAAACGTTCTCGTGTCAGTCCTTTCTCGACAAATCGTAGGTAAACGTTTTGGTCAGGAGAGCACCAGGCTTTACACTGTGAATTGCTTACGAACTATGGGTTCGTAATGCAAACCAAAACGTTCGTAGCTTACGAAGGATTTGGAGCGTTGTATTACGAACTAATTGTTCGTAAGCTTACGAACAAATAGTTCGTAATGCAAACCGACTGTTCGTAAGACCCGTCTAGCCTTGCAAACAATCGGTTTGCAATACGAACAATTTCTTTGCAATACAAAGAACGAAAATTGTTCGTAACGTTGCCAAGTATTTAGTTCGTAAGCTTTTTACAGTGTACTATCGCTCAGCGGTATTCGCTGTTTGCACGACCGGTGTGCGTTGTGGGGTGTTGGAGCAAAGGCAAGAGATGCGCGGGGGGTTGCCAAGCCGTGTGGCTGGCTAGGGCGGGAACGGGAGTGGCCCGCAAGATGGACTCCTACTCGGCCAGGACCTCAAGGCCCGCCGGGTCCGCTCGGCGCTCCGACCTCGGAAACGAGAGGAGCTGAGGTCTGTTTCGGGTCTGGGCCGGGCCGACCGGAGGCCTTATCTGAGGAATAAGTATGCCAGCTGCCTGGGCGTCTCGCTGGCTGCCTACCCACTGGGGGCGGGGCCGGGAGAGAGATTGTAGCGGGTGGGGCGCAGAGAGAGACGGGCTGAATAACGAAAGCGACGGAATAAGAGAAACAGAGAGAGAGAGAGACGGACGGACGCAGAGGGAGAGAGAGGACATATTTATCCTGCTTTGCTTCCCCGGCGCTCTTAGAGTCCCCGAGGGCTGAAGATAAACCATACCCAGATACACACTGCATACGAATGGGAGGGTCACGCTGGGCGCAATTAGGGAAACAGGTCGCTCCGTCTGCGAAACACGACGTCGTCTTATTCTGGACCGGAAATTGAAAAGGACAGCAGGGGGGGGGGGGGGGGGGGGGGTCCGTTCATTCGGAATTGAGGTTTGAGGGGAAGGGGTAGTGCAGTGAGCGCACTCGAATTGGAAAAGTGATCCGGCCGCCGATAATGTAGGAGGGCACTCTGGGTGGACGCGCCACTGCATTTCCAAAGTTACTCGAAACGTTCACCGCTGGCACTGGGCAGATGAGGCCGGCGGTGGGGCAGGAGTGGGCGAGGCCGCCGCGGCTCGCGGGCTGCTGTGATTGGTCGCTCGGCCTCGCCGCTCTTTTGACGTCGAGGTTTTGAATGATTACCATCGGACGGTCAAATGACGGCGGCGGCTTCAAGTGCAGTCCTCGGATGGCGGCGCTGATTGCGTGGCGTGGCGGGGCGCGGCGGGGGCCGGGGCGTGTGTGTTTGTGACATTCAATTACCTAGCGCAGATCAGACAGAGGCCTTTAAATACCGTGTGTGTGTACTCTGTGCGTTCTGCACGACGCAGCATGCGAGTGGGCGTGGTGCGATAAATAAAGCTATCGGCAGCAGAGTGCGGTGTTGCCGT
>NW_026267149.1:1945936-1953204 GCF_000697945.3 Frankliniella occidentalis
CCCCCCCCCCTCCTGCAGAGCGGCAGCGGGAGATGCATGCTTTAGCGCTCTTCGCAGATTCGATTTCTGTGTCTGAGCTGCTCCGGCTGGCTTGTCCGGAAATTGTGCTTGGTAGGTGATTTGACGATTACGTCAACAACGCAGGTTGCTCGGGAAGTAACTGTTTTACGGGTTTGATTTAGTGCCTCCCTTTTCTCCCTTCTCCAACTATGGCTCCACGTCCTCCGCTATGGGCTCCTCTGTCAGTGCAGGCCTCTTGTGCAAAGAGAGATGGATGTATTGGCAGATCCAATCCGCGACTAGACATTATAGTTTCCGTTTGAAAATGAGAATCCGGTGGCAGACCATGTGTGCGGGCGTTAATAACGATGCAGCCCGGGTTTGCAAATTCCGCGTGTTCGCTGTAAAGCAGGTTGGTGACGTGTGGAACACACTTTTGATCGTAGTGTGGTGTGTGGTATGATGGCGGGGAGTGGGGAGGGGAGGTGTGGGCGCCATTTCCGATCGGGATGCACGACAGGGGGTGACAGGCGAGAGCGATCTGTGAGGGGCGAGGCCTTTTTAGCTATCCGAGGGGAAACGTGGTCTGTTTCAGACGTTTCAAAATTGCGATTACACACTGGCGTGTCCTTCTGTCTGGGTCTGCATGTGTGTGTGTCTCTCTGCCCGACCTCGCCCCGGTCCTGTCGGTCCGGTCTGATCAAAGGTCTGATAGCATCACGACCACCTCTGGTTTTTTCCTCATTGGTCGCCCGGTCAAGCCCAACAGTTGTGGCGAAGAGACTCTAACTTACACAACTTCAAAAATCACAGAACACAATTGTACTCTAGTATTTTGGTAGAACTTTTTCACAAAATTGCAGATGGAATTGTGCGTGATTAATGTGTAATTCCTGGGAACTTCTTACGATTGCTAGAGCAATTCTTTCTCGCGATGGCTCCTGGATTGCCTAGGATTAGACAGGTTGGTTACACGCAAATGCACAAGTTGCAGCCTCGAGAAAGTGGGGCAGGCACACGGGAGTGCGGAGCTAGACCGGGGCTGCCCGCCGCCTGGGCCGGTCGCCGCTGACGCGCTAGTGATGCTGGTGACAAATTATGGGCCTCTGCGAGAGGAGAGAGAGAGAGAGAGAGAGAGAGAGAGAGAGAGAGAGGCAGAGATTCGGTTTTGCTTGATTGATGATGTGTGTGTGGTCCGGATGTATCAGGGGGTAGTCGTGTGGCGGGTGGCGGGCGTGGTGGGTGGCGGGTTGGGTGGGTGAGGTTGGTGGTTCTGGGACGTGGCCTTGCGCTTGGGCGGGGTAAGTTCGCCCCCGAGGCCGTGGGGTAGGTGGGGTAAGTGCAGGCCTGATGTAGGGGGGTGGGGTTATCGCTGAGTGATCAGAGCCAGCGAGCAGCAGCAGCAGCAGCCGCCCACCCCGAGTTTGCGGACCGGATCAGGGAGATCTCAGGTCGCGCAATGTTTGTCTAACGCCCAGGAGGTGCGAAGCCCCCGGGTACCCGGCTCGGCGGCCCGGCGTGTCGCGGCGAAGGCCCTCACCCCGCCGGCCCGTCCCCGGCTCAGCAGCAGCCGGATGTTAGGAGGAGCCCCCGTTAATCCTGTTAATGGGAGGCTGAAGCCAAAAGATTCGCCCGACGGGAGCGCGATCCGCACTGAAAATAAATAAATACTGTGGTGCTAAGGACAGGCGTGTTGCTGTTGATTGTCGTAGGTGGTTGTCGACAAGTTCGCAAGCACATCCGTATTTCAGCTGACTACAAGAATGGCTCACCCGAAAGACACATTTCACTACCGCAACCACGTCCGGTCTCTAGACCCAACGACATAGAACAAGAACAGGCCCCAAGAACGCCTGTTCTTGGGTCGATGCAAGAGCAAAAGCAGCAGGGGGGGGGGGGCGTTCCTTGGCAGCAGGGGGGGGTGCAGCTCTCCTTAATACCACATATTTTTTTATTTCAGTGCGGGTCCTCTGCTCAAGGAACTGCAACCCAATCACACTATTCTCGATTCTTCACTTAAAATTAGGAGTAATAAATTAACATTAATTTTAAAATACTTGAACTACCTGCAACCTAGCCGTGGTAGCGGAAATGGCATTGCCACCCGTTTAGCTGTTTGAGAAAGAGGCCAATGAGAGAGGTGGACTACTTTGGCCGCTCCTGCCCACCTCCAAGGCAAGGGGTTTGCGGGCGTCCGGAAAACGGAGAAAACTCGAGCTCGCTCTGTCCTTGTCCTCCTCGTGCCACGCGGCCCCGCGGCGAGTGCGACGGCGCTGCTGCAGACGCACCCACCGGGGTTGGGGGGGGGGGGACGTTCTACTCCGACTTGGTAATCACTTTGAATTCCCCGCTCCGCCCCCCGCGCGGCCGCGCGACTCGGTTCGCTGTTGGCATTTCGGTCAGGTACCCGCAACAACCTACAAAACTCGTCCCGGAAAAGGGAAGGGGAAGCTGGAGACAGGTGTGCCGCCACCTATTTTTTTTGTTTCCTGTTGACGTTGAGAAAATCTCGTGCAACTTTCATCGCGCCTCAGCTGCGCATGGCTAAACTCGTTTGCGCCGCGGGGGCAGTCAGCGTGCCATACCCGTAAATGCAGGCGACTTCTGTGTCAGCTGCGCGCCCAGATCGCTGCGACTGCGCCCTGCCCCTTGGCTCGGAGGGCAGCGCGGTTGCGCTGAGTGTCACTGCACACACGGGGGGACCAAATGTACAAATATCCTCGTAAATTTGGATTTGGAAACCTTTGAGTTAAGTGTCGTGCTCGAAATGACTTTGAAATTTTTGTCTCGACAGCGATGATTCAGAGCGAAAGACTTGCACTGTTTTAGTCACATGGTCCGAATTCTCACTCTAAAGGAGTAAGATTTCCCTAACCTTGCCCAATTGCAGTGAGGAACCTCAATATTTTGTGAGGAAAATCTTCCCGTAAAACCTGGCATCTATTTTTCACAGTATCCAGGCTCTGAAAATCACAAAAATGAATGATCCGACAGTACAACTACAAATGCAGCTAAGCTGGACCCCGGAGCATAGGCAGCATAGGCAGCCCGCTGAACTGCCGTGCTCAGCGGGTCTGGCCTATGGGCACCTGGCATATCCTCTGGCGGACAATAAGTAGAAGTGAAGGGCACACTCTAAACATTGTAGCCACCTTGCCTGACAAAATTTGGTGCTCCTTTCTCAGCGTGTTATTTACTAAATGTTTTCAAAGAAGCCGAGGGGTCGACTCGGGTCGACCACTCAGATTTTTGGTGTACATCGAATATCTGGAATATTTAGTGGAATATTTGTTTAATATATGGATGAATACTTTTGGAATATCTGGAATTTCTGAAATATCTGAAATATTCTTGGAATATTTGGAAAGTTTTGCTGGAATATCAGGAAATTATTTGTGGAAAATCTAGAATACTTTTGGAATGTTTTTCAGCGTGTACATGGAATACCCAAGTGGTCCACCCCTCAAAAGAAGCCCAACTTTTGGCAAGCTTCAAAAATTTGACAGTCAAAAAGCACACAATGTTTGCAATAATAAGCGAGTCGACCACGGCGTTCCGACCAGAGTGCAGCCCTCCGATTGGCGGTGTCTGCAGACACATGTCGGTCGGCTGAGCGTCTTCTCGATGCTGTTTGCGGCAGGGTGCTCTGCTCTGCGTGACCCCGTGTGGCCGGGCCTCAGGCCGGGCCGGCCCCGCCCCGGGCAGCAGCGCCTCGGAAGGAAGCTGGCCCCAGGGAGCAGCCGGCCGAGGGACGCTGCCCGCCCGGCGCTGTGGCCCTGTCGGGGGCGCTGTGCAATCCAGTTCAAGGCCGAGACGCCCGGCAGCCCTTGTGCACCTCGGGCATCCCGTTAAACTTCATGGGGTCAGCGCGCACACGCACTGCGCCGCTCCGGGTGTTCGACCCTTTGGCGTCGTCCGCGCGCGGAGACCAGCACAATTCAGACCCTCCACATAAAAGTGACCGGGTCCTCCGCCCCCCCCCTCCGCGCCCCCGAGGACCATTACCCCGCATGTGCTGCACGGCTGCATTCTTGGCCTCACGGCTCCCCGGACGCATATCCCACCCGCCCGCCACATCGCCTCTCCTCTCAGCAGCTTTACGGGGCCCCGCCCCTCCCGCACCCAGTCTGCGGTGTGGGGCGCGGCCGTTCACTGGAGCACGAATGTGCATACCGACCGTCTAACGTGTTAAACCGACGCCTCTCCGAAGGGACTTTCTTGCTCCCACTCTCTCCCTCTCTCTCCGTCTCTCTCTCTCTCTCTCTCTCTCGCTTCATCGTACCAAACCCTCTCAACTGCTCGCACTGCTTTCCTTGTCTGGCATTCCTTGTCTTGCCCCTCTCTTCCCCCTCTCTCTCTCTGTGCACTGACTGCACACGAGCAATCATTCTGCCGGATTGCGGCTGGGGAGGGCGGCAGAAGATGTGGGGGGCGGGGGGAGTACATCTTGGCTCGGAAGGAAAGCAGGGCAGTCGTCCTAGCAGAAGTTCCGCGCGAAGCAGTCTCAGGGCGTGGTCGTAGTAGTACAAGGGGTCCAGTAGGGCGCGCTTGCTACTTAAAAGAAAATAATATTACAAATTAGGGAGATTTGTTTTCGTTATTTTTAAAGTCGACCAATAACCATCATCTTTTTGTGGGCGAGTCTTTTGTTTGCGATTGCTTTGTCCCGCTACGAGGAGCGAGATAGAGCCGCGAGGACGCGTGAGCTGGAGCCGCTGGGAGCGCTGGGGGGCGAGGCGTGGTCACTATCGCCTCGCTGCAGCCCGCTATCTGGATGTCGTGGCGCACACGCGCTGCTCGCCCCGCCTGCGCCAGCCCGCGCCGTCCCCTAGATGTCCTTGGGCCGACTAGACACCGCGGCCAGATGAAGACCGCCTTGCCCCTTCCCCCCCTGCTCATGCCCGTCTCTCCCCAGGCTCTCGTTTGGAACCGTCTGGGCTTCTCTCTCGCTCTCTTCCCCGCTCCCCGCACTCTCCTTATACCTCCCTCTCAGGAGGGGCAGGCTTGCCGCTTTGAGGTATCATCTGATAAGGCGGGGTGTGCCTCCTCACCGCCCCGCCCCGCACTGACAGCAGCAGCAGGGGGGGGGGGGGCGTTCCTTGGCAGCAGTGCTTTCCTAACCTCGCGGAAGCAGTTTACCCCGTCTGCACCTGGCTGCTCGACCCCTCGCAGCCAAGCCTCCCCAGCCGCCGAGGAAAGTGTAAATATTGTTGCGTCCCGCCTTAATCCCGCCCGCTTATCTCATTCCCCTCAGGTCAGCCCTTCGTTTGGGGATTTTAAGATGCGGAAGATGGCGGGTGAGGTCTCTTTTCATCGCCCTTACGCCCCTCCAGCACTGCTGCTCTCAAGGCAAGCAAAATTCATCTATTCGGTGACAGACTCATCTCGGGTTGAAGTGTAATTCTGCAAAATATCGGCCAATGTGAAAAATGAAAGTAAAAGAAAAGATGTGGTCCGTGACGATACGAGGGAGGAAAATACCAACCTTTGCCGTCCTTTCTTTTGGAAACAAAAGAAAAGAAGCTCGCGGCTGGGGTCGATTTAAAGAGGGCTTGTCGGCTGTGCGCGGGCCGCGGGGCTAAGGCGGGCGCTCCTTCCGGAGGGGAGGGGGCCCCCCATGACAACGTCCCTCCCAGATAGCACCCGGATAGCACCCGGGTAGGTACCCGGACGCGACCCGGATGGTACCCGGATAGCACCCGGATAGCACCCGGATAGCACCCGGAGCAGTCCGGAGGGCACCCGGATGCGACCCGGATGCGGCCCGGACAGGGCGGGATAGGGCCCGGATAGGGCCGTCTAGGACCCCACCAGCACTCGGATAGGGTCCGAATAGCAGCGTATCGCGTCCGTGCTTGGCATGGCAGATGCCGGTAGGGGCCTAGGTCCAGTGTACTTCATAGTGATCTTTCCGGCCCCGATCTGGACTCGGATGCCGCCCAAATAGCACCCGGTAGAGCTCACCCGGGTGCTATCCGGGTACCGATCGGGCGAGGATCGAGAAAATCAAGGAAGGGGTCCCCCTTCCCTGATTTGAGGCAACTGTATCCACCCGTAACCGACCTGGACCTCGAAGCTTGCCCTCAACACAGTGGATGAGCTCTGCTGGGCCCTACCCGGGTCTTGATCGGGCAGGGGTCGGGTAGGGATCGGGGAAATGGGGTAGCCGTGCTCGATCTGGATCCGGATGAGGCCCGGAACACAGCCGCCAGAGGAAGACAATTCCTGTTTTTCCCCACGATTTTACTTCCTGTCGCTGCACAGTGTGCAAGTAGGGGTTCGGCCGCCCGTTAGTTCGACTGTACAGCTCTGCACGCGCGCGGGTGGGTTGCCTACTCGCTCGAGCCGTAAGGCGCTGAGGTCAGAGCCGATGGGTAGAATTCGGCTCTGGCTGATGCGACCGCGCGCTTGCGGAGCCTGCGGGGCTGTCAAAATAAGATACGGTTTGGCCGACGGACCGGCCGACCGACCGACCGACCGGCCGACCGACCGACCGGCCGACCGACCGACCGTCAACTTCGGAACGGCTTAAATTTCGTTGTTGGGGGGTTTTCTGGCACGCTGAGTCCCAATCTGGTAGTGCCGAGGTCATCCAGGCCCCCGGGGACGTCATCGGGGACCTTCCGAGCACCCCGATGACACCCTCATGACAACTCCCATTCATATCAAATTTGGTGTTCGAGGGTTTTCTGACACACCGAGTCTGAATCTGGTGGTGCCGAGGTTGTCCGGGGCCCCGGGGACGTAATCGGGGACCTCGAGAGGAGAGCGGGTAAAACATAAACGTTTCCGATTGGTCGAGAGATTCGTCACACCGGTAGACGGGGGTGGAGGCTCGGCGTGCTCAAAAGGTCACCGATGACGTCCCCGGGGCCCCTGACGACCTGTGTGAAAACCCCCTACTTCAAATTTGAGCTGAATCGGAGTTGTCAGGGGGTGTCATCGGCGTGCTGGGAAGGTCGCCGATGACGTCCCCGGGGGCCCGGATGACCGCGGCACTACCAGATTCGGACTCAGCGTGTGTGAAAACCACCGAAACTCCAAATTACCTGAATCGGAGTTGTCATGGGTGTCATCGGCGTGCTCGGGAGGTCCCCGATGACGTCCCCGGGGACCCGGATGACCACGGCACTACCAGATTGGGACTCAGCGTGCCAGAAAACCCCCCAACCCCGAAATTTAAGCCGTTCCGAAGTTGACGGTCGGTCGGTCGGCCGGTCGGTCGGTCGGCCGGTCGGTCGGTCGGTCGGCCGGTCCGTCGGCCAAAC
>NW_026267149.1:1958319-1960138 GCF_000697945.3 Frankliniella occidentalis
TGGCAGAAATGGAAACTTGGTGGTCTTACCTTCCCAACAAACCCATAGAAGTTAAATTTTGTCAACGCATAATGGATTTGGAGGCGACAATAGTGAAATACGGCAAAATGTCCGAATTTAGGGCGCAAGTCCGAATTTAGGAACAATGACTGTAGTAGCCGAGAACATTCTTGAAAGATGGTTATCAGAAGCTCCCACGAGTGTCCCAATGGGAGGTCCTGGTGGGATGTCCCCATCACTTGCTCAGGGCCCGACTGGAGTCGCATTCGGTAGTACTGGGGGACCTCCCAGCTGGGACATCCCGCGTCCCAACTAGGTCGTACCCGAGATGTGTTTAGGACTAAGGCTTGTCGACTGGGATAGAAAAGTTCACAACAATTTGGTGTGCTGGGATCCACAGGGGAGTTTGGAGTCCCGGATCCCCCGGAAACAAGCAATTATTCCCAGGGTAGCTACCGGAAAACTCAGAACATCCCCAGAGCCGCTTGTTTCTAGGGATTCCCCTAGGACTCTCTGAACTCCTCTGGGGAATTAAGAAAACTACTGGGAATCGCAGGGCTTCACCCTTCACGCCAAGGTGCCTACAGAGATTTTTTCCTACTTTATCGGGCAACACTGCAGAGTTCTTGGTAGCGCGGCATTTAATGTCGTGAACCATCGTGTGGTGTCCCTGGCACCGGGGCAACCTTTGCGTCCTGGTGTGAGCCCTGGCTCCCGACCTAGGACAGCAGCTGTGGACACCTCGTCTCGTGCACCGCTGCGCTGCTGCTCGCTCCCCGCTCTGCCCGGTGGCGTCCGCTCCGACCTGTTTAAAGCGAATCGCTCCTCCGAGACCGGCTGGTGGTTGGGCTGGCCCGGCCCCGTCCGCCCTGCCCAGAGCGCCCGGCCGGGTCCTCTCTCAGATCAACGGTAACCTGAGTGTTGCGCCACAAAGGACCATCCATCTATCTAACTCGACCGCGACCCACCGCTGAAGCCACGGCCACCGATCCAGCGGCTAGCCCCCCTTCTCCAGACTCTCTTTCTAACAAGACAACTGAGACGACGAGGCATCCGGTCTCCCGAGGGCCCAGTGGACACCCTGCCTGCGGTGCGCCAGCGCGGGGGCGGCGCGGGGGCGGCGCGGGTCGGGCTGCCCCGCCAGAGGCACGGCGCGGGGGCCTAAGGCGATTAGGCCGCGTTTCCATGCCCCGCTGTCGTCTCCTTCCGCCTCACCTCCGCTTCGGTCGGGAGCAAACAAAAATAAAAAATAGGGTTTGGCCAGATGAGGACCTACACAGTTTTGCTTTGTAGATGATAAATACTTCGTAATTTCAACGCAGTGCTTCGTTTGCCTGCAGCGCAGCTGTTGGGCTGGCACAAAGAACTCTGTAAACTGTTGCGTATAAATATCATAGACAGCGCTCTGCGAGCACAAGGCAGCTATCCCACGTCTGTCGGCTGCACACACGCCCCCGCACCGCGCCACACGCGTTCATATTGGCCCGCGTGCCAGGCGGGGCGGCGAGACCCGGCGGGTCGGGTCTCCGGAGCTTATGGGAGTAAATTGTTTTGGGGAGCAATCAAAAAATACCTCGAGCGGCTGGCACGAGCGTGCGCCTAAACCTGCCGTTACCCCCTATCGCAAACGCCTCTCCCTGACACATCCCTCCCTTCTCTCTCTCTCTCCCTCCCTCTCTCACTCACTCTCTCACTCACTCTCTCACTCTATCTCTTCCCTCGTCGTTTGTTATTGTCTCCATACTCGCTGCCCTATCGTTCTCGTTCCCTTTACTCCTAACTTTTGCATAATCGCCCAGCCCCAAACT
This sequence comes from Frankliniella occidentalis, assembly GCF_000697945.3. Classification (NCBI taxonomy): domain Eukaryota; kingdom Metazoa; phylum Arthropoda; class Insecta; order Thysanoptera; family Thripidae; genus Frankliniella; species Frankliniella occidentalis. Next base: position 1,960,128 of record NW_026267149.1, read on the forward strand.
TTCGCCCCCCC
>NW_026267149.1:1960188-1970414 GCF_000697945.3 Frankliniella occidentalis
CGAAATTTAAGCCGTTCCGAAGTTGACGGTCGGTCGGTCGGCCGGTCGGTCGGTCGGCCGGTCGGTCGGTCGGTCGGCCGGTCCGTCGGCCAAACCGTATCTTATTTTGACAGCCCCGCAGGCTCCGCAAGCGCGCGGTCGCATCAGCCAGAGCCGAATTCTACCCATCGGCTCTGACCTCGGCGCCTTACGGCTCGAGCGAGTAGGCAACCCACCCGCGCGCGTGCAGAGCTGTACAGTCGAACTAACGGGCGGCCGAACCCCTACTTGCACACTGTGCAGCGACAGGAAGTAAAATCGTGGGGAAAAACAGGAATTGTCTTCCTCTGGCGGCTGTGTTCCGGGCCTCATCCGGATCCAGATCGAGCACGGCTACCCCATTTCCCCGATCCCTACCCGACCCCTGCCCGATCAAGACCCGGGTAGGGCCCAGCAGAGCTCATCCACTGTGTTGAGGGCAAGCTTCGAGGTCCAGGTCGGTTACGGGTGGATACAGTTGCCTCAAATCAGGGAAGGGGGACCCCTTCCTTGATTTTCTCGATCCTCGCCCGATCGGTACCCGGATAGCACCCGGGTGAGCTCTACCGGGTGCTATTTGGGCGGCATCCGAGTCCAGATCGGGGCCGGAAAGATCACTATGAAGTACACTGGACCTAGGCCCCTACCGGCATCTGCCATGCCAAGCACGGACGCGATACGCTGCTATTCGGACCCTATCCGAGTGCTGGTGGGGTCCTAGACGGCCCTATCCGGGCCCTATCCCGCCCTGTCCGGGTCGCATCCGGGTCACATCCGGGTGCCCTCCGGACTGCTCCGGGTGCTATCCGGGTGCTATCCGGGTGCTATCCGGGTACCATCCGGGTCGCGTCCGGGTACCTACCCGGGTGCTATCCGGGTGCTATCTGGGAGGGACGTTGTCATGGGCCGTCACACGAATGCATTTGGTGACGACGATTCCTCCGGCCGACTCTTTATTGGCCCGGACCGGAAGGGGCGGTATGACACACTGCACCGCAGCCGCCGGCAATTTCCTTGAGATAAGCCCTGGGAAGAGGGGGCAAAGTGAGCCCCACCCCCTCCCCTACACCTCGCCTCACCGCCCTATCACGTCTCATACCCGAGCGCTGCTCCTCCATTTCTTGCACTGCCGCCGCCGCCGCCCGGCCGGGGCCGCAGAACAACAAGCTCTTTGGGGCTGCAAACCCAAAATGATTGCCTCGGCTAAAATCCCCTTCCCCTCCGGCAGCTGCAGGGGCGGCACAATAAGGAGACGCAGGTCCAGGAGGGACAGGTCCGCGCCGGAGTGGAGTAGGAGGCGGGACTTGCGACAGGATGGGTGGCGTGGACAAAGCCATAGATTATCTCCAATGAGCCGTGCATGGTGGGGCCGGACGCCCTCACTCTCAACTATCATTTTGCACTGGGATTTATAGATGTTATAATTCATACCGTTTATTGCCCCCTATATTTTTCTCTTTCCTTTTTTCCCCCCTTTACTTCTTCGAACTCGGGTAAAAATATGCGTGGAATAAAGCCGGGCCGGTCCGCGTGCCCGCCGCCTCCAGGTTCGTGAGGGATGGCGTCTTCATCGACTGGGCGTGGCGAGGCGTTGCGGGCCGGGTCCAAGCGGGGAGTGGCGTAGCGTAGTGTGGCGTGGCCGGGGCCCTGACCTGGGGTAATGATGTCCTCCCAGCCATCCATCCCGGGTAGGCCGGGCGCAGCGCACTGCCGCGGCTCTGTATAATACACGGTAACGACTGTCGCGCGGGAGGGTCGCCCACCTTCACGAGCCGAGAGTTTGGGAAAAAGTCTTCTGTGTGACCGGAGCAGCACGGCAATAACGGGAAGACCGATATATCGTCTTTTTTTTTGTTAGATGATTCTTCTTACCGCGCCCACCTTGAAGTGGTCTTATTTGTTTTTGTTTGTGTTCCATCTTGGGGGCATATATCATCCACCGGCGATGAAACGAGCCATCAGGCATTTACGTACCTTCTTCGTTCTCTTTGATTCGCATTGCGCTTCGACAGTAGACAGTATGTACCTTAGGGAAATTATGGACGGTTACTCAGTTGTTTGTCGGGTGCATCTATAGCCGTCTATAGCGCTTCCCCACGAGGCTAGGCAGACCCTCGCCACGATGGTGTGTGGTGTGTCAATGTGGACTATGGTTGACAAGCTCAGGCATAGATGCAGCAGCCCACTACAGGATAAAAATGACCCCTCCCACTAAATTGTCGTGAACTGTTTGTACGCAGCTTCAAAAAAGTGCGTGTTAAAAAATACGCAAGGATAGCGGTGCAGAATTGGTTTGTAAGTTGCGTATATCCCAGTCAACAAAGCAGCTCAAATTTACTTTCGGGAGGCATTGGGGATGATCCTATGGGAATCCCTCACAAGTACTACCGGGACGTCCCGAAAGTACATGCCACGGAGTTCTTTAGGACGTGCTTGGCAGCATGTCCCGATTCACATCCCGGCTAGGACCTAATTGGGAGGCACTTCTGATTGGATGTACTGAGAAGTTACTCCTCAGGACATACCAACGGTGGAGCTCCGAAGGGATGTCCCACCGAGGTGCTACTTAGCATGTCCCCAGACAGGACATACCATCCAAGTACCTCCTTAGGTAGACCTGCCGATCTGCTGCTATGGATGTCCCACCGAGGTGCTACTTAGTACGTTCCCAGACAGGACATACCATCCAAGTACGTCCTCAGGTGGACCTGCCAATGTGCTGCTAGTGATGTCCCACCGAGGTGCTACTTAGTACGTTCCCAGACAGGACATACCATCCAAGTACGTCCTCAGGTGGACCTGCCAATGTGCTGCTAGGGGCGCAACAGCGGGGTTCTACCCAGCATGTTTTAGCAAAGACATAACACGCGGGAGCTTCCACAGAATGTCCCATACTGCCCCGAAGGGCACCCTTTAAAGGTTCTGCTTACTATGTTCTCGAGCAAGTAGAATTTTATGTAGATACCAATTTCTAACGGCGTATATGAGCAAAAGTGGTAATTAGGTGTATTGTTTTGCTAAATGAGAACAAAAGTTCACACTGAACTGAAACTGTGAAAGTTAGGATGTTTTTAAAATTTAAATAGGTTTAAAGTTGGAAGAGGAGTGGGAAACGAAATAAATAAACAAAATATAATTTTAAAAAGTGCACAGTAAAATGTTAGTTGCTGTATTATAATTTGCGCCTACGCCAAGTCGGCGCGACCTCGTCGCAACCCAGTAACGACCCAGGGGAGGTCCCCAGATGGTCCCCGGGAGGTCTGGGCGGTGCGCGGCACCCCGTGGCATGACATCCTGTTCCTCAAGCCGTCCTCCTATCTCGTCTCCGTGGCCCAGTCCGGAAGGCCCTCGGCAACTTCATCTGGGTGGGCAGCATTTTTCGAGTCCCGCTCGATGTCCTGGTGCAGCCGCCGCAGATAGGGGGCCTTGGCCTCCACGACCCCATGCTGAAGGCCAGGGCGATGCTAGTCGCGAGGTGGCTGACGGCGGCGCGCTCGCCGACGCCGACACTAGCCGGCGGCTGGCTCAGAGTGCTGGCTGTGCTGCATCCAATGGGCACGACCTTGTCCACCGCGGTGAGGCACTTCGAGGACGTGCGGGTTGCTCTCAACGGGGCCTCCGTCCCCGCCAAGCTCCGCGGGAAGGACCTCACGCGCGCCCTGTACGCAGACGCCGTGGACAACAACAGGACCAGGCCGAGGGTGGAGGCCGCACGTAGTGACGTCTGCTGGCCACGGATCTGGGCCAGAGTGGCGTCCAGGACACTGTCACTAGAGGCCCGGGCGGCCTGGTACAGAGCAGTGCACCGAGTTCTTCCAACCAGGGCCAGACTGCACACCATAGGGCGGGCAGACTCACCACAGTGTGAGGCTTGTGATGAAGTGGAAAGTGTCAGCCACAGGCTTGTGGGGTGAGGGCCAGCCAGGAAGGTCATATGGAGATGGGTCACTAGAAAGCTAGAGGCATGGACAGGAAGTAGGCTAGGAGAAAACCAAAGAGAACTTATGATTACCCCAGATATTGTGGTCCCCCAAGAAAAAGAAATAACATTTACATGGCTTATCGGAAACGTTGTGCACTATCTTTTAAAAACGAGTAACCCAGACATCACAAACTTTGAAAGAAAACTAACAGATATGAAAATAAAGCTAGAAACCAAATCAAAATACAAAATAGACTTATAAGTATGTAAAGACCCAGGCAAGGACTGATGAGCAACAAAAAAAAAGTGATTTGCAGGATTTGTGAATGTAACAAAAAAAAAACTGTGATACTCTAATATTGTTAACTCTTTTTTTATTAAAATAATAATATTGTTAATGTTACTGTTATACTGCTGTTAAATTGATGTTAATAAATGTGTTTAAAAAAAAAAAAAGTGGGCAGCGTGGTCGGCCAGTAACCCTGAGGTCGCAGGTTCAACTCCCGGTAAAGTAAGGTATTTCATTACATCATTAATTGTTAATTACTTGAATATAACTGTAATGTGTGCAAGAATACCATAAATAGACTAAGGAAAAGAATCATTCAAGAGAAGAAAAAATATTTTAAGTTTATAAATGTCATTTGGAAAATGTCCGATAATACTCTCTACCGGGAGTACAGTCATTGTCCCTAAATTCGGACGGTTTTTGAGGAAAAACGCCTGTGATATCTAGAATTTTTGAGATATGAAAAATCGCTGGGGATTCTAGAATCCTCACGTCGAGACGCACCTACCACTCACCGAAAATATTTTTTCGCGCTAACGGTATAGGGGTGAGGGCTGTTTGAATCGTGTCCGTATTTAGGAACCAATGCGTCCTAAATTCGGACAGCTTTGAAAAATTATGAAAAGTGAAATTTTTTTGGGGGGTATAGAAACTTCATGAAAAAATTTGACCTTACCCTACCGTCCAAATTTTCGTATCTGGTATAGTCTAGTCGCCAGAACTGCTTAAAGATCGCTTTTAATGTGCCCTTAATTCGGACAGTTGTCCCTTTTGCATGTAAAAGCCTATGTCCGAATTTAGGGCGCATTGCAAAAACGCTTCCCAAAACTAAACCGTGCGACGAAAAATCAAAAACTTGGTGTCATATTGTAGATAAAAGTACCAAGTTTCACATATGTTGTGGTCAGAATAACCCGGGCTTACACTGTTCGGAGCCCCAAATTCTTGCAAGACACATTTAAAAACGCCTGTTTTGGGGGGCTAAAAATACAAATTTCAGGAATTTCTGGAGGAAGCAATATTGCTCACACATTTATTTTTGTGGCAGAAATGGAAACTTGGTGGTCTTACCTTCCCAACAAACCCATAGAAGTTAAATTTTGTCAACGCATAATGGATTTGGAGGCGACAATAGTGAAATACGGCAAAATGTCCGAATTTAGGGCGCAAGTCCGAATTTAGGAACAATGACTGTAGTAGCCGAGAACATTCTTGAAAGATGGTTATCAGAAGCTCCCACGAGTGTCCCAATGGGAGGTCCTGGTGGGATGTCCCCATCACTTGCTCAGGGCCCGACTGGAGTCGCATTCGGTAGTACTGGGGGACCTCCCAGCTGGGACATCCCGCGTCCCAACTAGGTCGTACCCGAGATGTGTTTAGGACTAAGGCTTGTCGACTGGGATAGAAAAGTTCACAACAATTTGGTGTGCTGGGATCCACAGGGGAGTTTGGAGTCCCGGATCCCCCGGAAACAAGCAATTATTCCCAGGGTAGCTACCGGAAAACTCAGAACATCCCCAGAGCCGCTTGTTTCTAGGGATTCCCCTAGGACTCTCTGAACTCCTCTGGGGAATTAAGAAAACTACTGGGAATCGCAGGGCTTCACCCTTCACACCTAGGTGCCTACGGAGATTTTTTCCTACTTTATCGGGCAACACTGCAGAGTTCTTGGTAGCGCGGCATTTAATGTCGTGAACCATCGTGTGGTGTCCCTGGCACCGGGGCAACCTTTGCGTCCTGGTGTGAGCCCTGGCTCCCGACCTAGGACAGCAGCTGTGGACACCTCGTCTCGTGCACCGCTGCGCTGCTGCTCGCTCCCCGCTCTGCCCGGTGGCGTCCGCTCCGACCTGTTTAAAGCGAATCGCTCCTCCGAGACCGGCTGGTGGTTGGGCTGGCCCGGCCCCGTCCGCCCTGCCCAGAGCGCCCGGCCGGGTCCTCTCTCAGATCAACGGTAACCTGAGTGTTGCGCCACAAAGGACCATCCATCTATCTAACTCGACCGCGACCCACCGCTGAAGCCACGGCCACCGATCCAGCGGCTAGCCCCCCTTCTCCAGACTCTCTTTCTAACAAGACAACTGAGACGACGAGGCATCCGGTCTCCCGAGGGCCCAGTGGACACCCTGCCTGCGGTGCGCCAGCGCGGGGGCGGCGCGGGGGCGGCGCGGGTCGGGCTGCCCCGCCAGAGGCACGGCGCGGGGGCCTAAGGCGATTAGGCCGCGTTTCCATGCCCCGCTGTCGTCTCCTTCCGCCTCACCTCCGCTTCGGTCGGGAGCAAACAAAAATAAAAAATAGGGTTTGGCCAGATGAGGACCTACACAGTTTTGCTTTGTAGATGATAAATACTTCGTAATTTCAACGCAGTGCTTCGTTTGCCTGCAGCGCAGCTGTTGGGCTGGCACAAAGAACTCTGTAAACTGTTGCGTATAAATATCATAGACAGCGCTCTGCGAGCACAAGGCAGCTATCCCACGTCTGTCGGCTGCACACACGCCCCCGCACCGCGCCACACGCGTTCATATTGGCCCGCGTGCCAGGCGGGGCGGCGAGACCCGGCGGGTCGGGTCTCCGGAGCTTATGGGAGTAAATTGTTTTGGGGAGCAATCAAAAAATACCTCGAGCGGCTGGCACGAGCGTGCGCCTAAACCTGCCGTTACCCCCTATCGCAAACGCCTCTCCCTGACACATCCCTCCCTTCTCTCTCTCTCTCCCTCCCTCTCTCACTCACTCTCTCACTCACTCTCTCACTCTATCTCTTCCCTCGTCGTTTGTTATGGTCTCCATACTCGCTGCCCTATCGTTCTCGTTCCCTTTACTCCTAACTTTTGCATAATCGCCCAGCCCCAAACTTTCGCCCCCCCCCCTTCTCCATATCTCCCGTCCCTCTTTACCCTTGCCGCGTCCGTTGCGTCTTCATATATATCTGCCTCTTTGTCGCTAATCCATCGCGCCACCGTTTTACTATCGCTTACAGCCTCCTGCCGCGCCAACAGTGCTCCCCTCGTCGCCATCCCTCTCACCCTCCTCGACGACATCCCAATTAAAAGCGTAGGCCGCGATTTATAAGGCCGTTTTTATTAGGCAATTACACAGATGGGGAGGCGGCGGCGGAAGGGCGGCTGAAAAATATATTCGCCCCTCCGGCCGCCTCCCCTGTGCTGGAGGGGTGCGCCCCTTGGCCGCCACCGCGGCGTCGCAACCACCCACGTTACCATTTGACTCTTCCCTTTACTTAACATGTGCGTATTTCCTTTTCCTGTGCACTCTTATAGTAAGCGCTACCCGGCGAATCGTTTCGTCCCAGAATAGGGTGAGCAGCAGCAGCAGCAGCAGCAGCAGCAGAAACCCGGGGTCGGAATGTGTGTGATATGGCTGTCGAGTGCAAATGCAATTCGGTGCAATTTCCGGCTGCAGCGACATGCCCTCCGCCCCCACTCTACGCTACGCCACGCCGCGCCACGACCCACAAAGTTTGACTCTGGTTAGCCAGTGCAGATCCGCGTGAATCCGGGCGTCAAACGGAAACCCCAAGCTAGCCAGCCTGACCGCACTGGCGCGTGAATAAAAGTGGGGCAGGAATGTAAATTTAGCGTAGCTACCCGCTGCGGTGTCGGTGCAAAAGCATGTTTTTTTCATTCTTGTATATTTTTTTTTGGTTTGGTTTTGTATAAATTAAAAAAGGTTTGCCGGTACGCGTGTTCGTTCGCGGAATCTACATGTAACCAGATTGTCAGGAATATCAATGTGGAAAATACTTTTCTATTTTGTGTGTTGTAAAATTACAGTTTGAAATTGTGAAAATTACAAGTACAGCCTATTGACTTGGAATTGATTGTCGAGCGAGAATGGGCTGTCGTAAATTCACAACATTGTGTGTAAATCGGTATATCACAAAAAAAAAATGGAAATCGACGAATATGTTTTTCACAGTGATGGACTAGGGCCAGGGAAAATGAGGGTACCGTTTCGAAACTGTTTCACAGTTGTCCCCGTCTCAAACAGTCACTTACAACAATGCACAGCTGAACGGCGCACACTGCTGCTGTGTTTGCGTGCCGTGTATACTTCTCTTCCACATGTGTCGCGTGCGCGGCAGTGGGGCGTGGCGGCGGGCGCGCGGCGAGTCAGCCGGACCGGTTCGCTATTTCGCGCCGCAACATAAAGCAAACTGGCGAATGAGCCGTGCTGGTGTTATTTGTTTTTGACCAAACCGCCGCGCTGTAATGGCCTGGCTTCCGGTCACCGCGCGCGCGTCACCCACCGCCCCCCAACCCTCCCCCGGGCTCCTTGCCCTGCTGCGCCGCGCCTGCTGCCCTCCTCCCCTGATGGAACTGCGGGATAGGATCCGGACACGACGTTCATCCTGGATGCATCCTGGCGCGTCCTCGCTCTCCTATGACGTCCACGACCTATCTCAAACACGTCCGCGATCCTGCGTGTCTGAATCTCATCCAGACCTATCATATCCAGGACGTATCCCTGTTTGTCCCAGATCTGTCAGCTATCCTCAGCCCATCCAAAGCACGTCCATGATCCTGCGTGTCTGAATCTCATCCAGACCTATCATATCCAGGACGTATCCCTGTCTGTCCCAGATCTGTCAGCTATCCTCAGCCCATCCAAAGCACGTCCATGATCCTGCGTGTCTGAATCTCATCCAGATGAGCCGCGTCCACGCATCATCCACACCTATCTGAAGGCCATCCACGCGTATATAAGGGCCATCCCCAGTCGATCTTATTCGGTCGTATCCACGACGCGTCCGAGTGTATGCGAGAGCACCCATACGATGCATGCGTCGGGATGTATGACAGCGTATCCAAGACGCGTCCGGATGAATCCGATCGCATCTAGATCGCGTCCGAGGGCATCCGTTTGCATCCTGGACGCGGACAGATGTATCTGGTCCCATCCAGGACCCGTCTAGATGTACCCTAGCATATCCAAGACGCGTCCAGATGTATCCGATCATATCCAGAACGGGCACAGATGCATCCGGTCATATCCAGTACGCATCCGGATGCATCCAATCATATCCAGGAAGCGTCTGAGGCTTCCGATCATATCCAGGACGCGTCCGTAGGTATCCGACCATATCCAGGACGCGTCCGGATGCAACCTGATCATATCCAGAAAGCATCCAGATGCATCCGATCATATCCAGAATGCGTCCGGATGCCTCCGGATGTATCCAGACATATCCAGGACGCGTCCAGACGAATCCTGGATAAGTCTCATCCGGAATGCGTCCGTATATATCCAGATATATCCAGGATACGTCCGGATGCATCCAGACATATCCAGGATGCATCCGGATGTATCCAGACATAACCAGGACGCCTACGGACGAATCCTGGATAAGTCTCATCCGGGATGCGTCCGTATATATCCAGATATATCCGGGATGCGTCCGGATGCATCCAGACATATCCAGGGTGCATTCGGATGTATCCAGACATAACCAGGACGCCTACGGACGCATCCTGGATATGTCTCATCCAGAATGCGTCCGTATATATCCACATATATCCAGGATGCGTCCGGATGCATCCAGACGTATCCAGAATGCATATGGATGTATCTAGACATATCCAGGATACACCTGGACGCGTCCTGGATATGTAATATCCTGGATGCGTCCGTACATATCCAAACATATCCAGGATGTGTCCGGATTTATCCGGATGCATCCTGGATATGTCTGGATGCATCCGGACGCATCCAGGATATATCTGGATATACACAGACGCAATCTGGATGAGTCATATCCAGGATACGTCCGTACGCGTCCTGGATATGTCTGGATACATCCGGATGCATCCTGGATAAGTCTGGATGCATTCGGACGCATCTGGGATATATCTGGATATATACGGACGCATTCCGGATAAGACATATTCACGATGCGTCCGGACGCGTCCTGGATGTGTCTGGATACATCCGGATGCATCCTGGATATGTCTGGATGCATCCGGACGCATCCCGGATATATCTGGA
>NW_026267149.1:1971496-1975992 GCF_000697945.3 Frankliniella occidentalis
CGGACGTATCGTGGATAAGCCTGGATTGGTCCGGACGTATCGTGGATGAGCCTGGATTGGTGCGGACGTATCGTGGATGAGCCTGGACGCGCCCGGACGCATCGTGAATACGTCAGGATAGATCCGGACGCATCATGGATACGTCAGAGGATAGATCCGGACGCGGTCTGGATGCGTGTGGACGAGTCCTGGATACATCCAGACGTCCCCTGGACACTCCTGGATGCACCTTTTATATTTGTTCGGATACATGCGGATACATCCTGGATCAACACTGACAGGCCCGAACCTATCCCGGACTCATTTTGGACCCACCCAGACTAGTCCCGGATAGGTCACGACGCTCCCTGGACACGGGCAGACGCATCTTGGAAACGTTCGGACGCACCCTGGACGCGCCCGGATAATCCTTTAGACGCCCCGGACACGCGCGGACGTGTCTTGGATTGCCTTGAGGACAGATAAGATGCCTACTGGACGCCATTCGGACAGAGTCAGTCTATCCAGGATCTGTCCAAAATGAGACAAATTGGATAGATCCTGGATAGCGGTCTATCCTGATCTTATCCAGAGAGTTCCATCAGGGTCGCTGTGTACTGCCTCCCTCCCGGCCCCGCATCCCGCAACCCCTGCTGGTCCCGGTCCAGAGCCCCCCTCGGGGTTCTTTTGTTCCTGATAATGCAGGCGGCCGTCTCCATGCTGCCTCTGCTGATAATGCGCCCTCCGTGGCTTCCAGTGTCGCTTTCTAAGCCATTCTTGTTGGGCAGTCGCACAAGGGCACATGTGAATCTATGCCACCTCGCGCGGAGAATCTTGCCGCTCAAGCGTTGAATAAAAGGGGGTGAAAATTCACATCTGCCAAATATGAAAGACAAGCTGGAAAGTGATAAAATGCAAGTCGAAAATGTTGTAAACGAAACATACTGTGGGTAAACGCGAACGCTCTGAACCATAGTTATGCAGCATTCAGATGAGCCAGGGGTTCCTTAACTTATCATAACACAAAACAAATGTTAGTTACTCAGCAACAAAACACATGTCAAATTCAAAGTTGAAGTCATTGATTTTAAAAAATGTTCGATATAATTCACATGCTGTGGACAAAAATTGGACAGGTCGAATAAATAACTTATTTCTAGATCGAAGACTACAATAAAAGTTACAAGTTATAACTTCAACTCCTAAAGTAACGTTGAAGGCAGTTAAGTAAAGCTACGGAGCCCTGATCAGAGCTAAGATTATTAGTTGCAGGGGCTCACGGGGTGGCCGCCATGGAAACTATGATGAACAGAAAACAAGTTCGAAGCAATATTCAAATAACTCCTCTTTGCTCACGGTTTTTTTTTGGGGGGGGGGGATTGCAGCATCGAATACTCAGTGCGTTGCATTTTATCCTTTAACTGACGCACACTCTCTATAAAGACACGAAAAATTTACACGCCCGCGACTGCGATCAGCCGGCGGCGGGGTGGGACGGTGCGCCAGGCCGCACTCTCCCCCTGGCAATAAAAGACAGCAAAAAGGCATGTGCGTTCGGCTGGTTCGGGCTCACGCCCCCCGGTCCGCTGGCGAAGTAATGCCCTTGTATGGAGCAAAAACTGACGGGGCACCAAAACATACCACACACCATCCGGTACTGGAGTCAGCAGGATCGCGCGTGAGGAGGGGGTGGGAGTGCGCGAGAGAGATCGAGTGACTGAAAGAGAGAAATAGGGGAATGGGTTGATGCAGAGAGAGGGAGAGAGAGAGAGAGAGAGAGAGAGAGAGAGAGAGTTGGCGTGTCGGAGTCACCCCCAACCACACCGCCCGCGGCCTCGAGGCCCGGGGAGGGGCAAAGGCCTTTTTTTTAGCTGCGGACCCAAAAAGGGGTCTGGCGGTGGAGCCAGCAGGCCCAGCCCGGGGACCAGCCGAGCCGACCGGGTTAGCTAATAAAATTGCTTTATTGCTGTTTTAGTGTTGCGATTTTGATGGAATGTCGATAGGTCATAAAAGGGAACAAGCTGCTGTACAGGGCCGCAGTGTGCGGCCGCCAGTCCGCCCAGGCCCCGCCTGGCAATACAAGGATTCCGAAATTTACGAGCCGAATTACCGGGCCAGCTGTCATGCGTCCTGCGCTTATTAACGGCCCGGCCGGAGGTGCGGCTGGCGCGCCCCACAATGACGAGTGGCAATGTCTCCGCCGGAAGGAAGAACCCTTCCTGGTGGAATTTCCGTCGGACAACATCAAAGTGAGAGACACCAATCCACTTTGAGCCGGCGGCGCGGTGCCTCGAGCCGCCTCCAGCGCCCCCCCCCCCTCCTATGGCCGTCCTCTCACTCCCCATCTCACCCGCTCTCCCCCCAGGGCACACGTGCAGCGAGAGTGATGAGAGAGGAGAGGAAAAGAGAGAGGCAAGAGGAATGGGCCTCCGTGCGAGTGAGCAAAATAACACCCAAAGCGTTGATGGCTTTCCGAAGTTCCACCCGGCGTCGAACCTCAGCGGTGCTTCGACCGCCTACGAATTCCGTTCTCCTGCTATCGCTCTTTTTCGCCACCGCGGGTGAGAGCTCATCGTCATCATAAAGTGCAGCACCTGACCTTTGCTATTTCCTCCGTACATTTCCTTTTCATTATTCGTCACGTTTCCTGCTTCGCCCATTTTGTCTCCTATTTCATCATTTTTTTCACACGCGCCACGCTGCTGCGCCGTTTCGAGTAAACATCATCCCGTATTAATGATTGCTGCCTCGCTGGGCGTCGCCTCTCGAAAATAAGTCGGCGTCGATGATAAATCGGTGCTGTGCGGAAATCGCCAACGAGAGCAAAGCAACAACAACAAAAAATACTTGGGGACGAAATTATTTTTTGCTGTGACATATAGAGCGCAATGCGCAGTGGGGAAATTTAGCATATAGTTGATTGCATCGTGAAGTACGAAAATAAATGCTCTTTTCGGCTCTTTTCAGGGCCGACTTTCACGTGTAGCGCACCAATCGACCTGAGGTCCCTGCGTTCTACCAGCAAAAAGTCCAGGAGTTACGTCCCATCCCCCCGACCCGGCGCTCTGCTCGTCCAGCAAGAAGGACGAGAGGGAACGCAGAAAAAAAAAACCACGACGAAATTGTGAAGAGACAAGGTGCGTGGCGCGGCGACGACTTGGCCTGAGCTCCCGGGGGCTAATTTGTGTCCCAACATCGCAGGCCAGGAGACTGCTGCCTTTTGGGTGGACTTGCTTTTCTTGGCTGGCCCTCCTTCAATCTTGGATAAACTCTGAACCAGCAGATGGTCTCTGTACACTGGGCGGCTCCTCGCAAAGGCTGGTGCCATCCCGCTCGTGCGGCTGGCCCACTGACTGACTCGCTGTCTGACTAACTGGCTGTCAGGCTGGGCTGGGCTGGCTGCGGCTGGCTGGGGCCTGATCAGGGGGTGGCCGCTGCCGCAGCGCTGCTCGTCACCAAGGTCGAGGAGGGTCGCGGAATACGAGAGCAGCACGTGAGGGCGCACGTACGTGTGCAATGGTGGTAAGACAATGGCATCTACGCGGAGCTGCGCCATGGCCTGAATGTGTCGACGGGGCCCGGCCAAAGGGAGGAGCTTACAACTCACACGCACTTCCATCGTGCTCTCGATTCCGCGATGGTGCATGAAGGCACTCTTTGTGCGTGAGCGGAGGCGCAGCGCTCTATGGTCTAGTGCCGGAGATGATGGATATCGACGTACTCCTCAACTGCGATACCAGACGGCCGGCACATTTGGGCATGGACGAATACCTGCGGCAGTACTAGATCGCCACCCATCGCCCCATCGCGGTTCCGCGACGAAATTCGTTTGCTTGTAACAAGCTGATATCGCCTTATTATGCTAGAGCAATTTGCCTAAAATATAAATGTAAGATAACGTGTTTTCTAAAGTCATGAAAAAAACTAAATTCAAGGAAAACACTTTATTTTTATTACATTTTCATTTTAAACCAATGATTTTTTTTAACCTGGGAAAAAAACATTTTTCTAGTGTAGACTCATCACGATCCAAGGACGGGGTGGACCTATAGTCACCAACCTTGCTGAACAAAACTCATTACAAGTCCCCCCCCCCCCCCCCCCCCCCAAAAAAATAAAGGCGCACAAAAAATTTCCCCCCCCCCCCCCTGCCAAGCCGCGTTTCCTTCTTGGATAGGATAACGTCTCCTTGAAGGAAGCGCGCTTCCTAGGAAAGACTCAATCCACCAAAGTAATACATATCCACCACCGGCCACTCCCCTAGCCCACGAACTAGAGTTCGCACCGCTCTCCTAGTACGACTGTGCCACCGTACACAGAAAAGTCCAATCGAGCTGACACATATAGTAAGGCGAGTGTGGCTCATTTTTGATTAGAGCTGTGCGAGCAATTGCCAAAGCAATTGTCATTTTGTTTTTTTCGTGTGCTGCTCACGCGCGCTGGAACTCGGGTATGGGACTGCCGGCAGTGCAGACGCGTCGCGCGTCACGGCCAGGACTTGTCAAGTGCACAGTGCA
>NW_026267149.1:1976042-1976823 GCF_000697945.3 Frankliniella occidentalis
GGGGGGAGCGGAGGAACAAACACCAGGGTGCCATAAAAAGCTTCATCATCTGGACGGACTGTATTATGTCCGGCCATCGGGTGGGCTCGTTGGCCAGCCATATCGGGGCGGACGGCTCCGTCCGGGCCACCTGCCCACACCAACAAGTGACTAGTGGGCTTCTTTCTTAATGGCAACACTGATGCACTGATGCTGACTGCTGCTGCCGCCGCCATCGTCTCGTGTTTCATGACCCCGCCCCGTCCCGATATGCTAATACCGCTATAAAGTGTCGTGGGGGCGGGGCGGTCCGCCGGGCGGCCTTGGCAACCCCTATCCAGCGGTCCCGGCCCGGCCCCGGCGCGCCTTGGCTACAGTCGCCTCCATACAACTTCCTTATCACTTTCGACAGCCGTCGGGATATGGCAGCGCCGTGCCCGGGAACTTACAGCTACCCGAGTATAAACTCCATCCCTGCCATTGCCCCCGCCTGCCAGAGCCAGTTACACCGCAGTCTCACGCCGCACCCCGCCGCACAAGCTCGCTTCTGGCTCTGCTCTGAGCAGGACGACTTTAGCCGATGCTATTCTGGCGTCTCCTGAGAGAGGGGCAACTTTTTTATTAGCGTTGTTGTGCGTGTGAGTAGCTGCATACTGAGACCATCAGCCGGGCTGTGTAGCTGCGCACCTCGCGGGGTCTAACTGATGCATCGCACTCGAGTTGGCTCCGATACCTCTCTGATCACCAACTCCTCGCCTCTCGCCCGCAACAAGTCAAGAAGCCAGACAGATTACCCCCCCCC
>NW_026267149.1:1977178-1983013 GCF_000697945.3 Frankliniella occidentalis
CGCGCCGGGCCGGGCCGCAGGGGGCGGTGATTGGCTGCGTGGCGCCGGTCGCGTCGCGCGTCAGCTCGAGGCTCGCCCCAATATGTCTCGGTAACGGAACAACCCCGCCGTTCGGCCCCGCTCGTCTCTTGCGGGAAAGGAATCTGTCTCGCCCCAAAGTCCCATCGCGCCACCGTTGCCTGGGTGAGCCCTCATTGATTGACGCTCCAATCAGTTAAGTTTTGTCTTTGCGACTGCGGACGGTGCGTGGCGATCCCGCTCTCTGAAAGCGCTTCCTGGCCTTAGGCGGAGCAGGCTCGGAGCAGGCGGGTCGCACCAATATGCCCTGCGCTTGGTAGCTGACTCTGACCCCGGCGGAGCCACACGTGTCCGACAGGCCCTGCTGGCTGTCCAGCCGGATGCCCTGCGGCCTGGTTGCCGTGTCGAGCTCTGCAGCTGGAGTCCTGCTGCTGCTAGAGGTGTCCTCTCCGAATGGAGCAAGGTGCTGGCGGCGCTCTGAATGCCAATGAGCTCCCCGTCAGAAACACGCCCCGCCCCCTCCCCCTTTCTTTCCTATTTCCCTTATCTAGCCCCTATCCACACCTAGCCTCCTCCACCCCTTGCCAACCCCCCTCCTAAACATGGGTCCTCCGCTATAGATATGGGCCGCGTGGCATGGGGCTGACACCGAGGTCAGCTCAGCCCACTTGCGCGTGCACTAATCGAGAGGGAGAGAGAGGGGGGGGGGTGAGTAGGGAGTTTAGCTCTCAAAATTAGTGACTAACCCCTGTCGTTCAGCTGTGCTGAACAGCTCTACGCCAACTCTCCTGACGGCCGTTTATGAGGGAGCTTGACTCCTCTCTAAATGGCTCGATGTCGCCACACACCGGCGACCTCGCCACTGCTCGCACACGTTGCGGCAACAGTTTCAAAGGGCCTCGGCTGGGTGGCGTGCTCCCCCCCGGCCCGCTGGCGTCGTGAGCGCCCGCCCAGTTTGTGCTCTGCTCCACGCGTAAAGGCTGCGACCGATATGGCCGGCCTGGGCAGCGCGCGGGGGCCGTAAAAGGCAAAAATGTTTACTGCGACCAGCTGTTTGCAGAGTTGGCGGAAGTGGCGCGGCGGAGACTTTGGTCCGCCTCCTGCACATTGTCGCACCCAGCATCCCCAGCTCCACCGGCTCCGCGGAGCGAGACCAAATAATGCGACTGCGCGGGACAAAACGGCGCTACCTGTTAGGAGTGCGTTACCGTATCACTTCCGCGACATTTGGCAGAAGAGTGAACCGGTTGTGTGCGTGTGAGAGAGAGAGTAAGAGAGAGAGAGAGAGAGAGAGAGAGAGAGAGAGTAGCGCGTGGGCGGCGCGCTTGCGCTTGGATGCACACACAGGCAGACGTGTGTGTAGGCTCGCCTGGGCGACACACGTGTAGTGCGTGTGGCCTACCCTGTACTTGGTGGGCGCGCTCCTCGGTAGAGCTCTAGGGGGAGGGAGTGAGAGAGAGAGAGAGAGAGAGAGAGAAGGAGGGAGAGAAGGAGAGAGAGAAGGAGAGAGTGGAGGCGACAGAGATCATAGTATTCCATCGCCCGTGCACGCTATTTAGACGCTCACAAAGTTTCCGGAGGTTGTGTGTGTGCGCGTGCGTGCGTGCGTGCACGTGCTGAGTGCCCCATGATGCGTAAAGAGGCTCGTGGCTGCGAGGCCGTGGCGCGCGCGCGAAGGTATCACCAAGATGGCTTGTGAAACATGGCGACTGAAAGTTTGGACGCGCCGAGGGTGGCGTGGCGTAGCGTGGAGGGGCCTCGAAGCGCGCGACGGGGCGCAGTATGAGTTCAATGGGTGGACTTGAAACTTGCGCCGCGCTCGTGTATCCGCAGCAACTCGCCATGCGTGGCAGGGAGACGTAGGGGGCGAGGGCGGAAGGCTTTCTGCGGGGTTGGAAACCTTACCAGCGCTGGTGTCGAGGCAAGGGGGAGGGGGGGGGAGGGGGGTCAGCAGCAGGGGTTCTCAAATTGGCAGTGCGAGGGCCAGGGCAGGCGGGCCGGGCGCGAGGGGACAGGCCTCTGCGGTTCCCACGGGCCTAGTGAAGGGATCGACTCACATAATGAAGGGTATTCCTACGCACAGGGGGCGGGTCACGAAATAATTTGGTCCAGCCGTGGATTTAATTATGGGCTGGACGGGCAGAAAGGTAGATGGCAGGCGAAAACAACAACAGAAGTCGAGAGCTGTCGTCGTTGGCTCGGCGAGTGGTGACGCACGTATGGCTGCCGTCTTGTTCTGAAAAATGGAAAGGGAAGATTGAGCACGGCCAGGAAGCGAAGAGATGAGGATTGGGGGAGGGGACCGCTCCGCTCCCCATCCCCCATCCCCTCGGCTCTCCTCCTGTCTCTCTCGTTCGTCCCCAAGCTGGCGTAGTTGCGTTGCAGTGTCACCGTCCAACATAGAAACTGTCATGGTTGTACTCTCAGTTAATGCGATCACTGGAAAAATTCTGAGTTTACCACACGGAGAAAAAAGTTTTGTAACTAAATTAGTGTTTAGTCTGACCCCTCAGTCACACCCGTTAGACGTTTCAAATCGGCACCCTGCACCCCTAATTTCTTCCACTCTTTACCATGGAAATGAGGAAGGGGGGGAGGGGGGCTGGGAGGCGTAGGGGTTGGTGGGTTCTTCCTGTTGCACCCTACTTCTGCCCAGAACTCTCGCCTTTCGGACGGTCATTTGCACCCCCCTTCCTCTCGCCACCCTCACCACGCGCCCCGCCGCCGCATGCGATTCCTTTGGTACGGCAGCTCAGCCGGGGCCACGGCCCGACAGAAAATCGCGTTTTGATGGGCGGGGCTCTTAAACCAAGATTGCGGCGAGGCCGGCCTAATCAGTTTGATTGAAATTTAAGGACTTGGGCGATTTATAGTGGCAGCGCTACGCCACACCGTGAGGCAGCGGGTGGGCCGATTTTTATAGCAATCCTGCCCTGCGGGGAAAACGAGGCAAACTTTTTTTCGGTGATCTGCATCGTCGAACCTGACGATAACAAGGCCAGCCGTAGGAAAGGGGAAAAAAACAGTGGGTTTTTGTCTATTTTTTTGCTGTAAAATATTTTTTTCATTTTTTTTTATTTTGTTTTGCTTGATATTTTGTCGGCAGACCGAAGGGCGGTGGCCTTGACTGTGTTTGTGCCCCGGGGGCCGCGGAACCACAATCGGAAGCTGGTCGGCGGGGAGGGGCGCGGAGGGATGCGCCCGCCGCTGTACAACACACGCGTACACGGCGCGCCTCCCGTGCGCCGCTGCCCCGCCCGCCCCTCGGGACCGCTGCTCTGTAATTATTGTGCTTCCCGTGATGAATTTATTCCGGATGAGCCCGTAAAACACACGCAGCATCTGTTGCGTGTTTGTCGGCTCCCCCTCCTCTCCATCCCCTCTTCCTCCTCCCCCTGCTGGCAGCCTCATTGTGCTGCTCGCTGTTGTGCTGCGGACTCGCCTGCAGGTATCGGTTTAGCGCGCAACGCCTCGGTAGTGCGAGCTGCGGTTCGAGTAGTTTGTCCGAGCGGTTAACGTCTGCCCACTGAGCAGCTTTATCGGCTGCGTCGTCTTCGCGGTATAATACGACTTGTTTCCTAGTTTTTAGCTCAAAAATCAGTGAGACGAACTATTCGTCATCGATTTCACTACCCACGCTGGCACGGGAGAGGAAGGTAGTTGGTAGTTGAAACCTGAAAAGTGAAATCCGGAACTGCAGAAAAGGACAATAATTATCAAAAATCACAATGGACCCAAAGAAAAGGTTCTTCATTGTGTCGTACCTGATGTTTCCCTCTCCTTTAAATGATAGTAAAATGTTAGCAACGACTTGGAAAGAAGACGTTTTGCGACACGTGTGCTTCTTCTCTGCGGCTCTCTGCTGCTCGCTCTCTAATGGCGATGAGGTGCGGGCGCCTCACACCTGGCCGCGCGCCCCACCGCGCCCCAGGCCACCCTCCACTTCTTTTATCACGCCCTCCGAGTCGGGGCTGGAGAGGAAGGTTTCTTTTGAGATGGAAATCAAGAGTGCGGAAGGGTAAGCGGCCGCGTCAGGCGTAACGGCCCCGGAGATTCACTCGGTTTGCCGAATCTGACGATGATTTCTCGCGGAGGGAAAAATCCACGCAGAGAAATGAGCCGCGACGTGCTGGCATGATGTGATGCTGATGGACGGAACGAGATTCCGCACGGAAAAGTGTCCGTCAAAATCTTCGCGTAGCTGGCAGCCACCAGAAGTTTTTCTGTTTGTGCCTTTCGCTTGCTTACCGGTTTTCATTTATTTGTATGGACTTGTCTGTCTGTTTCAGAGCATGGGCTGGGCGGGACGTGGCTAGACGCTCGGCCATGAGGCGGGGCTGCGGGGCCATGGGCGGGGCGCCCGTCGCCTCGCTCTACGCCCTGCTGGCCTTCATGGCGCTGCTCGCGTCGGCAGGTGAGTCCAGTGCGCACCCCGCCGCGGGGAAGGGAGGAAGAGCGCGGGGGACGCACCCACCCCCTCCTCCTTCCAGAACCCTCCGCTGAGCACGGGGCAAAAAGGCGACTGAGCAAGAATGAGAGACAAACTTGCCATGGTAATCGGATTAAGGCGGGTCCAGATGTGACTCTTTCAGCAGCAGCCGGCAGACGAGCAGGCCGGGCTGGGCGGGAAGAAACCGTTTTGAGTCGCAAAAAGCCAAGGCGGGCTGCTGAGGCGCACGGCCGCTGAGCAGTCTTTGGTCGCAGCCGCCCGCTGAGGTGGGGGGACCGCCCCAGCAGACAGCAGCCTACCCTCTAAATTTCATATCGACTTTAATGGCGCTTCAAACTGTTGTTCAAATCTTCAAAAGGGGTAACAGAGTGACATACCTACAATTTTGATAAGCCTTATGAAAAAGCGTAAACGTTTCCGATTCAAATAATTAAAATGATTCGGATGGAAATTCGTACACGCCACATGCATATTTGAGATTAAAAAAAACACCTTTTTCGGGACAGAAACAAGTGGTGGTACCACAATGTAGGCGCATCGCAGTGGGGCTGTGCTTCTTCGTTAGATATCACGAAGCCTGTTACGCAAACATGGTCTTGCAAACGTAGAGCTAGCACTCTTGCACACTCAGTTTTGTGGCTTCAGACGCTCGTTGGCAGTTGGCGCTTAAAGGCCACTGTACTGTGCATCGCTGTTGGTGCGTCTGAAGCCACAATACTGAGCGTGGGTCCTTGCTTCCAGCACCTGAAGACCTGAAGCCATGGCAGGTTGTGCACACCAGCTTGCTGTTGGTTGCCGCTATTCTTGCCATTGTCAGCGGCAGCTCAACCGTGTCTATCGACACTGTAAAATCAAGTGTCAGATTGCTATGCTTTATAGAGTGTTGCCCCCTCGAGCCAATGTGAAGCACTTTGGTGCTCTACACACTTTAGCTCATGTGGGGCAGTAGTAAGTGTTCTACCTTAGTTAATGCAAAGCACCGTGCCCCACATTACCTGGAGTCTTTCACTCGATTTAACAGTTTATACGTGCCAAGTGATGGTTCCCTCCCCTGTACCAGTGCGGTCGGGGAGCTATGAGGCACGTTGCGGGGCGCGTCACGTTCGTGTCTGTCGCGCTGAGCTCGTTACGCGATGGCAACGCTAGTTAGCGGCGTGAAGGGCGCCTTCCTGGTCCCCGGCTAAGTGGTCCCGCGCGGCCCGCCGCAGCCAGCGCGGCCGGCCCGAGTCACGCGGTGCGGTGCGTGCTAAGGGGCCCCCGCCCGCCACGCCGTGTCAAGGCGCGACAGACTCTGTATGAATGAACGGCTGCCTCCTCTTTGGAGGGCCCTTCTTTTCGCGTTGCGAAGCCGAGTCGCTCACCAGTGC
>NW_026267149.1:1983209-1998209 GCF_000697945.3 Frankliniella occidentalis
ATTCACAACAATGCGTCCTGTTTAAGATGTGCGAGCAGGGAGATGGGAAGGGAGTTTGAGAGAAAGAGAAAGAAAAAAAGGGAAAGAAGACGAAGGGAATGGGAATGGGGGATGAAGGGAAAGAAGGGTACTAGTGGATAGCAGACAGCTATTGGCAGTCCCCACTTGCCTTGGGGCTGTTTCTCCACTTATCGTGCGTGTCTACTGTTTCTTATTGTCCCGTTCATGTCTCGCTGCCTCTTCTGTTCAGAT
Source organism: Frankliniella occidentalis (assembly GCF_000697945.3). Classification (NCBI taxonomy): domain Eukaryota; kingdom Metazoa; phylum Arthropoda; class Insecta; order Thysanoptera; family Thripidae; genus Frankliniella; species Frankliniella occidentalis. Next base: position 1,983,462 of record NW_026267149.1, read on the forward strand.
CCGGTGTATTTATTACATCTCTCTCACGGGTTGTGTACAAATCGTGACCTGGTGTGTCTTGAGATTTTGAGTCTGGACATGTATGGCATAACAACGTAGCGCCTCAGTTACTAACAAATAGCGTGACAAACATACATTTTGACCATTTTTTCTGGAATTATGTCCATTACTCAATGAAAACAGAAAGGTGGGCTTTCAGCACACCCTGCTAGCCAGTAGAGACAGCCCGGGACTGTATAAAATAAAATATCGGTATTGTGTCAAAGGGTCGTAACTTGACATGTGCCATTTTATTTCTCTCTAACCAACTATCGCAATAAAAGGACTTACGCTCTCATAGCGCCTGATAGGTAGGCAACATATGTGCCTGCGAGCATGCGTGTTCTGCGGTGTGGCCTACCCTGAGTCTTGCAGGCGCCGAGCTCACTGTCTGATGGCTCCTTGCAGTCTAGCAGCCGTGCGCCCCGCGACACTGGAAAAACTATGCAGCGTGTGTCACATCAATTAGTGCGATCAGTTTTGGTCTCACCTTTTGATCTGAGTTTATATCACAACAATTGATGCAACATCAGCCAAGAACGTCGTAAGAGGTCACAAACGTGACCAAACATACCACACGTGACATGCTATGATGTCACACTTGTACTGTGACAAGCACACATCATTTATTAGTGATATCGCAATCGATCCCAACCTAATGATCGTAGGTGAAAAACAACTTGAAAGTATTCTTTTGATAAATTAATTTATCCGCTATACGGTAACTGTGTGTCTCATGAGGCGTGCACGCCTAAATATCAACTACATGCTACTCTTAATTCGTTTTCAAGTACATTTATTCTAAACCGCAAATACAACCTGAAGAAACTCCTAAATCGTGACTGCCCCGACTTTAGACACACAGCTCAGACGCGAAATATTTTGCATCTCTGGATTCGCAAGCTTCACTTTCTCTTAGACAAATATTGGTGTACCCCGTAGACAACCAATGCACCTCTTTTCCGGCGTTGTGCTTGTTTGCCTCCTACTCTTATTTTATTTCACATACCATCATAGATCACATTAATCCTGTAATTTTTTGTTTTGTTTCTTTGTTCTTTTGGGGGGAAGGATTCCATTGTCCGTATTGTTACTACTTCTCGTTCCCGGCCCCCTATCCTGTAAATTCCAAGGTCACCGTACAGCAATTATTTACCCGCGATGAACTCCTATGGCCACCCTTGGAAGTCCGCAGGCGGTGGAAACCTCACCCCCACCCTCCGCCCCCTGCCCCAGCAGTAATCCCCCCTACACATGTCGACTGCAGGGACCGTAATCTGCGATTAAGTTCGCAGCCAGCGCGGCAGAGCGCACGGCGGCGGCGCGGCCCCTCTCCCTTGTTGCCAACTCGGCGGTTGCTGTAACTGTAACCTGCTCCCGGTGGAACCGCTCGGCCGCGACGACCAGAAACACTTGGCTTGGGGGTGTTTGAGAGGCCGTCGCACGCTATGATGTTGTCAAGCTCGGCGACCAGCAGAAGTCCGTCCAGGTTGGCCGCCGTCTCCGGCAGGTGCATAGGGTTTAGCTGTGCCTGAGCCTCGGCCTCAGCTGTGGCGCGCGCCTGCCCCGCAATGGCTCCCCGGACGCCACTTTACGCGAGCGGAGCTAAACGAATATTTTTCTCCTAAAGATATTGGCTGCCGTGCATTGGCGCGCCGCTGCCGCCACGTTGGTTTTAATGATTGAAATGTATCTTAGTTATACGTTTATTTTGTTATGCACCAGGGGCTTTTTGTTGTTCCTCCGACGCTCAAAATTTTTTAAATCCTCACCCTGCTGTCGCGTAACGAGGATTCTAATCAGAGAAATAGCGGCACTCTCTTTTCTGGCTGCGCTTGGCACTCTAGAGCTCTCGCTTTTGCCCTCCGCCGCCGGTAACCGAGCCGGCGTAACTCGCGCGAGGCACCCTTTTCAAATCTCCCGCCATCGGGCTGGACGGGCTACCTACCCGCTGCAGAGTGCACCCGACCATTAGTCGTCATTTGTATGTGCTTAGGTGGGTACCGCGAATACGGGTCGGGGAGGGGGTTCGTGGGGTGGTAAGAGCAATTTGCGCCACACCGTATAGTCACGCAGTGGCCGATTTTATTTTTTTTTAAGAGGGGGGGGGGCGGACGTATTAGTGCAAATAGCTAGGCGGATGTGTGGAAAGCATCGGAGTGTATACAAAAAAAACATAAGGAGTATTTTTCCCTTTCGAGAACTGCTGGCCCTGTCAGCGGAAAAAAATTGTCAACATTTTTTGGTGGTTTATAATGAAGCACCTCGAAAATCGTTGAGAGAAGCCTAAATGGGGACAGGAGCACTATGCAGAGGATTCTGATGACGCTTTGGAACGAATATGCACGGTTTTTTCGATTTTTCGATAATCACCCATATCTTGCTAGAGTGAGGAGGCTTATCAGAATTGCCCCCTGGGCAAGTCCGAGGTACGATCAAGGTGCAATCCAAGTGTTACCTAGAGGCCATCGGCGGGTAATCTCGGGGTGTTCGAAGTGTCACTCCAGGGGGTAATCTGGGAGTTATCTAGGGGTATACTCCGGTAGTAACCCGAATATCCTGGATAAGCTGTTGTACACGAAATCTCAGAGTCACTTCGCCCCCGACTAGAAATAATTCTGAACCCCTAGTGTTAAATTAATTTTTCTGATACTTGTTTTTTCTTGGCCACTCCGTCTTGAGTCTTGGCAGTCTTGGCACGCCGAGCCTCTCCTTTACGAGAGTCCGCCCAGTCGTCGGTCTGGCTCGGTTTGTATGCCCATTCGTCTGCCTCCCGTCCGTCTGTCTGGCCGTCTGTCTGCGAGGCCGCCCGTTGCCCATCCTCTTCGCCCTGGTCCCACCCGCTTTAATGGTTATGACTGGCTGGGCTGGGCGTCATAGATTAGCCGATGGGGTTGTTCGGCCGAACATTACATAGAGATACCTCCGCACGCTGCCGGCCAAACCAGCGGGCCGATGGACTGGACGACCTGTTATTATATTTCCCGCCCTCTATTTTATTCCTTTTTGAAAAGACGTTGAGCGGAGTTCTTTTCTCTCGTCCTGAGTGCTATCCGTAAGGTACGACGTCGACTCCAACACCGAGAAAGACAGAACGCCAGAGGCGACCGCCCAAATTTGTGTTGACAGGTGAGCCCGCGATTATTCAGACTGATGGAAATCTAACGTAAAATGAAAGGTTTATTATTGCGGATGCTTAGAGCACGCATCACATTTCACTTGTATTGAGAAAGATATATGCTCGATTCAAGTACCAAATGCTCTAAGATGCAAGTGCTGTAACGGTTGATCAGATTTTTCGTGTATTTGTCCCACCATAGCAATTGTGTACAAGTGCAATTGTTCTCAAATCGAGTGCAAAATAGTCTTCGCTCGACTGGGTGCGTTCTAGTCTTGAACCAAGAACTCGTTGTTCTGGGTGCCACCCCCGTGAAGTTTCCTATAGGGTACTGCAATGGTGCATTGAAACTAGTCGCGGACCGCTGCTCGCCCGGCCGTCGGCCGCACGGACCGCACCCCGCGTCAGCAATGCGAGGCCCGCGCCATGGCCGGGCTGAGGCCGAGCCGAGGCCGGACCCCGTGCGGTCCACGGCATTCTTTGCCGGGCACACAATCCCCCCTGGATCGCGGCCAAAGCCCGCCGGCGGACAGGCAGCCTGGGGCCCGCGGCCTGCTCACCGCGCGGCTGCTCGGCCGCTAGGCTGCCTCCCCCGGCCGCCTCCCCCGGCCGCCCCCGGCCGCCCCCCTGGGGGCAGGGCTGCGGTCAGGGTGGGCGCGCCAAGGGGCGGCGGACGGTTAGGCTTTGGTCAACAGAAAGCAAGTTAGCGCGAACCGGCCTGCATGCCTACAGTTACGCCCTTCCAGTCAACGTCTCTTTCCTCTCGTTCTCTCTCTCTTTCCTCTCGTTCTCTCTCGCTTTCTCTCTCTCTCTCCCTCCCTCTCCCTCTCCCTCTCTTCCTCGTTTTGCGGCATCTCCTCGAGACTCAAACATGCCGTGCCCCAGGGGTGCAGGGCTGCATGTTTTATTGACCAACGCATTTTCGAAGATAGGTTGTGCGCCGTCGCTGTTGGTGGAGGGGAGGCGGGGGATCGCGGGCTTATGGACGAAACGTAGGCGCTAAACACGTCATATATCCGTCGTAATGCTGACCCGCACCCGGCCGGCGCCGCCACCATTTTATGGCCTGTTTCGAGTTGTCGTTAATGCTACAGGCGCATCCAGTCGCTCGGCGGCCCCGGCGGCCCGGCGCGCGCAGAGATGTCCTGCCAAGCCCTGCCCCGCCACCCCCCGCCAGCGCCACTGTCGCCGAATGGCGCGGCGATGGAGATTGAAAAAAAAGTAGAGGATCTGAAATGTTCCGATCGAAACGCGTTGTAAAGTTTTATTGCGAGGGTCCCCTTCTATTTTGCACAGTGATTCGGAGTATATCTACTGTATCTCTCTACACAGTAAAGCTTCGCGCCCGTAAATGGTGAGCTGTGAATACATTTCGAAATACGGCGGCTCTTTAAACCAAATTAAGTGCTATACGTTTCCGAACGACTTAACCTTGGCCTTCGGTGCTTGCGCGGCGGCGGGCCCCTGGAGGCGCGCCAGAGTCATGAAACACCCTCGCTAATTCGGCAGCGCCTGCACGTGTGAGGCCAACACGGCGATGCTCCTCGCTGATTCGGCCGCAGGGAGTTGGAGAGTGTTTCAGTCGGGTCAGGCGAGAGGAAACAAGGAGTTTCCGCCCTAGTTATTACGACACGTTCCGTACGCAGCCTGCGCGCTTCCGCCGTACGAAACTGTAGTAGTTTTGTGATACCTACGTGGCGCGAAATTTTAATGTGACACCAGCCCGGGCCCCTCTGCAAACGAGCAGGTATTTTATACATCCGATATTACGCCGAACCTGATAGGCCTGATGATGCGAATGAAGCTTTTCTTTTTTGGACCGGCAGAGAGACGTTGAACCTGACGCCGTTTCTTCGTTATTCAGCTCAGTGCTTCTCAATGACCGAGACGGAGGAGGCTGAAAGAACGCTGCGACGGGTGAAGAGCTATGGTCTTGGCATGAGCCCACTATAGTGCAGAAAAAAGCCTGTTACACTCTCAGCCCGTTACTGACACTTTGCAAATACACAATAAACTTGCTTGTACAGCAGTAATACTCACAAAATTGCACGTAATACTCACAAATTTAGTTAGTAATACTAATTATTTTGTGAGGAATTACTTAGGAAGATGATGCTAAGTACTTGCTAACAAAATAATTAGTATTACTAACTAAATTTGTGAGTATTACGTGCAATTTTGTGAGTATTACTGCTGTACAAGCAAGTTCATTGTGTATTTGCAAAGTGTCAGTAACGGGCTGAGAGTGTAGTTTACTTTGCGTTGCTTATACTTCTTTGGTGAGACGTATTTCATCTTTCGATTGTGCTGCTCCACTCGCTACAGTGCACTTTTTGTTTTGAACTATACCATAAATTCGCATTTTTGTCAAAGAATAATTTTTATTTGGTCCAATGAAATTGATGTAATATTAGTCACGACTTGTTCCGAGCCAAGATTGAGCTTAGGTAAAACCAGGGTACTGAGTAAACGTGTGAAATTGGAACACGGGATTCCCGCATCATATTTTTATGAGTGTACTGCTTAACTCTCGCGCGGAATTGCGATTCCCCCCGACGACAGGCGGGAGATATATGAGCGAGCGCTGGGCGACTTAAGCCCTCGAGTAACGCGGCTGTGACGAGCCGTCTCCGGAGCGCAGTGCGCCCCGCGCCACGCACCGCACTCGGCCGGAAACAGGAGGACACTGCAATTTGAAAGGGGAGATCTGCAAACGAGCAGATTGCGTGGAAAGGGCGGGGGCTGCTTTGTTTGACGGGATGCTGCTGCTGTGCGCTGCTGTTGCCGCTGTGCGATGCTGTTGCGGCTGTGTGCGCCTGTGGCCCCCGCCACCTCTGTCGCGCGTATTCATTTGTGGATCCGGCGACGTCCGACATCGGCAGGGAAAGGTAATGATCATAGTATTTTTGTTTCGCTGCTGCTGCTGCGCGAGTCGGGTTGGGCTTGGCGTGGTGCGCAGCGCGCTCGCAAAGCTTGCTTTGAGTTTGGATGCTGTAATTAACCCACTGGGAAAATATTTCTTTGGGGTCGCTACAAACATTTGTCTATTGCAACCAATTTTTGTCCCAGCTCAAAATGAGATTTTCCCCTTATTGAGTTAGTCTGCTGCACTGTTATTCAGATACTTGACGTCACATATTCTATATAATGGGAATTGTGTCTCATTATTTAGAATATCATGTCACATTCTTTAGAACGTGACATACCTTCTGCACTGTTCTGTCCTCAAGGGCTCAGATATTCTAAATAATGTGACACATTCACATTTTATAGAGTGTCACGTCACAGTATTTGAATGACAGTGTGTGCACTTGTGATCTGGACCCCCTTACTCCAGTGCAATGCAATATTATTCGATCAGGCAAGGACTTGACCAGTGCGTGCCGTGCTTGTTTCTGACAGTAAACGGTGGGGGGGCGCGGACTGCTGATCTGAACCGTGTAGTGTCCCTCCCGACGGCGCTCGCGGCCGCCCGCCACCGCTGCACCCTGTGGATCAGCAGCGAGCTGCAAGCGCCGCGACCAAAAAACGGCTGACGCCCCGACAAAGTTTTAAAACGCGAGCCTGGGCTGAACCGAGCGGAAGTTTGGAGTGACCCGCCCGCCGCCCGCCGGGCGGGCCGCATCTCTTACGAAACAACGAGCCAAACAATTCGACATAATTTCATCTGTTCGAGTTGCCCCGCCCACTGCTACCGCTAGCTCTGCTGCGCCCAACTCTGCCAAACTCTTTCTCTCGGACATGGTTCTCGTTCCCCGTGACGTTCAAGCCTCGCCTCGCGCTGCTGTGCCGTGGTCTGAATTAAGATAAAGCGGATGAAAAGTTGCGTCCGCCTGCCGAGGGAGGGGACCGAGACGGGCCCTGGGTCGAGGTCGCCTTGCAATGACCCTTCGACTCAGGGATCGATTTTCGAGCGGCCAACGAAAACTAACCTCTCGGACCACGCCTAGGTACTCCGGCCTCCAAGAATGCACAAGATTAATCTATACAAGAATACGACATTGCTCAGTAAAATATAACCTTTCTGGGTGATCAGCGCAGCCCCAGCCCCTCTTGGCCTCTGCGATCTTCGATAATTATTCAGAGAAGCAAGATTGGATTACGCGGTTTTCTGCTGTAGCGGCAGACCAGACTTAATACCTGCTGATTGCTGTGACTGGTGCTAGTATGTTTTTAGCTATAGCCGGTCTTTAATCACCCTTTTCCCTCACCCCCTCTCTTTTCCCTTTCTTGCTCCCCATGACAGCAGCGGAACTGGAGATCTGGCCTACATCCAGCAGTGGTCACTGCGACGCCGCGGTGTCCCCACGTCAATCTCTCTCTGTCTTTCTATCCCTCTGCTTCCCCCACTGCCCTGCCCCCCACCTCCGCCTTTGTGTGGCTTGTCAGTCGCTGTCGTCGCTCTTCCGGTTGAGGAGCACTTCCGGCCTGGCTATTGTGTGAGGCTGGCACGCCGCGACGGCCATCGAGCTTATTTCGCTACCTGATCTGTTTAAAATACCGCACTGTCACAGCCGTGAAGACTTCTTTTGTGGAATGGTTTATGCAAAGCTTGCTGTGAAAGTTATTGTCAAACAACCGCAAAAAGCTCTGTCGTTGTAACCGATGAAAAGGGCGGCATGACAAATCACTCCTGCTCTTCTTAGGCCTCGTGTTGTTGGTAAACTTTTATGAACAAAATTCGTGTCAGGAATATAATCCTATATAATGGCTATAGGTACTTTGGTTATGTATCTCATAAATATGCAAAAAAAATGCACATGGCGGAACTAGAGATGGCGCAACAAAATATTTTATCTCATGGCCGGTGATTAAGTTAGCAGCTGTACCTTTAGACTCTAAATGACTAAGGATAACGTTTTCAACTACCACTGGACTAATGTGTGCATAACTGGGAACAGATAAAATCTTGCAGAAACCTGGTTGCTACATAAAATTATTAGTTACTTTATTGTGTCTGAACTCAGTTATGCACACAATAAGTCTGGTGCTAGTTACATTGTCTTTTCACATTTAGTGTGTTGATCTGAATGGCCTTGCTGCTAAGTGTAAATTCATGAATTACCACCGATTAATTCTTTTGCCCTGCTTACCCATCTATCCATCTAATTTTTACCACGACCCACCCACGCCTCCTTTCTTTTTCGCAAATCTGCTGGTCGGGGAATGGATTATTCATTCGCCACCTTCGCATGCGGCGAGGGAAACTGGGGGGCTCTCGAAGGATGAAGTTGGGGAATCAGACCTTGAGGGCTACGCGCTGGAGTGAGTGGAGCGAGAGAGAAAAAGGAGGGTGGGATTTGATCAGCACGTTTCGGCCCTGAGGCTGTTGTGAAGTACACTCGGATGCCAAACATCTTGCTGCCTGGTCACACGGTCTCACGCCCACCCACCCAGCATGCTCACATTTCAAGTAAGAGAAGGAATTGGCATGAAAGAATTGTTAAATTACCAGAGCGCAGTATTTTTATCGAGTATAATCCGAGAAAACAACACTATATTGCTAATTACAACTATAAAATCCTTAACAGAAATTTTCTGATGGGTCTCAAGAACATATTTCATTCACCGTTCACGGTCCTTAATTTTGCAGAAGCATTATACTTTAAAAACAAGTGTAACATGTGTCACACGTCATCAGGAGAGACGTTCTTTGGTGCCGCTTGGTGCACCACTTCGTGCCACTGGAAAGGGGCATCACGTACGTGGAGAGTGTATTAGAAAACGTTTTCTCTGGAGAAGGGCGTCAAGAAACGTGACAAATGTCACGTTAGTTTTACCAGTGAGGAGGGGGGATGAGGGCTCGTGTCACACTAAAGAGTGTGTGCCATATGCCAGGTACACACAAGGACGAGTGTATTATGAACAAAGTTTCGTTAACAGCGCTCATTCCGTTTCTGATTTTTTGTCGCTGTTTGTCAGTACTCATGTTAAGTTTTTATGCAGCAGGAATACTGGCTACAGTTTTCTATCAGTAATACGGCTTAATTCCTTTTTACATTACTGACATAATTTGATTTTTTATTAGTATATATTGAACGAAAATATTTACGTAATAATGTATAGTGTTGTTGATTGACAAATTGATCAGTAATTCCTGTTGTAGAGAATTCTACGTTTTAACTGGCAAAACAATCAGTACAGGTCCGAGAGTGAGTGTATGGCATGGCCCTGAGCAGACTATCAGCCCTGCCCGCATCCGCGTGGCCGCCGGGCGCTGGCCAGACTATAAAGACGTGGTTATGGCCTTTAAAGTGCGCGACGCTCAGCGAGCTTGATGGATCGAGTGGCGCATTAAATCGCGACTACTAAACTTAATACACTGCAGCTACGGGAGTCGCGTTTTTAAACTCCAACTCCTCTAATTTCATCTCCCGTAGAAACAATTGCTACTATTTTCATAGTCGCCAACTTCTCTATATAAGTACTGCTTATCTCCGTAGCTTTTTTTGAGCCATGTTTCAGTTGGTCACTACCACTATTTACATATGCTTAACCCTAACCGACGCAGCGGCCTTGCAATTTGAAAAGCGTAATGATGATGACATTGTGTGCAAAACACCTCTTTCTTTTCTGCGGGCCCACAGTTCCTGAGTGCCTAGCTGTCCCCGGCAGTTAGCCTTTCTACTCACTCTATCTCTCTCTCCCCTACCCCCTCTCGCTCTTTCCCGCTTTCTCTTTCTCTGCCCCCCCCCCCCCCCCCCCCCCCCTCCCCCCCCCCCCCCCCCCCCCCCCCCGCTCTTCCCCCCTTTCTCTCCCCCCCCCCTCTCTCTCTCTCTCTCTCTCGCTCTCTCTCTCTCGCAGCGCACAAAGACACTCACACACTTATTCCGGCGTGTTGTGCGCATGAGACACTTGTGCCGACAGCCGTTAGATGTGAGAACAGTAGGGCTCCGGCTTTGAGATGGAAATGAGCGCGCGCTCCCACACAGACACAGGGGCGGCGCGAAAGGCGAGCGGTGATCAGAGATAAACACACCAGCAGCCTGTCCTGGCTAACTAACCTGACTGCTGCATCCTTACTCCACTCTCGTCCCTGTCCCTCGCTCAGCTCTTTTCTTTCTATCTTTCTTATATTTTTCCCTCCCTCTCGCCCGCTGTCACCCCCTGACGTGCCTTACAGAATACTCCCCCCTTCCCCTCCCCAGCTTCCCACTCCTACAGGTGCCGGTACGGGTTGTCCTATCGAGATTTGGTTCTTTCCTCGGGAAAACGCGGAAAACGGAAAGGGGGCCGGCTGACGTCCACAGGGAAGTCAATTAATTTCTCCAAAGATCTCTCACGAGATAAATGTGAGGGGGTGTGACGGTGGCGAGAGGGAGGGGGGGCGCCGGGTGGCGCTCCAAACCCCTTCCCCTGGGGGGGACGCCGACTCATCCTGCTAGTTTAGCGGAGAGAATTCTCCGGCCTCGTGACAGAAACTTGTTTCCCCTCTCCTTTCCCTTTTCTTTTTCTTTTCCTATTATTCTGACTTTCGTTCTTTCTTTTCCTCTCTTCCCCCTCTGAGAAAGACGGCAAATGCTGACGGCGTGATATCGCGGTTGCGGCGCGCTTAGGTCGTTTCTGAACGGTCCAGTGACACAGATCTCTCGCATTCCCTCTTTCTTGTTTTGAAATCGAAGACCTTTCTTTCTCAGTTTCGTAGCGATTGTCTCGCACCGGTTGAGTCAGCCGATATTGTTTTCCCGCAGTGGCCCCCTCAGCACCCCTTCACACGGACTCACGCATGCTCTCGCTGGGGATTATGTAGAAGTTGCTCCGTTGTATTGATGTTGGCCGCCTTGCCATCACCCTCTCACGTGTTAGAGTGTCAAAGCCAAAGACGCAAAAGTGCCATTTGAGATTTTGATTTCCGTTCTGCGCTCGCTCTGTTGTGCGGGGATACAGCCCGATGCAACTTTTTTATTTTCTTAGCGCTGTGAAGACGGGCGGTCCATATTGTTTTGTTTTATGCATACATCTCCCGGGGCCGACGCTCGGGTATCGCGGAGGCGACAGGCCGAGCTACCCTTGTCATCTCCCCGAAACAAACAACCTCCCCCCGCAGAGCTGTCTCGAAAATGGTGCATCTCCCTATTTATTTTCCCTCGACGTTGCCATTGCGTGTCCCGAAATTAAATAAGGAGCCATGTCACACACACCCACTGGAAGTGACTCTCTTCTTACTTGGGAATCGAGGACCAGGTAGTTTTCACGCTTCTTTTGTAGTGAAGTTGCGACCTTCACGCCAGCTGCAAACCGAAATTAAAGTGTACAACCAAATGAAATGGGTCAGCTTTGTGACTGACTGTTTCCGAAAATCATGAGACACCGGAGAGACAAATGAGTGAAGCGCAGGTGAGGATGAACGTGGGAGGATGGAGTAGGCGGTAGATAGGGGCTGTTCGCAGTAAAGTTATTAGCAGACGGGCCCGACTGCGACATGGCGCTAAACATATGCCAACCCAGTTAGACCTAAGTTCCGCAACTCAATCGCTGGCCTGCTAGCCATATTACTGGCATTACTGCAACTGACAAGACTTCGCCGATGGCTGGAATACCTAAGGTGGGCAACCAACTTTGCTCGGACGGAGGTCGCGAAATTTCGTCACAATAATTTATACAGTTTGATATTTGTTTGTCGGTGCGAAAATGCGCGGCAAGTGTTAAAATTTCTAAACTTGAGCCAAACAACTCGGAGATATCGGTGTAGCGGGGAGCAGCTCGTGCTCGCCGAGGCCAAAGCCCAGACCGTGAGATGATGTTTTCCCCGCCCAATAATGGCCGCTCGGCTTAAATGCGTTGTGCCTCGCCGGCTTATCATGATCGCAGAGAGAGGCCTGCATACGGCAACGTAAACCGTTTTTACGACCTCCTGGGAGGGCAACCTTCAAAGCGCTGGCAACTGGAGTGGAGATTGGGGTAGAGGGAAGAGTACGAAGATGCGTGCAGAAGCGTCGAGATGGGAAAACAGAGTACCAGTATTAAAACGCACGAACAAAAAAAAAGTGACATATTAACTTTTTTTTTTTTTTTTTTTTTTTTTTTGAGTTTTTCTTGCTAGGGTTTGTCTTGGGCTGCCAGCATGTTCAGTCTCATTTGGCCGAAGCGCTTCTTTTGACGCGACAGGGCGGCTGATTCCCGTATCGTAAATTGCATTTCCGCTTAATTTCCGCCAATCTCATCAAGGTGCGTGGTAGAGCGTGGCGCCCCACCCCAACCGTGATTCTAAGTGCCCCAAATCCGTTTCCTGTTTGCTGTTGACCAGGCGTCCTTTTTCCCCCCGGCGCACTCCTCTGTTTTTACCCTCCCGTGTATCTTTCAATGACTGTGTGGCGCGAGCATGCGTACGTGTGTTTCTTTTTCACGACAAACAATCACAATGGCCAGCGAGTGTGTGGTCGCAGTAGTGCGGCAAAGAGAGGGAGGGAGAGGAAGAGAGAAAGGGAGAGAAAAAAAATCGGGTTTCGTGTTTCTCTTTCCCGGCCCATGTTCATCAGGAAAGTTTTGTCCCTCCCTCCCCGTGTCACCACGCTCGAGGGGTGGAGCGGGGACGGTGGCCACAGGCTGGAGAGCAGCGAGGAAACTCGTGAGTTATTCGTGGCAGAACGCGTGACTTTAATCCCATCACTGTCAGTGATGAAATTTTGGGTGCAGCAGAATGTCTTGAGTTGGAGAGAGCCCGACTACAGACCGGACTTTAACTCCTCGGGACAGTGCGCACCCCACCCAGTGCGGCTGGCCGCGCCGCGCCTGCTGTGCGGCGGATAGGCAGCCCTCGGCTTGCCGCCCCCGGCCGGCCCGCGTCCCGCTGACAGGCTCTGCCCGGCCGGCCTGACCCTCGTCGTCATACGGGACGGACACAAGTCACAGACGGCTGCCCCATGACTCGATTTGCGGCCCGCTCTGCGTAGCGGCGACGGAGTAATTTGTGTGTGTGTGTGTGTGTGTGTGTGTGTGTGTGTGTGTGTGCGTGTGTGTGTGTGTGTGTGTGTGTGTGTGTGTGTGTGTGTCTGTGTGTCTGGGAGGTCAGTCCAGCCCTTGCTGGAAATGAAGGTCGAGGGCGTAGGCCACTCTTTGTTCAAACTTCTGGGACTGGTATACAATGACCAAGGCCGAAAGTCCCGACCAGATGGACGGTGATACACTTCTCAAGATGATGGAACCGTCGAGGGAGCAATTATCTCACCACGATCTTTGTGATTTTGTGTACGCATTTCGCTTTCCGTGGATGTCTTCCTTGCCTTTCCCTCGCCCCGGGGCCCTCGGGCGTCTTCTGCGAATTCTTGCAGCTTTGAAGCAGAAGGATAAACAAAGCATTAAAACAAAGCCAACTTTGAAATTGTTTTTCTCTGCCCTCTTGCTGCGCGGTCATGCATTGATTAGAGCCGGGGTGCTGCCGGTGAAGACCGTGGGGTGCACAGAGGTAATGGGAGCCGAGCGCAGCCGAACTAATCCAGAAGCTCTCAAGTGGGGCCCGGGGGGGGGGCTCACTCTTTGCTCCCTTTTGCCTCTCACCTCTCTCCTCTCACCTTGGACCGTTGGTAAGGAAAGGCTTCGTTACCAAGTCAAAAAACGCCTCCGGTGGGTAGATGGGTCCTCTATCAACTGATCACAGTCAGTCCAACGACGGATGGAGAGAGCGCTCTGCACCTGGGATGGCTAATGAATGAGAAGGAAAGATTCATGAATTGTACCGGGCTTAAATACCAAGGGACCTTTTCCTGCCACTGTTATAGTGCTACCTAGGCTGCTATCTGCACAGAGTCCCCCCTCTCTTTTCCCCCTCTGCCCCTCCTCTCTCTCTCTCTCTCTTACTCTCTTGCTTCGCCCCGACTGATAAGCAACCTGACACCGCACGCCAGCATCGCAAAACCTCTCTTGTCCCCCGACTTTCTACTGTGGTCTACCAGTTTCTCTCGGGAGGACCAATTTAGATCTGTTTTCTTCGTGAGTCGCATACGCGTACCGTACGCACGCACGCACGTCCGTTTCAACTCGGTCAGTCTCTACTCTACCAAGCTCATCCCCTGAAAAACTTCAATCATTTTAATGTGACAACTTTTGAACATGATAGCTGCAATCAACAATGATGCTGTGGTGCCACTTCAAAGCAGTGTTATTAGTCTAATAAGGACCACCGAACGCAAAGGGAGCAGTGGGGGGATTTTGCGGGTCTTCTCACCACCCCGGAGGGTCCGAGCCTTGGGTCGGTAGCGGTGATCCCCGCGGCGACTCCTCTGAGCGCACGAATCCCTCCTGGCCCTGGCCCGCCCAGTCTTGGGTTGTATCTGTGGACCGCTGCGCTAACTGACCCACTTGTTTTGTTTGTGTCTTCACTCGGCGGCAGCTGTGGTGTGCGCCATGGGCACCGCCGGGCAGCAGCTGGAGACGCGGCGCAGGGTAGAAGGGAAGGCGCCAGGCGCTGCGAAAACAGGGTTACATTTTGAAAAAGAAAAAAAAGGAGGAGGAAAATCGCTTGCATTGTCATTACAAGTTTTTACCCGTCCCCAAACTACCTCATCAGTCCAACTTACTTGATGTCCTCGTCGACCAAGGCAGCTAGCTAAGTACGAACGCACTCTCATACAACGGCACCCTCACACAAGCGC
>NW_026267149.1:2001203-2003459 GCF_000697945.3 Frankliniella occidentalis
GGCACCGCCTCACCCTCACACCTCTTCTCTCTGACTTGTCCTCTCTCTCTCTCTCTCTCTCTCTCTCTCTCTCTCTCTCTCTCTCTCTCTCTCGCCACCCTACCGATCCTTACAGCTCCTGCGGGTTCTCCTTCCCGTCCTCACGTGGATAATCCGGCACATCCTACCTGCAATCCCCTTGCGTAGTCTCGCCACATATGTCTCCCGTCCCAGAGAGAATCCTCCCCTCCCCCTCGCCCCTGTCCCCGCACCCGCACGGCCCGAGCCATCTCGACGGTAAACCTTAAGCCTTGGCGGTAACCCCCTCCTCCTGTTCTGCTTACAGACAACGACACGGTGCTCGTCGACCTCGGCGGGGACCTTCTGGACGACGAGGAGGTTTTCGTGCCTCTGACGTCCTCCGCGGCCGCGCCAACCGCCCCTCCTCCGGCGACGCCGACATCGCCGTCGCCGGCGCCGTCACCCGACCTGCAAGCCTCGGTGACGGCGTCGTCCGCGGGTGTCGCCGCGGACTTCGGTGCCCTGAACCGCCAGCCTCTCATCGGCGACCCGCCGACGCCACCGCCGACATCCCTCTCAGTGCAGGCAGCGGCGCCGCGGGCCGTCAACCCCTTCGCCTACAACGTGTCCTCGGTGCTGGAGGGCGGGCGCGCGGTGCCCACCTCCACGTCGCCCGCGCCCCAAATCGTGCCTATCGGTTTCATGCGGCGACCAGAGGGAAGGCCTGATGGTGGCGCGCAGGCGCAGCTGCCGCCGCCCGCCCTCAAAAAGCACATGCACTCGGCACAGGGCCACTTCGGGCCGTACTTCGAGGACGGCGCCGGGCCCCATAACATCACCACTCGGGTGGGCAGCACCGTCACCCTTAACTGCAGAGTGGGCATGCTGTCGGACAAGACGGTAAGTATCAACAATTTAATCACAAAACCGAACCTAAATGTGCTATATTGGTTTCCAGAGGATGGTTTATGGGGTATCTGCCTCTCGAAAAGGATATATTTAGGGAAGCATAGAAGACATTGCAGTTAACTTTGCCAGTGTTTTGTGTGGGCTGGTGGGCGGCACTCGTGCAGTCTGCAGCGGAGCGACTGCACTCCGCTCACTG
Organism: Frankliniella occidentalis; assembly: GCF_000697945.3. NCBI lineage: Eukaryota > Metazoa > Arthropoda > Insecta > Thysanoptera > Thripidae > Frankliniella > Frankliniella occidentalis. The sequence continues at coordinate 2,002,309 of NW_026267149.1, forward strand.
TGCTCTCGCACGCGCTCGCTCGGCAAAAAACCAAAAGACCGATCGGATCGGATTACTGTGACGTCCATTCGGACTGATGAAAAATGCAGCGCGGACAAAAAGGTATATTTTGTGGCAAGAATCTGGGCAGCGTGGTCGAACGGGCGAACGGGCGGTGCCCCAGAGCCACGCCAGCCAGAGCGGTAGGGGAGGGGGCGCTTGTCGATTAGCTGGGCCCGCGGAGCGCGGCCAAATGTGGCGGACTCTCTTTTTCGAGTATTCCCCGGGCTGCGACTACAGTGATCGTTACAAATGCACCTCGTCTCCTGAACGACGCCCCTGAGAAGGTGTGGCTGGGAGGGCAACTGGGTCGTCGGGGTGGCCGGTCGGGAAGAGCTCGGCAGAGGTTGACAGGACCACGGGGCGCCCTCGACTCGCTCCTCCTCCTCAACCCTCCTGCTCTGAACGCGGCACTACTGTCTTGCAGCCGAGCATTGATAGAAACCGTTCGAGCGCCTAACCTACTTTGTTTGCCCTCAGCAGTGTCTGTGTGTGAGGGGTTCGTCCGTATTCTCCCCCCTTTTACAGAAAAAGAGCGTATCCGCACACTTGCTTGCACACACCCACACAGTCGCAGAAACCTTTTCACGCGCCCTACGAGGCATGCGGATCAAGAGACAATATTTGCATGGCGTGCACTTCCAGGGCATCAAAAGCGTCTTTCTACCTCGAGGAGATGGGGTGGAGCTCGGAGAAGTCGGAGGAGAGTAAGGGGGAGGGGGGCAGTAGAGGTTGATCCGCTACGCGCCACTCCGCGCAACCCGCGGTGCACACGAAAGCGAATTGGATTGCGGCAGCAGCTCGGGATGCAGCAGCGTGCTTCTCGATCCCGTGATGATTTTCTCCTTCATGCCACCGTGAGTGACTCCACCAGAAGATACTCTCCCTCCTCCCTCTCTGTCGTGTGTGCTGTGCGGCAACCCTTGGGATACGCGAACGGGTGGAGAAGTGGAGCAAATCCACGGCAGTTTATTTTCTCAGCCGCACGCTGACCGCCGCTCCTCGAGCAAGCCTGGCTTGATCCTGATCTGTACACAGCTATATGTTTTGAAATGTGCCTGACCGAGGAGGACCAAGAAAAACACATAATTTGCTCTCAGATCTTAATAAAA
>NW_026267149.1:2003720-2018419 GCF_000697945.3 Frankliniella occidentalis
TCTCTCTCTCTCTCTCTCTCTCTCTCTCTCTCTCTCTCTCTCTCTCTCGTCAGTTTGGCTGGTCGCGCATAAAACGCGCGCTCACGGCCCCTGTGCCACGCCCCGCGCCCCTTACAGTCACCGCCGTAAAAGCTCTCACAAATAATCCCCACGGCGAGGCGAAGCGGCTCTCTGCAAGAAGCGTCGCGGCCTTGCGGCCTGGCGAGCGAGCTGACCGCACGACCTGGGCGGACGGGCGGGGGCTCACAGCCAGTGCTAGTTCACGTCGCGAAAAGGAGTGGCTCGATATTCGCTGTCTCCTTAAAACTTTTGTGGGTAATTTTACTTCAGTAGTAACCCGTAAACGCCTGTGTGCGATGAATTTGTTTTTAAATTTAGATATACAGAGGAAACTAAAATTTTGGAGTACAGGGTGTTTGTAAATTTCCCAGCACACTGTTATTAGAAGTAAGCTTTAAAGACAACCTTTACTTCTTCACTGCAGTAAAACTACTTGCCAGGTAAAAGAAAATACCTTTGTGTATCCACAGTAGTAAAATTCATCCCTGTAGGTAAATAGTTGGAACGAGCAGTCGGCAAGGACGGGGCACTGTTCTTTAGTGTACATGGCATGTACATCAGTATACAATATACCGGGTGTAACTGTGAATACGCAGCAGTGTTGCGGGTTAGCCTACTTTTTACACCTGTAAGGGGCCATGGCCTGCGGCCACACTGATAAACTAAGTGTTCAACTGATCAACACTTCTAAGTGTGCAACTGTAAGTTAAATACTTAAGTTTAATACTTACAAGTGTGCAACTCGGTAGGTGTGCACTTGCAAGTGTGCAACTCCTCAGTTAAACACTTCCTACACAGTAAGCGTCCAATCTAAGGAAGTGTTCAACCGAGGAGTTGCACACTTGCAAGTGCAGACCTACTGAGTTGCACACTTGCAAGTGTAAGACTACGGAGTTGCACAGCTTGCAAGTATTTAACTTGCAGTTGCACTCTTACAAGTGTTGAGCAGTTGAACACTTAATTTATCAGTGCATGCTGAGTATGCAACTCAGCAACACTGCTGGGAACAGTTACACCCGATTTACTGCTGAAAATTTTTTTTTTTTGTTTTGTCAGGTGTCCTGGCCGATATGGTCCACCATGCATCTAAAATACGCGATTCCAGCCTTTTACTTCATTCGTGAAAAGTTTCTTTGGCGCTCTCCATCCCCTCAAGATCATTCCGTTTATCAGAGCATTCCAGAAATTTTCCCGGGTGGGGCGAGGCGAGGCGGTGTGGTCTGTGAGTGAATGGAGACACTGCCCGGGCGGAGTGTGTGTGAGGAGATGCCGGTCATGTCAACCGAACCCGCCGCCACGCTCCGCCACGCCCACCCGCGTCTCCGCGCGTCCCGCTGGGAATCCAATAATCCCCCGCCAGATCCCGGATCCTTGATCCGGAATCTTCTTCACGGAGGCGGCCATCGTCCGGCCAGCTATCCGAGCGGAGGGAGGGTTTCGCCCGGTCGCCCCGCCGCGCTCCGCTCACTCGCGCTCCCCCTCTAACTCCCCCCCCCCCCTCTCCATCTCTTACACGCACGCACACACACACACACACACTCACACACACACACACACACACACTTCTGCCTCGCTGCTTTCTGCGGCCCAAGCTGCGCCTTTACGCTCTCGAGAGTAATTGGAATCAAATTTGCCGGGAAGGAAAAACCTGTGTCGACTCTGGTTCGTAATGGCGCTTTTGAGCAGGGTCTCATGAGAGAGAGGGAGGGAAAGCGAGGGAGAGAGAGAGAGAGAGAAAGGGGGGGGGGGCAGGAGGGGATGAGAAGGAGAAGGATACTAGTATAAAAAGAATTTGAGCCGTCCGGTGTTTGAACCCGACGCCGCGTCGCGCGCCGCTTTGTGTCGCGAGCAGCTGTACGTTCTAAAGGTCAGCGCGGGCGGGGGAGCTTTTGTCCCCTCGCGGCGTGATGAGGCTGGTGCTGGACGTGCGGGAATGAGAGCCGGCGCACTGAGCGCAGCCCGCGCAGCCCGCGCAGCCCGCGCAGCGCGGCGACCTCAAAACAAAGAAAATGAACAGTCGGGAGACGGGCGCGACGGGCGGGAGGCGGCTGGCTGGTGCTGCTGGCGGTGCGACAGCGTCAATGCTTTGTGCGTCCCCGCCAGCACAGTCCGGGGTGCCGCCCCGCGGACCGCGTGGCCCTCGCGGCCCCGTGTCAGTCAACGAGCCGTGTCCGTCCCGCACTGCAAAATACTTGCAGAGAATAGCCTCGTATTGCAAAATATTTTCTTTGCAATACGAACTAATTCTTTGCCATACAAGGTTCGCAAATTTTTTTGCAACTTTGCAAAGAGTATAGTTTGCAATCATTTTACAAGGCGGGTAATATGCAGGACAAAATATTCAGGGTAGGAAAAGCTGTGTGAAGAAGTGGAACGGGGGTAATACTACTGGTACTGATCTTGAGTAAAGTGGCAAGTGGGCCGGGAGGCTCAATTTCCCTCATCATTTCAGTGGCTTTGTGAATTTACGGGTTACGTTAATGCCCACATATGATTTTGAAGGAATAAAATAAAAGGCTTAAATTTCTAGTTATCAGGTCAATTATTCCTGTAACTGACCCATACAAATATTTTTTGCGTAGTAATAGTGCTCTGTAATTACTAAAATAACTTTTATTCGGCCACATTCTCCCCCGCTTTCTTCGCGGTGTACTCCGCCTCCGCCACCACCCTGTTGGGCTTATAAGCACACAGATAAAGGGCGCTCTGCAATTCACAACAATATATCCCTCCCCATTGTTGCCAACTTCGTCGACAGAGTCCTTTATCCGACGCGTCCGCGCGCCACGCCACGCCAACGCCCCGCCACTGCTTTAGCCCCCAATTTGAAGGTTCGGCAAAAGCAGCCACTTCCCCTCCTAAGCGCGCTTAGATACTGCTGCTGAGACGGGTTGGCAAGAACGGGGGGATCCTGAAAATGGAGAAGCGACTTTGGCAGGGGCGGGAGGGAGTGTGGAGGGGGGGGGGGTCGTGCTTCAAGGATTGTACTGCATAATGATGCAGGAGCGAAATATATTATAGCAGTTGGGGCGGATTTGGGGGAGAAAAACACACAGCCTCTCCCCGCCCCCTTTTCTCTTCCCTGCGGCCAGCGTAGTGGCGGTGCTGCTCGACCGGCAGCCATCCCAGTGCTTGCCCCGACGTCTTAAGCCGTGCCGTATCGGCTCAACTGCCTGGACGATCAGTGAGGCGTGGTGGCAGGGGCGGGCTGGGGGATCGCAGAGATATCAGAGTATGTGTTGTGTTTTTTCAGTACCGTTTCATTGATGGGACGGTTTATTTTTGCTGGCACGAGTGTACCTGCTGGCCGTGTCTCGCTTTGTTCTCGGCACGTTAAAAAGTCGCACCGTATATGTGAAGTGAGGCGTGTGCCGATGGGCCGCTAGTTCGGGGATTGTTGAAGGGAAGGGGCAGCATAGCTATTAGCGTGTTTATTTCATCGTTCATAGCGATTGGAAAACTTTCCCAGCGCAGCCACCCAAATAAATTTAATAAAAATAAGTGTGTTTAAGCACAATAACATGACGGCGCGCGCGTCGCGGACCGTGTATTGGCTCTTCCCCCTTTGCGTCCCCCTTGTATCTCCCCGGGGACGCCATTTTAGCCGTCATCACTCCACGTCAATTACGGGGCGTTCTTCATCGCGCGCCTAATTACCGCCGGGGATTGGCAGCACCTCGCAGTGAGGGGGGGGGGGGCAGCGGGGGGCGCTGCTCGTCGCCCTGAGGGGGGTGGGGGTTTGCCTCCTCGAGGGCACACCCATGCCCCACAGCAGTACAGGCGTGTCGAGCAAGTAGTGGCGGCGGTGCAATGTTTGGCCGGGCGGTTAATGGGGGCGCCGTTTGTGATGGCCGCGCCTCGGCGGGAGGAAGGAGGAGTGGGGGTCCCAGTGGCCCTCCCCCAACCACACCGCTTAACTAATGGAGAAAAGTTTCGAGTTTTTGGAGGTTTGAGAAAGTCATTGCTCGTCTTTCCTGTCGCCGTCTCCGGCGAGGAGCGGCTCGGACCGACGGCGCGATTAATCAGTTCGCCCTGCGCCTCCTTGGAGGAGTGGAATAGGGGTGGGGGGCTTACAGACGCACCTTGGCGCAGGAGCAGGCACATCCGGAGAGCCAACTTTTTAGTTCAGGGGAAAATTGATTAAAAGTTATAGGAAAACCGAAACGTGAGGCAACCGTGTTGACTTTGTTTTGTGGGAGATGCGTTTAATAATAGAGCTCAACCGACGGATACATTTGACGCGGTGCCACCGTCCCCGCCGCCGAGCCCCACATGCGGCTCAAGGCATATTTCCCCGGAGAGCCCGGCGAGGAGCCACACGACCGAGGCGGGCGGGCTGGTGCACTGACCAGCTCAATGAGCCGCTCAAGAGCCGCCCGCCTCTCGCTCAATGTTCGACTGCGGGGGACGACTGCTGATGGGGGATGGGGTGCGGCTCAAGGCCTGCAGTAGGCCTTTCTCCATAGGGCCTGGCGGTCCAGCCCTCCCGCTCCGCGCGCCTCTCCACTCAGGCATGAGGGACTAGCCTCTCCGGTATTTGAACCCCCCGTCGGCTCGGGTCACTCCGAGTGCCCGGGTCATTCGGGCCCGGGAGAGGGATGCGCAGAGCGCCCCAAGGTCAGGGTTTTCCTCCCCTCCCCAGCGTCTCAATGAGCATGCGTTTGATGATGAAGGCGAGGCCAGGTGCGGACGCCCCGCTTGGTACGCCCGGCGCGGCGCACTCATCACCAGCTCAAATATTTTAAAGGAAAAAGTCGGATCCGCCGCTGCCAGCCAGCCAGCTGCCTGGAGGAACTTGGTGGTTTGATTGCCCATGAATATGGAAGAGCTACTACTCCTTTTGGCGCGTATTGACACTTTGGCGTGAGGCCTTGTCAGGAATTTTCAAGCTGGCCAGGCCAGCTGCAGTTTATTTGGCAGTAATAGCAGGCGGGTCCGGGTCCACCGCAGGCCACTGTGAAAAATAGTCTAGTAAAGTTACAATATTTGTTTTAATTTTTATTCACATAATACGTTGTAACTTTTTGACAAGCTCGTTCTTGCCTCTCGATCAACTTTAAGTACGTACTAAGTGCCTTGTAAAATTACCATTTCAAATTACAATTTTACGACACACATCATGGAAAACTCTCCCTTAAACCTTAGGTTTTTGTCGTGTACAGACATTTTTAACAGCGGGCCGCGTCTCGCGCTGCCTCCATACCCCCTCTCACATCCCACATCTCCCGTCTCTTGTTTTAAAATACGTCGAGTCTGTCATTCGAGCATGGCAAAGCGAATCCGTGCCCTGCTATTGTGCTTTTTTTGCTGGCATATCGAATGATGGAATGGAAGGCGGACAAAGTCATAGGATACACTTGTACGAGAAGTGTGAAATTAGGTCGTAAATGGACCGTATGTAACTGTGAATACGCAGCAGTGTTGAGGGTTTGCCTACTAATTTACACTCGTAAAGGGCCATGGCCCCTGCAGCCATATTGATTATGCAATCTCGCAACACTGCTGCGTATTCACAGTTACACCCGGTACACGAACCTTCCTGAGATGTTTTCTACGCACAACTCATTTGGCCAATGTGGTGCGCAGGTCACGTGGGTGCACCGGCGCGGCGAGCAGATGCACCTGCTCACCGTGGGCGGCACCACCTACTCGTCGGACCAGCGGCTGGCGCTGCGCTTCCGCTACCCCAACGACTGGCGGCTCGAGATCTCGCCCGTCACGCTGCGCGACCAGGGCCGCTACGAGTGCCAGGTCACGACGCACCCGCTGCTCGCCAGGATCGTCAACCTCCGGGTCACAGGTGGGTGTGGTCTCTATCTCTGTATGCTTCACTCCATCATTTTTATGCAGTTTATTTCACATTCGTGGTCGCAATGGATAGTGTATCAAATATACCGGGTGCAACTGTGAATTCGCAGCAGTGTTGCGGGATTGCATACTCTGGCCGCAGGGGCCATGGCCCCTTACGGGTATAAAGAGTGGGCAAACCTGCAGCACTGCTGCGTATTCACAGTTACATCCGGTACACCGGCATCATTAGGCGCCGCAGCTGCGCTCCTTCCTGTTCCCCCGCTTCGCCTCGAGGAGAGGAGCTGCGGCGCGCGGTCCAGCATCTCTATGCGGCCGTCAAAGTTCCTCTCGGCCGCGAGTGGGGTGGGAGGGGGGGGGCGTGTCTAATGGATGGGAGTGCCGGGAGGGAATGCCGTGGAATTCCTCGTGAGCGCCTCCCCTTCCCGGCGCTGGCCCGGCCCGCAGCTCGCACAGTCGGTCTCCTCCTGACGCCCCCGGCCCGGCCCGTCGCCTGCCCCCGCTCTCACGTTCATCGATGACGTCATAGCCCGCGCCCGCCCCACGCCCGCCGAGCCCCAGCATCCGTCTCACCTGTCAGATCTGGACCCGGACGGGACGGGACGCCGCTGGCCGCCTCGGCCGTCGCTCAGCCCGTAATTAGGCTTGATTTCCTCCTGGGCCCGAGGGAGCCCGGCGGCGGGCTGCTGTGACTACCCCTGGCCCGGTCTAGTGGGGTGGGTCCTGCTGCACCCCCCCCCCCCCTCCCTCTCACCTCGCCCCTCTCTCTCTCCCCGTGTACTGCCATGCACCGTTCAGCGTTGGTGACAAATCGGTGCCAGGGCCCCGACCGTCGCTCATGGCCTCCCCGCCCTCCTGGTTACCTCGTTATCCCCATTTGCCACCGACCCGGTTACAGACCCTTTCTTTTGCACCCTTTCAACTCCCCCCGCCGGGTACCACGCCTTTCCTGATGCCTCTTGAAACAGTTTTAAACCAGGTTCTAAAAAGAAAATGGGTAAAATTGGATGCTGATTTTTATGAAATGTAACCCGAAACATGTATTTTTAGGATTTTAGCCAGGAAAGTATGTTAGGAAAATAATCAGATTTTTTTCAAAAAATAAAAAAACAATAACTAGAAAGATTGATGTCTTATCCTCGAGTTTGTTATCTCGCGCCCGATATTACCACGGCATTACCCGCTTCGCCCTCCGCTGGGAGCCGTCCCCCCCCCCCCCTCCAACCTCGCGGCAGCGGCAGCCGAGGAGGCCGGCCTCTACCCTTACCTTGACAAGCTGGCTGGGGGTGACCCGAGCGCCGAGCGCGGCGCGGCAGGCCTAGTAGAGGCTCGTGGTCTCCTCGGCGTCCTCCAGGGGGTGCTCAGGGGCTCATTGGGCCTCCGGTCGGGCCGGTGGCGTCACTCTCCTGACGCCCACGCACCGGTCCCCGCGGGGCTGGCCAAGACCAGCCCAGTCCAGCGGCCGGCGCCGGGCTCGGGCGGCTCTATAGCCCGGCTCTGTGCCGAAGCCCCCGCGCGACCCCTGCGCGCCTTCAGGCCCGGATTGGACTGGTGATGGGGACGTCGACATGGAGGGCGTGCAGTGGTACAGTGCCGCGCCCCCGCGCCGGTCGTCAGGGGAAAACAGGCGACGAGAAAGCGAGGCGGGGGCGAAGAGGCGCCGTCGACCTTTCTTTGTACGCCGTCGATCTATCTGACAGCAGCAGCAGGAGCAACCAGCACCCAGTCAACAAAGGCGCAAACGAATTCAGCTTACTGTGCAGTTCGCAAATGCTGGGATGGGAATGTTGTGAATTACGACGTACTTGAGCGGGTCTCGTTGTGCAGTGCAGAGAGAGAGTTTCGTACTCGTCGGGGGCGGCGGCGGCGCTTGGTCGCGGAAGGCGCCATGTTTTTGAACGCAGTGAAGGCCGGCTGGCCGGTCCTGGCCGGAGGCAAAGCTAGGGGAGAGGGAGACACTTTGGCTGGCCGCCAGCTTGAACGGATAGTTTTGCGCAAATGAAGAGGGCAAAGAGGGAAAAAGACTTTTGCAGAGGAGGGCGCGTACCCTATAGATGTATGGATGGATGGATCGATGGATAGATAGATAGATAGATAGATAGATAGATAGATAGATAGAATGCAGCCCGCTGCCGATCGCCGTGTGGAATGAAGACTAATGTGCCGTGCGGTAGAGCGAAGGTGGAGAGGGGTGTGGCTGCGGAGAAGAAGGTTCGAAATACTCTGGGGTCTATGCGGAGAGTGGGAGGAGGGGAGGAGGAGGACGGGGTGGGGGAGTTGTCCTGATATCGCCGACTCTGCGCTCAACAAAAGGTGCACTCTATTTCTTTTCTCGTTCTCCCCTATATAAGTCTTATTCGCCCCCGACTGCGTCGCTTTTGATTGCGCACAGCAGCCGTCGTGTCACAAGGGACGAAAAAAATCTGGCAAAGATGAGAGGAAAAGAGAGGCGACCGGTAGTAAAAAGAGTCAAGTAGGGAGTATAAAAACTAGGAGAGGAGGGGCGCTCGAGGCGCACCGGTGAGACTGGCTGGACCGCGCTGCCCTTCTCCAGCAGAAAAGAAAGGAATGACCGGGCCTCTTCTCCCCCGGTAACTGTGTTGTATTGCTTTCAAAGCTTTCCCCCGCAAGCACAGTAAAGCTTTCTCCTTATTCTGCGGCTCTTTTGTTCTTTTCGATTCCCCGAATTCAAGTTCTGTGAACTGACGTCTTAACCCTCATTGAAGTTGAAGGTGAAGATGATGTTCAGACGGCTCTCCCGCGACAGGACTGACTGCGCCAGGAGGAGAGACTAGTTACTTAATTAGGTCCCTCTCTCTAGCCTTCCGTGTCCGTCTGGTCCGTCTGGTGGGCGTTCCCTGTGGTGCTCTCTGACGGTTATCGCACCGCACTAGCCCCCGTCTGTCTCCGTGTGGCTGCACAAAGGGAGACGCTTTGGCCAAATGGACCTGCTCGTGTGTTTCAGCGCCGGACGTGCAGATCGTGGATGAGCAGATGCACCCCGTGTCGGAGCGGTACTACAAGGCGGGCTCGGCCGTGGAGCTGACGTGCCTGGCCGGCCAGCTGGAGGGCCCGGGGGACACGGTGCACTGGAGTCGCGGTCGCCAGCCACTGAGCCAGGCGGGTGCAGGCGTCAGGTGAGACAAATGTGTTTACTCGTCGAAAAATTTACATTTACGATTTAAATCAGTCCAAAATTTGATTGTTCTTTAACGTTTATCTGTTATGAGTGTTTCTCTTGTCCTTTTTTTCCAACATTATAGGGTAAAAAAATAATTAAAAATAGATGAATTTTGTGTATATGCCGAGAAGGGAGATCAGGGACAGTTTTGGGCTTGAAAACGTGTTTAACTTCTCCGTTGTTTCTCTTTCCGTGAGGCGGCGGACCGACTTAAAGTGCTCTACGCGGCCACAAGTTGGATGGGTCGGCACCCGCACAATTGTTTGGACTTTAGAACAGCCTATTATTGATGCTATGGAGCAGGGGAAAGGGAGGCGGGGGGAAGAGAAGAAGGGGGTGGTGGCACGAAACGAGCGGCCACCGTGGACAACAAGGGCTAAGCTGTGTCACCCTCCAGTCTTTATGCAAAGCAGTCCGCTCCGCTCCGCACGAGAGGACGGGCAACTGCGAGGAAGTGATTGGGGAACAATCGACGTTGTTTTGGATGAGATCCTTAATTTCATTTCGGCCTATTGGAGTAGTAAGGAGGTAAGGGGTTGACGCAAATGAAGCGTACACGTATACGCAGACAATTAATCTGGACTAGTTATGTGTTTGTGGTAATTCATTTGAGTTTACGTAACGCCTTCTTAAACTTTTTCAGTAACGCCTTCATTTATAACATTAATTAGCGATATTTATGCCTATGGTTACACGGTAAAAAAATGACGTCCTGATTTTCATAATAGTTTAGAAAAACCAAAGACGTCTTATGGAAGAAATGCATGGGGAGCGTCGTGGTTTTTCCACTCGTCATACCAGGACGTCGTTTTTAACGTGTGGGTCTTGTGAGGTATCATGTGCCAATAAAAGCATTAGATTAAATTACACTTTTGTTTTTCCAGTGTCGGTAGGCTGAAGCATTGTGCCGCGTGCTTCTTGTTGCAGAACGCGTGTTTTCTTTTAGTGTTTTTGGTGGGAGGTGAGGTTAGTGAAACTGCCCCAATCTCGGTGGCGCGGCGCGTGGCCGGCGGCGCGGGGCGAGTGGCTGGGACCCGCGCGCGTTATTGTGGGAGTTATTTATGAGAGGAGCGTCGCGGCCGCGGCCCGGGAGTCTCGGCGGGAGCCTCTAGACGCGGCGCGGAAGGAAAGGAGCCGCCCCCGCTACAAAGTTTTGCCGCCACTTTAAAATTTCCTTGGTCTCCGGTGTTTGGTTCTGGGCGCGCCGCTCCGCGCTCGTACTTAGCCGCCCTTTGTTGGCGCGTTTTGTTTGTTTCCTGCGGCGCCCTTTGTCTGCGGTCCGTCTTTCTTTCCTCTGCTGTCACCCCCCGCGACCGCTCCCCGCGTCTCTCTCTTATTAACGTGTTCGAGTCGGGGACCCTTTCCCTTCACCCACTCGGCCGGACCCAAAGCGCGGCTGTCATCTCCGGGGGCGGGCCGGGAGTGCAGGCGGGCGGGGGCGGGCCGGGGGCGGGGGACGCCTGCGCGCGACAGAGGCAGAGGGGGCGGCAACGGACAGGGCAGACGGCGCAATAAAATGTCCCCATCTCATGGCTGGCAAGTGAGTTGTCCCTTGGTTGGAAATAGCTCGTCAGAACGAGCATGATGACACAAGTTGTCCTCAATAATTATATCGTAAGCGCACTGATTTTAATTTTGCTGTGTTTTAGATGTGTGTTTTTTTTTCGTTCATGTGGGCTCTCGTCCTCGTCTATATGAAAATGGACTATGTCAGTTGGGATTGGGGCTGCCCGCAGGCGAGGGGTTGCACGCGGGGCACTGCGGACAGTTTGGTGACAGCTTTCAACTCCATCATTCTTTGCAATCGTGGTTGTCGTCACGTCGGGCGACTCCTAGTCGAGGGCCGACGCGCCTGGAGGCCTCTCAGCACACGAGGCATCCGAAAAGAGTTGAGTTTGGCGGGGGTGGCGGGGCGGGGTGGCCGGATAGGGTGGGGTAAGCGCAGCAGTTTTAAGTGCGACACACAGCGGCAGCCGTGGGCTGTCCCCGCACGGCCAGCTGTGTCACTCCAGATAAGACATGGACGACCACTCGACTTAAAGCACGTTCGGCCTGGAGAAACTTTTTCCAGCGGGGTGGGGGTCGGGGGGTGGAGGGTCCCGCCGCCGCCGGTGTTTGGTGCGGCCGTCCCCTTTGGGTCCCTTCCGCTGCTAGTGTGGATCGAACGCACCCTCTTAAAAATAAAACTTTCTTTTCTCTCTCTCTCTCTCCCGCTCCACCTTTAGCACCAACGCCAGTAGCGTCAACGGCCGTGTGGTGTCGACCCTCACGCTCCGCCACGCCCAGAAGAAGGACTCCGGCAACTACTCGTGCTCCGTGGGCAGCCTGGCCGGCGCCAGCGTCGCTGTGCACGTGCTCAACGGTGAGTAGTCTAATCCAAATACTTTTACAACCATAAACTTTCAACCGCACGGTAAAAAAGACCTCTTGGATTTCAAGTGATCTACTTGGATTTCAAGACAGTTACCAAGGAATCTACTTGAATTCCAAGATGTTCTTTTTACCGTGCGGAACTGCTCTACTAGTCTAAGAGCGACCAATGCACATATTCACTCTAAATGGGGAGGGACAATTTTTGTACCTTAGTTAGATGTGTCTTTGAGCACATCTTCATCAGATACAAGTTTGTCTGTACAGTGGTACAAAGTGTACCTAGGCTAGGTACAAATGCTATATTTTGTATGTGACTTGGATGCAAATTTGCATTTGGGTTAGATGTGCTCAAAGACACATCCAGCCTACGTACAAAAATTGTCCCTCGCCATTTAGTGTGTTCGATAATTGGACAATTCGGAGGCATGATGTAAAGTCTGACTGCGCACTTTGGCTGCAAAACCTGATCGCTTAGCTGCGAATGTGTCCAACACATTTAAGTACTGCTGCGACTTTAATTTGCACATTTCACAGCAGGGTTCCCACCCATCTAGCAACACTGAAGTTGATGACGTGCTCGTAATAATTTTCCGGGGAAGGTGAGGGGTGTTGGCGGCGGCGCTTTTGTTGAAAAGAAATAATCATAATCGTAATAATCATCACCATCATCACTAGACGAACAAACGGCGAGCGGAGGCGGGGCTCACCCCTTGAGGGAGTGGGGCTAAGAGAGGCCCAAGTTGGTTTGGCCGCTGCAGAAAGTACCGCCGAGTCCGTTCGCTCCCATTGTTGGGGCGCAAGTGTTGAGGAAACAATGGCTCCCCGGGTGGAAGCTGGGGGATGGGGCCGTACTCTCATCCCGCCCCGACAGCATCCTTTGGTCCAGCGAACGTTCCGGTGCACACGGGAGGGACGCCGCTGCAAATACCTGTTCAGCCTGGCGTCTCTCTCGACTTCGCAACACTTACACACGAAAAGAGGAAAAATACTTACTACATTTATATTTTGCACTGCTTTTGATAACGGTGTTCCGGGGTTGCATCTTTTCCAAAATAAAAGCACATCCTTCATCTGTCGTTTTAAAAAAGACATGCATCGCTAAGAGCGTCGCACAAATGCCTTCCTTTCCCCCCTCTTCTCCCGCCTTTCTCACATCTGGGAGAGAAGATTCCGCGCTCGCATCATAAGTTCGCTCTCTCTCTCACTCTCTCCTCTCTGGCGCAGGCCACTCCGAATTTTCCTCCCGCTTCTACAAAGGATCCTCTTCTTTTTTTCTCTTTCCCTTTCTCCAGAGTCTGATGGAGGGGGTGGTAGGGGGGCGGAGTGGGGTGAATTCTTAGTAGTCTGCAACTCAACCATTTAGGTGTTTGTTGTGCTTTCTTGCCCTGCGGGAGGAAAAAAGAACAAACATTCTCCGCAAATATAAACAGGCACGCGCTACGAAGGGAGTCCATCTTCTAATCCAAAAAGCGCACTCTGCCCGCCGGCGGCTCACGCGCGCTTTTTCCCTTTCGCGCGCTCCTATCCGGTGTAGTTCTTTTTTTTGCCAACAGGATGCGCGTCATTTCCTTCACCTGGAGCTTCAGATTTCACAGGCCGGCCTGCTGGCACCTAATTATGGCCGCAGGGCTAACGACTCACCCCCTCCCCACCTCACTTCGCCACACCCGCGCCCGCGCCCCGCGAAGCCTTAACACGCAAAGGGCACTGCAAAACATTCCTGGAAAACGCGGTCGTGCACCTATACATTTCAAAGAGAAAAAAACAAGTTATTCTTTTCAAGCGACGCGTCTTGATGGAATCCTTGCCTGGCGCCTGCCTTCTTGGCGGCAGGAATGACGTTCATTTTTGTGCCGTTATTGGACCTCCTCGACTCTTATTAGCCGGCTGCCCGTTGGCGGACGCTGCCCGCCTCCTGCCCGCCTCCTGCCTGCCCGCTGCCCGCCCACCGCCCGCCCGCCCGCCTCGCATTTTTGACATTCCACGACGCACCTCTCGCCTCCCCCTTAACAACACTTTGGGCGCCCGCCGCTAGCAGGCCGGGTGGGGTGGGAGTGGGGGATGAGAGACGGCTGACGGATCAACGCCCTACTCCGCTCCAGCCTTGAGGCCCTCCAGCTTCGCAGCCCCTGCAGTCACACGGAGCGCGCCCATCCTTTCAAACACCTCTCTAGCGAGCCGCTCGAGCCTCATAGCCGTCGCAGCGCCCTCTCTCCCTCTACGTCTCCAGCTCCAGCCGCCCCAACCAGATCGTGTTCGCAGTGTCACGAGTCCTCCCCCCCCCCCCCCCCCAATTGATGTCGACTGTGTAATCGCGTTCTTTCCATAATCGCCTTTGCGTTGGCGCTTGCGACCGCGACACGGAGGACGCCATCCAACCACAAAGAGGGCCTGGTTCGGTTGGTTGGGGGAGGGCGAGCATGCTGCTGCTGCTGCCCCTCCCTTCCTCCCCTTCCCAGCGGACTGCCCGCCCGCGCCTTCCCCATCCTCTTGCTCCGTCTCCACCTCCTTCTCCTGGATCGTCGCCAACGGAAGATACATTGTGCAAGCAAGAGTCGCCACGACCTCCCTCTCCGTCCTGCGGGTCACCCCCGGCTCGGGTCTGCTCTGCTCCGGGCTCTGCTGCGCGGCCCGGCCGGTGATCCCACCACAATCCGTGTCGTGAGGGGCCGCCGGGGAGGTCTTCACTACCCCCTCCTCTTTCTCTCTCTGTCCCCCTCTCTCTCTCTCTCTCTCTCTCTCTCTCTCTCTCTCTCCCCTACTCCCTTCCTCTCTCCCCTACTACCTTTGCCACCTTGCCCCACCCCCACCTGCCACTCGCCACACTATCTTGGGCGCGCATCGGCACAACACGCTACTGTGTCACTCTGTAACACGCGGTGTTGGATATGACACCTCATGCATGTGAAATATCTCGCCAGCCAATCTGTATTTTTACCGCCCCCTCCCCTCCCCCTCTCTTCTGTTCTCTCTAAGACGGATTTTTTTTTTATGACGTGTCGACGTGTCGCCATTTCACGGGCCTGCCTGCCTCGGCCGCGCACGCCCTCCTGGCCCCGTTAGTGCGTGGTCTACATCGCTGAGTCCAGGGGGATACTGCATTTTTGTGTCAAGCAATGCCACTTGGTAAGGGGGTACTTATGGACCAATTAAAAGATTTGACCCGAAGAGTCTTCGAAAATTTCCCTTTGAGAGAAAATTTCAGAAGCCATTAAAATTGCCATTATGCGCCTTACAGGTGGTCCGGGTTGGTAGCCCACTACATACACTGTAAATC
>NW_026267149.1:2018665-2020553 GCF_000697945.3 Frankliniella occidentalis
CCCCCCCCCCCCCTTTCCACCCTGCAGCGGGCTGTCTGGTGTCGCAAGGTCCTAAATGCCACACTTTATGGGGAGGCCGGACGCGACCAGCATGGCCAGTGCTGCCGCTCCGCTCGTGGGACATTTTCTTCGCCCGTACTTGCGGCTTCAATCCCTCCGGCGTCGGCAGTGACCAAGAATTTTTCTTTCTCTCCCTTTAAAAAAAGCATAAACGACCAAAAATTAATGCTCAAGTTCTTTTACATCGCATTGAGAATGTTCTTTCCCTTTTGACATTAGAGGTTGTTAATGATTATTTCTCGACATTTAAATCTGGGAAATTACAGCATTACAAGTTTTTGGCCCCCCTAAACATTTCTTGTTCCTGCAGCAAAGCGTTTGGTGCGCTCAATTGTTATTTTTGTCTGGGGACTACAAGTTTCAAGCGGGGTCTCAAGGCCTGAACAAAAAGAAAACCCCGTTGGATGGGGACACTCACTGCACGTCGTTTTTGCACCGGCTTTGTCACGTTGTCGCGTGAATAAGGCCCCGCGCCTGCAGCAGCCCGCGGAGCCTCCCCCATCAGTGGCGCAGCGCCGGCCTGCTCGGCGGCCTCTATCCGTCAATCCCGGCCCGCTGCTCTGTGGCACTACCCGCGTGAGCGTACTCACTCGGCTCCAGCAAGCCTCCCTTACCCTCAGCCGGCTGGCGCGGCAGCCCTGCTCGATCCCCACCCGCTGCTGCTTCTCTGTCGTCAATCCGGCCAGTTGTTATCTCTGAGCCCGGCTCGGCCTCGGTGAAGCCCCGCCCCGCCATCCGCTGCGCTCCGACCAATTTTCCACGTCGGAGGTCCGTCTAACTCCTTTTGACTGATTAAAGACGCGCTGGAGGCCGGGGGGTGCCCGGGCACAGAGGCAGGCACGCGGCGGCAGTGTCGCCCCCCGCGCAAGGGACGGGTGCCCAGCAGCAGCGGGCCGCACCCGCACGGCCGGGCCCCGCGGCCCACCGCAAAGAAATCCGCCGCCGTGCCGCAAACATCTCCTGCCAGCTTTAATTTCACCCGAATTATGCGTGGCGCGAGCGTCGTGGAATACAAACGGTGCCGCTTTAGCTGCTTTTTAGCGCGCCACCCTCCGCTGCGCGCCCTGCCGCCACACCATGCTGGGGTATGAATTAAATACCCCACCCTCCTCCACGTGTTGTAAATTCAACTCACCGGCCAGGAGCGTTGCAGCAAGGCGTTGAATGTCTAGTTTCGTTTGGACTCGGGTGCTCTTTGTTCCATGGGACTTAAAAGAAAAACCAGATCCAGCAAGGGTTGTTTTTTTGTTTTTGTTTTTTTGGGTCTGATGACGCCGCCGAGTTTATTTACAACCAAATATCTGCAGCGTAATTCCTTCTCGCCAAAGTCACACTTGGACGCTGGTCTGGGGGGCCACTTCCAAAAGTCTTAAAAAAGACCCCTTTTTGTTTTACACAGTGCTTGGGCCCGCTGGCGGCGCGGCGGAGGCGTGGGCGGCATGGCAGCCGCAGGGGGTATTTCGGCGCTTTTACGCCCTCGTGTGTCTGTGCGTGTGAGCGCGCGTGTGTGAGTGTGTGAGTGTGAGGGGGCGGTCGGCTGGTCCAGTCGAAGCCACTACTTCACCCTCTCTGTCAGTCAGCCTGTCGAAGGCCAGGATGTGCCTGCCCAGTCCGGCCGGGCTCGGCGGCCTAGCAGGGCGATCCATCAAAACGACCGCACGCGGCAGAGAGAGAGAGAGAGAGAGAGAGAGAGGGTGAATGAACAGCCGCCCTGGTTCCAGGAGAGCCCCCCGTCGGCGCCGTGGCCGGCTACACTGATACACCCGCCTGTATATTATTGACGGAGTCGCGGGCTGACACTCGGAGACATTTTTCGTCTCCGTCGCAC
>NW_026267149.1:2025011-2031806 GCF_000697945.3 Frankliniella occidentalis
GCTCACGCGGCGGCCGGCACGGCCAACCTGCTGCCGGCTGAGTCAAGTTTGTTTCACCTTGTGTACGACAAGGATTTTCTGCTGCCCAAAGTTTTCCTCCCTCCCCGTTACCTCCGCCCTCCTCTGAGTTGGCAAAAACTGCTCGTTGGTGGAGACACACTGGAGCCCGCTCCACCTCATGAGGTGGCGGTCGTCTCGGCCTGACTTAGGGTTGGGAGTGGAAGGGGATTGGGGCACCTCCCCTTAGATTCTGCAGCCTCCCGGTCCCTGGACTTGAAATATGCGTACTTTCCTCTATTAGTGAGGGGGGAAGATCTCCGGCCCTGGGTGACACGCGCCCGATGTTTGCCGTATGCCTGCTTTCGATTTACAGTTTCTCGCAGTGTTCTCGGCCTGCTCCCCCGGATAGGTGCGAACACGAAAGCGCCGTGGGCCTGACCTTGGCTGGTGCAAACCCCAACATGGCGAGGCTGTCATAGGCTGGCCCCACCTGGCACCCTGCCCGGCCCGAGGGCCCCAGCCCGTGCCTTTGAGCTTTGTTTCATTTCCTGCACATATTCGGTCGGCTACCCGCGCTGGCTTGAGTAAGTGAGCGTGCGCGCTGTGCGCTGGAGCGTCACTTTTCTTTCCCCTTCTCTCCCTTTGCCTGCCGCGGCCTTACTCGGTCCTCCCCTCCTCCCCGGAACCCGGCGGGTCGGGTCCTCCTTACCCCATCGCTTCCATATTCCTGGCTGCGGTCGGTGTTCAGTTGGCTGAGCTGATTGGGCGACGATGCATATTTATGTTCTCACCCTTCCTCCTTTACCCTCTCCCCGGACCATCCCCTGCCCCTATCTCGTGTCTCTCTCGCTCCCGTTCCAATTGCGGTAATAGGTAGGCTTCCACCACAATTAGCCTGCCTGTGTTTTCCACCCGACAGTTTCACGTTCCCCCGTCGGTGTCCGTGTGCAGTGTTTTTTTTCTTTCTTTTTTTCTCTGCCGGGGTTCTCTGTCGCCATGGAACACGCCGCAGTGCGTGCTCAACGGTGGTTGCCTACCTTGCTGACCGAGAGGGTACACTCTCCACAAGTTACGAAACTGCTCCACCACAATATTCGTTGCGGATGAAATGTATGGTTTCGGTTGCCGCATTCTATGGGTATCAGCGTTCGCTCCCCGAGTCCAAATGACCACGTGAGTTACGCCCCGCAGCGTGGAGGAGGAGGCCTCTCGGTGCGCACGCCTCAGTATCTCCCATATGATTTGTGACGGTGATTCGTCTAGGCCGCGAACGCGCTCAGGCTGCTTCTCCTGGGTACGAGACAGCCGAGGCATTTGGGTTAGAACACTGAACTGGGCTCTGCCACCCAAGCGTCTCTTATTTACACTAGCAGTTTGGAGATTTTTGTGTAGAAAAAAATGGGCAAAGATTTACGAAACAAAGTTCTGAAATGTAAACGTGGGTACGTCTGGCTGGCTGTTAGTGGCTGAGCGATAATGTCAGGATAGTGATAAGGATCGGGCATCGACTCGCTGACTACAGTACCTTGTTTCAACGCGCTCTGCAGGATACACGACTACTGGCAGTATGGTTCTCGGTATGCAAAGAGATGAAGGTTATGCCCTTCTCGGACCTTCTGCAACTGAGGTGAGAATTCCATCCCGCACTCAATTTCCGACATTAAGGGCTGCTGCGCGGAATCGGAAAGTGTTTATGATTTTCTCGTGATTTTTTCTAAGGATGTATTTTTTTGAGTGAAGGCCCTTGCTCTGAACCCTAAAAGAAAGTAGACACCTCATAGATGGCGAAAAGACGTCTAAGAATAGACGCCGGCCTTAAAACGACATTTTAAAGCTGAATACAAACTGGGGGTCAGTTTTAGATTTTCTAGAAAAAATGCGATTTTCGACTTTGACCTTTGGGGCCGAAGGCCTATTCACGACTCAGCCTTTTGCCCGACTCGGGTGGCAGCGCCGCAGGCCTGGGTCATGTAAGTAGGACATGCCTAGGTAGATGTATGCCAGGCGCGCTCGGCCAGGTGTGTCCCAGCGTAACAGCGTTTCGTGACATATCGCGAAGCCTGTTACGCGAGACGTGGTCTGGCGTACATCTACCTAGTAGTATATATACCGCAGTATATACTGCCTCGAAATGGCTTTTGTAACGACACTTTTCCGTACTAACTTTTTGTGTAACGTAACACCGTTACGTTAAGTAACGATGCCCTGGAGCATCTGCAGATGCTTCTCATGACGAGAAGATGTCGGCCACTGAGATCGGCTGGAGTCGCCAGGGTTGAAGGCGTGGTGGCCGGGGTCTTTCGCTTGCATAGATCACAATCAAACCCAGTGAGAAATGAGTGTTCGAATCGACCTCGAATCGACGTCGACTGCTCGAGAAGTTATCGTTGGTCCTGAGACGAAGTTGTCGACGAAATTTCGATGTTACTCGAGAAGTGCCCTATGACACGGCTTAACTCAGCTAATGGGTCTTGACGTGTTACAGAACGGTTCCTGGTACTAAATTGCAAGAAATTTCGTATTGTACATGATCGATGTCGATTCGACGTCGATTCGAGACAGGGTCTTCCCCTGACTGTACAGTTAGCTCTCGCTGGTGACCCGCAACGCCAAAACAACTATAGTCTGGAGACGCATTCGTTCGAACGCGGGAGGTGTCCGTCACGGACTTCACCTCCTGCAGTAATTTTTGAAAGTGATGGCGACGCGGGGGGTGCCTACGGACACCAACAGTCGCCATTGGACTTAGCTCAACCGTTAAAATCCGTCCCGTAAGTCCCTTTTCGAAAAATTATCGAAATAGCCGATGTCGAAAAAACGTCGATTTGCGGGACAAAATCCCGTCGATTCGACATTTGGAATCGACAATTTTCCGACCTGCCTAATCGACGTCGATTCGAGGTCGATTCGACCACTGATTTCTCACTGGGAAAGGCACCAATTCCTTCACTTACTATAATGCTGGATGGGTACGGCCACTTTGGACAGGTTAGTCGGGCCAACATCTCGAATGATATATTATATATTCTTGGACAATGGCGGATTATTTCTTGGCTGGCGTATGTAGCCGGTAACGCTGCAAGTGGTATTGGAAGAACAGAGATCGATATTTTCCGCTCAGATTTTCACTAACCCATGTCTTTCTTTTGCTTTCAGATGTGATGCTACTCTGAGAAACATCAGTCCCAGCGCGTAATTTGGACTTGCACCACTCAAGACATCAGGCTTAGAAGTCTTGGTTGGTGCTTAAAAGTACCTGCATAGATCTAGCAAATAACTTTGGTATCTGGAATTACCTACAGGAGGAAGATTGGACCTCTCGCCATTAGAAGCTTCCGTTATACCGTGGCAAATGCGTCTGTTAACTGATCACCATCATGTAAATTCTGGGCGGTAGAAGTGCATTGTATTTTAAATAGAAACAAAAGTGTCAACGTTTGTGGAAAAACGTTGCTTTTTGGCTGTTATGCTCGCCTCAACATCGGCAACACAAAATGCGCCACGCTGTCAAAGGTGACGATTTGATTTCCAAAAGCCCTCTTACAGAGCTAGGGAATGACACCTCTCCTCTACCCGTTATTCGGCAATGAGGGGCTTTTGGCATCAAAAGTGTCATATCCGAACAGGTACTGCCAATTTTTAGCCGATGAACCTGTTGCTAATTTGCGGAGACAAGTGTTACGTCAAACATTATTACTAGAGTAATAAAAACAGATTTATAGTTTCTGGAAATACACATTTCCTATTTATGAACGATGTACTAGTATCTCGACGTACATTGTATACCACATGTTTGTGCATTGGAACGGAAAATAAGTGGCATACAAAATAGAGGAGTGGGGATTTTCGTACGTATGCTCGTGTCGTGCCCGGTTAAGTCGCCTTTCCATAACTTAGAATGAGGGTATATAAGTGTAATAGTCCACGTCCTACAATTCAACATTGTAGTGTAATTTTTCACTCGTTTAAGGCAAGATACCAATGCGAGGACTAAACCACTGTACTAAACCTCCTCATGTGCGACGTTACCACTCAGTTCTTACGTATTTAGATCCATGCCGTGTATGCTTTTCCAGGATGTAATAAGGGACCAAACGAACGGCATACATACGCATATGAGAAGTCGGCAAAACAGATTCTTTGTGAAACACGTATCCAATATCAGTTGCAGCCTGGTTTTATGATATACTATTTTTACTGTACAGAATAATTTTTTATGATCATGATGTTTCTTATAACTTTCTCAAAGAAAGACATGTACTTTCGTCAAGTTTCCCCATAAATAGGTAACCATTCTTTAAGCGTACACCCTAAAGCTGCGATTGCAACACTCGGTATTTGTACGAATAGGTCCCCCACTCTTCAAGTCGGTGTACACCGAGTTTTGTGAGTATTCGCGAGTATCCGCGAGTACTGGAGAGTATTGGCGATTTTACCTCTGATTTTACATGAGTATCCTGGAGTATTTTGCGAATATTTCGCGAGTACTATCGGAATTGCTATGTACTATTTCATTCGTAGCTTACGTACAACTATGCGCATACGTTACGTACGTACAATTTTTAGCGATATTATGCATAATTACGTACAAATTTTGTACGTAGGTTATGTATGTTGACAGTAGTACGTAGCTACGCACAAAATAGTACCATAGTTTGTTTTTCGTGAGCTTTTCGTGAGTATCCGCGAGTACCTTGCGATTATTCTTTCTCATAAACAACGACTTTTTTTTTAGTTGGGGACTCCTCGATTTGTACTGACGAAAAGTAAAATACTGTATCTATGCCTAAGTTCACAGACAGAACTCTTATAATCGAAAGGATATTATTAGGTCTCATTTGCCTACTTCCGTCATACAATCAGACTACTTGTCCTAACATGAAGACCGATCTGCGGCGCAGCGTTTACTCTGGAAACCCAAGAGTGTACTTGTATGCGTTATCGTATATACAGGCACACACTTCGGCACATACCTTTTAGCATAGAGCTCTAGGTGTGTACACGGCCTCGTATGGAGTATTATCTGCATACATGATCCTGTACGCAGCATTTGCTGCATACATGATCCTGTACGCAGCATTTGCTGCATACATGTAGGCAGCAAATAACGCATACATGTACACACGTGGGTTTCCAGAGTACCCAAAATCATATCTAATATCGCACTGATTTCAGTATGTCCCACCTGCAAAACGCGAGTTATAGGATATTTTAAAGGAAGTGCATTCTGCATCTACTCGTTCTTCCCAACTTTTTGCGCTTATAAATATAAAATATAAGACCGTTGCGACTTTTTCCGTGTGTGTTGATTGGACAGTAATTTGCGAAACATGCAGAGGTGACGGGCTGCACCCAACCTTGTTTTCCATGTACGCTTTTCTGAAAACGCCACACGGTAGATAGGATATTTTTTTTCAGTGCAGTGCTGTAGATAGGGTTTTGTGGAGACGGCTTGCGCGCTGCAGAACGATTCTTCACTGTCAATTTTAATGCACAGAACATCGAATTTAAAGCACTAACGACCAAAATGTGATTCCCACATTTTCTTGCATTTGAGGCAACGACAAAAAAGAAACTGTCGTTTGGAATTGACATTAATGATAGCACCTACTGCGATAATTTTTAAAATTTCACAGCGATGAAAATATTATAGCACTTCTTAAGCCGCCATACCGTCATTACTGCATTTTTCTGTAGCTGATTTATCGCGCCTTTGAAGCTGACATTATTGCAGTTCTTTAGCAAAACTGATGGTATTCTTAAATCGGTATTAAAATTACTCAACAGAAAGGTGCGATAAAATCTGTGAATCACATTTTGACCATTATTTCAGCGATGAAAATAACCACATTTGAAATATCAGTGTTGTTGTTAGGATGCGTCGACTCGTCGTTTTTTCTGTCACTGTGGGATCAAAAAAGAAAATAGAATGGAACCAGGTAGCGGAGCGACTCCTGAAAG
Source organism: Frankliniella occidentalis (assembly GCF_000697945.3). Taxonomy (NCBI): domain Eukaryota; kingdom Metazoa; phylum Arthropoda; class Insecta; order Thysanoptera; family Thripidae; genus Frankliniella; species Frankliniella occidentalis. The sequence continues at coordinate 2,030,973 of NW_026267149.1, forward strand.
AGCACTTGTAAGCGCTTTAAAGTGCAAAAATTGAGGACTTTGGGGTCTGATTATTGACTTTACGTGGATTTCTCAGTGTGACATTATTAAAAGAATTGCGTGCCTGCAATCACTGACATACCAAGTGTGCAACTGCAAATTGGATTCTTGCATGTATTCATTTCCCCATAGTTGTCCTCTTTCAAGTGGTCAACTTCGGAATTATGCAACTTTAAGTGTGCAACTCGTCTGTTCAACCCAAATTAGACGCTTATTGCGTAAGAAGTGTTAAAAAGGGCAGTTGCTCTCTTACAGGTGCACAACTAACGAGGTTAAACATTTACAGGAATGCTGCTATATGGTTTCACACTAACATGTTTTAAGAGTTGCACACTTGGTTTATCAGTGACGTCGCGGCTATCGCCAATAGCGTGCCTACCAGGGTTAATACTGATGCAGTTCTGAAATTTTCTGCATTTTATTTATACGCCTAGAAATTGATTCCTGAATATTTTTACTGGAGTTTCTTCTACATCTATATAGAGTATTTCGTCACTATACTATTATCGGGTAAAGTCGCAAATAAGCACTAATTTAGGTCAACTTGTGTTTTGAATGGGTCCTTAATCAAATTGTTCACACGGTACATGACAGAATTCTCGCTTTTTAAGATCTCGCGAAATGTTGTGTAATGTATCTAAAAATTTACATGTTCACTATATTTTGCAATTTGCCACTTTTAAAATGTGTAAGAACAACCTCGCACCAAGCTTCCACTTTTGTCCGTCATTTGATGTGAAGTCAACACCGAGTGCTTGCACACTTACACTTTTGAATTGTTAACGCACACTATAA
>NW_026267149.1:2031856-2034434 GCF_000697945.3 Frankliniella occidentalis
CTTCCGCCGCCGTGTGCCCCGAGGGGGAAGAAAATATGCCGTCGTTATATCCTGGTAGGGAAGCGGTACGGTACGGGAGCGAGAGGACCTCCGGGACGAGCCTCGAGCGCGCCGCGAATTAAAGTAGAAACCGAACACCTCGTTTGGGAAGGAGTAACCCCGCCAAACCGTAGGAGGCGGAGAGGGGCGCGGGCGTCCCGGAGGGCTGCCTCAATCGGGAAATATCGACAGGCTGGCGGAGTTCGGACCACCGCTATTATAGAGTCCACTAAAAGGCGCTCAAATAGCACTTAGTGCGAAGGGGTTCAAAGTGATCCGAGAATCAACATACTATATCATATGTACACACCGTCTTGGGATGGGAATCATCGAAAAGATAAGAACAACTCACGCTGTGACGCGCCCGGAATACATACCTGCTGCACCGTGCTGCACTGACCGGAGTCGAGGACATGGTAGATGTATTCCGGGCGCGTCACAGCGTGAGATATTGCGGAGCCTGTTACGCGACACGTGGTCAGGCGCACATCTGTCTTGCGTTGTTTTTTTGATGATTCCCATCCCAAGACGCTCTACGAGGTGATACTATGTGGGATAGTTCTTAATCCGTTTGCAAGTTATTTTATTACTACGATTTCGCATGCAAGCTTGTAAATGTTTTTGCTTGTTGACGTCCAATATACCCCCTTTTGCGTTTCAGCTCTTCACTCACAACGGCACAACCAAGTGTTTGCTGCTGTAGAATTGTTAAAATTGAAAAGATACAGTAATAGTTGTGGTTTCGGCACCTTAAAAAACATTTGGTTGATTCTTCAATGTTTTTTCTCGTAATAAAAAAAATGAACACACATTCCTATCGGTCCTGTGCGTCTTGGTTTCTTTCTTTTTTTTTTTCAATTTATTTTGTTCTAGCCAGTAAATGCGACATGATATATCTGTTGCAGGGGAGCTGCCGGCGGCCGTTCACGACGGCAACTCGGGGGTCACCTCGAGCCGGGTGGCGACGTGGCTGCTCGCGCTACTGCAGTGCAGCCAACTGCTTGCGAGCGGCCGGTGACAGTTGGCCAGCATGCTCACATCGTAAGGAGCTGCCGTACTCGGGTAAGTAAAGTTGACGACACTTTGCGCGCGTGCTGGCTCGTTGTAAAGAAAAAGGAGCTGGGGCGAAGAAAATTGTCGCGGAATACTAAGGGGGAATGGGGGGAAAATAGAGTTACGGGTTTGGGTTAGTGCGTTGGCGCGCTGTGCTGGCGCTGCTGCTGTGCGACCGAACGGATTGCAACTCATGAAACCGAGGCTCGCCGATCTGATAAAATATCTTAGAGCATCTATTGTGCGCCGAACTTGGGCTGAACTGTGATTTGTGTTTCCTGAATCTCTCCCAGAGCACTACCCGTCTCCTCCTCCTTCCCCCCTAAACCCCCTCCCTTCCCCCTTTCCTTGAATCTCTGCGAAGCGAGCCTTCATAAAGCTGGGCGCATTGAGGGAGGGAAGAGGGGCTCAAAGGAGAGAAAAGGGGCCCCGATCGGGCATGCGCTCATAAAGTAGGAGGGGAGGGGGGGTTCGCACACCCCTGTGCATCACTCACTTTCAGTGTAATTTGCAATCTTACCATCTCAAACAAAAAAAATAATGGTTGTTATATACTCCCTCTTTAATATAAATAACACATCATGGAAACAAATTTCCTTTTTACGACGTAAGCTGATTAGAGGTATCTTCCGGAAGGGCCTCATTTTGTGTATACCTTGCCAATAACATAACGCAAGCACTTCACGGTAAAAACAATGTCTTTTTTTTTTTTTTTTGAGGAAGGGAAAACTTTTAGGACCTCCCACATTTGAGGAAAGCTCCTCGGATCTCACCTCATATTCTGAGAAAGCTCCTCAAATATTGTCACCTCCAAATCTGAGAAGCTTTCCGCAAACCAAGGGATTTCCTCATGTTTTCCCTTTTCCCCCAAAAAATGAGACACATTGTGTTTACCGTGTTTGGTGTGCCCTCAGCCTGTGGCCTTGACGTCAGATCCTTCGATCCTGTTCCGTTACTTCACGCGATATGGTGTCTCTTTCGTTGAGCAGAGCTCTGGTGGAGACGATAGTGTATCTACGTCCATATTTCGCGATATCGCTGCTTCGGGAGTTCGAGGCGGGCGCTGGCGCGAGTGAGTGCCGAGGCCGGGAGTCGGCTCGCGCGCTTTTAATCTGCCCTGATTTCATTGAGGAGAGTAGTGTGGCTGGCGGCGCGGTGTGGTGAGGAGGAGGACATGAATCTTGCGGTGACAGCATGTAAATCACCCCTTACGGCCCCGCGCTGATCTGACGACGACGACTAGGTGCTGCGCGGTGTCGGCCTCCCCCTATCATCTCCCTCCCTGCTCCTCTCTCCCCATCACGGCGCAGCTCGGGGAGGCGCTGCAAAACCTTTAGCACTAACAGCTGCACCAGCAGCACGGCGGGCGCAGGCCTGCCTTCTCCACTCGACTACTCGGCCTTTGTAACGGAGGGCGTCATGTTAAACCCGACGCAAAACACCACACGCAGGAGTTTCTTCTCTGAGGAGCTGGAGCTGTCCCCCC
>NW_026267149.1:2041754-2050965 GCF_000697945.3 Frankliniella occidentalis
TTGTGTGTACTTGAAAGCACACACAAGGAAGTGTGCGCTCTGAAAACTCAACAGTGTACATTGTATGCTAAATAATCAGAAATCATTGATGATTGCTGATATTTGAGTGTACCGTACCGGGTGTAACTGTGAATACGCAGCAGTGTTGCGGGTTTGCCTACTCTTTATACCCGTAAGGGGCCATGGACCCTGCGGCCAGATTGAGTATGCAATCCCGCAGCACTGCTGCGCACTCACACTTACACCCGGTACATGGCATGATTGCTGATAAATCAGCAATCTATGATCACGTTTAGGTTTTTGGCTAATATTTCCTTTCAGATGGACATTAGAAAGTTGATAGTTTTTGCAGATTGCCCGCGAAAAGAGCTTTCAATCGAGCCTCTATAAGATAGGTTTCAAATTGACCGCTTCCATAACTTGGTTTACATTACCGACATTTTCGAGAGGCGAACCTTTCCGGTAGTGAACCCTGTCAAATAGTAGCTCGTTTGAAAGCTTTTTTTCATAGCCATCCACTTTCCGATGATATCCGTCTAGAAGGAGATATTAGTCAAAAACCTGAACGTATCATTGATGATTGCTGATACATCAGTATTCATTCCATGTACACTGATATATCAGCAATCATCAATGATTGCTGATTTTTCAGCGTACACTGTTGAGTTTACAGAGTGTGCACAGTGTGTACATGCACGGCACGCACTTGGAAGTGTGTATTTGCTACGCTATGTAGCGCGTAGACACTAAGAAAAGTGTGCCACGCACGTACACACTTCCTAGTGTGCGCCATGTAAGGCACACTCTTCCTTGTGTGTGCTTTCAAGCACTATGTACACAGTTCGGTTCACAGTGTACGACCTTTTCCTTTAAAAAAAAATTTACTGTACCCGGCACGGCAATTTTTGACAGTGCAACAATGGTGGCATGCACATGTACACTGTTTATACTCGTTAACACTGTTAATTTAAATGTATAATGATGGCATCAATTCTAATACAACAACGTTCCAAATGTGATTTCCACCTTCTATTGCACAGATGGGAGCGAGGAAAAGAATTCACGCTGAATTAACATTTGCCATTGCACCCAAATGCGATGATCTCACATTTCAGCGATAAAAAGACTACCGCACTTTTTAAGCTTTCATTATTGATCCTTTCATGCAATGATGCAGTGTATGTTTAAAGCGATAGTTTAATCATTGTTCCTAAAGGTGCAATAAAATGTGTTAGTCACATTTTGGTAATTTTGGCATCGATATGTATGAAATATTGCACTTGTTATAACAGTGTATACACAGTTTGCAACGCACGCTGTAGAATTTTTAGATTACTCCTGGATTCACTGTGTCGGACGAGTTGAATGAGTTCATGTGAGTTGACCAAGTTGTAAGAGAGCTTTGGTGGTAACCCTGTGATTTAGGTCAGTTTTAATCGCACAAAGAGATTTTGCAGAAGTTTTGAACCATTAGAAATGGTAATTTTAAATAAAAATACACTAGAACAGCATGGGTGTGATGACGCACATTTGCAGGAAATTGAAAGATACTTTGAGTTTAATGCCTATGTTAAGGCACTATAAAGCCGTAAAGGTGCCAAAAGTTAGAACCTTTGACAGCTGTAATGCCGCAGCACCTTCTAAAGGTATAACGTGGTGCCTTTGTTTTTATAGAGAACTAGCGTCTCAAAACAAAACAAAGTCACACGTGGCATTTTATGATTCACGTCCTGTGAATTCCCCTTTTCAAACAAAAATGTGACTGAGTGTGTGAATATTATCACTGCGTGAAGAAGTAACTATACCTTAAATTTACTACAACCTGTGTTTTAATGAGTTTGACATATCTGTGACTAGATTTTGATTGGTCATGTCTACTGTTTTGATGATTAATGCACTGTGGGTTTCAAGTCCAGCTTCTGTGAGTTTTTGACATCTATGAAGAACGCAGTTCTGAAGCTACCACTGCAAACAGCGATGGGAATTTTCGATCGAAAGCGTTACTTGGGGAGTCATACGAGTATTACACTTCTGCGGGAAAAAACTAACCAAACTTATGATTTTAGTCTGTAAACCTAAAATACATTAATGGAAAATTTTCCCATGCGCTTACGAGTATGTTTCAGAGTCCAAGACTTCCCCATTTAAAAATGCTGAATCGAACTATTGGCTTGCCATGTCGAATCGGTTTGAAACTGATAGAGCTATTCAAACGACATAATGTGATGAGTTGTACAGTTAAATAATGAACTCTAATAGTGCGGTATATTATATAGTTCTATGTAATAATATAATTATGAATAAATATTACGAGTATATCACATTTTCTTGTAATTTTACTCTTGATTAAGTGTTCACTGTAAACTCAACTGTGGACATATTACACTCTGATTTTCTCAATTCTTCTGTCAGTCGATACATCAGGAACCATCTAATTTTTGCGTAGAATCCCTTATGTCTAAAAGTGTGAAGTAACATTCTGCCTGCCACTTTGTAGCCTTTAGCTATCGGACCCCCGGGGCACCCTTCGGATTCGATAGAAACATCATGTCTCTAAATTGAGTTGAGATGAAGGAAACTTTTAAAACACCAACATACAGGTGGTGCTTATAAGTTTATTACAATAAATTAGAAATAGTTCCATTTCCCTTTCACAGTCTCATACAAATATTCCTCCTTTAGCCATTACCCTTAATGTGTTAGTATTTTGGGCCAAGTACGCTGACAGTCGAATAAAACTGACGGAAGGCTTTCCCTGCGTCAGCTAGGCTCAGTTGGCCAAGACCCTTACAGTGCAGAGTGGGCGGCGTGCCCGCGACAAGTATCACCAGGTTAAGAGCACGGGCCTCGAGGAAAGCCACGGTGCCACCAGTGGCAGCATGAAAAGCGGCTCTTTGCAATTTCAGGCTAGAGTCGAACAATTCCTGGCTGTAGTGTGAAAGTTGGAGAAATATCACCACCACAGGAAGCAGAAGAGCAAACGTACTGGAGGTCACGTCGTTGGCCAACACCTACGCATGTCCCAACATAAACATTTTAATACACCGTACATAGTGACCAGTAAAAGGCAAAATATTATAGACAATGGGATTCTGACAACTAAGCCAAAAAGTGATTGAACCTTTGTTTTAAAAATTGAACAAAGCTCCTAGATAAATCTCGAGATGAATCGTGTACTTACTCGTTAAGCGATCTAACCAACTCCCCAACCTGTCGCGGGGAAAAAACGGTTCCACAACCATACCAGCGTTTTAAAAAAGAAACAAAGGCTTGAAATTAATTTTTGGGGCATTGCAGTCAAAAATTTTCTTCGTCAATTTGTTGTAGAGTGCCCGACCATGATTTACGGTGGCCGCAAGGTAGCCCTCCAATGAAACCTGGAACCCATCATCCCTCACCCAACATTTCAGATTTTGATGTTTCTGATGCTGCCTAAGTTTTGTTAAATGTACCTTAAATATAGAAATGTAATAAATATATTTTCACAAAATATGAACATGTTTGAGTGACCATACACGGACCTACTCATAAATGATGGGTACTGATGGCACCGGAATGCCCGCAGAATTTCTGAAAAGTATTTAATGCATTGCGAAACTTTTGACTTTCATTTGGCAAACTCAGGCCGCATTAATAACACAAAAATCTGAGATGATTGGTGATGGGTTCCAGGTTTCGAGGGTCACCTCTAAGATTCCCCTTTAATTTGCATTGCCGGTATGCAGGGACCCTCTGGTCAAATTTTATCCGGCTATTCGGTACACTCTACGAACTTACTAGCTAAAGGTACTCCAGACCACACTGCTAAAATCATAATGCTAACTAACACTAAATTTGCTGTATACTTTTATAGCAACTTGAGTTATTGAAAAACAGCACAGTCTGTTACAGTGGGAATTTTTCAGCAACAGTTGAACTAGTGTCACACATCCCAAGTATGGTTTGCCGTATTCCTAAAGGTGCCCACAATGGAGACCCGACGCGGGCGTTGCGGGCGACACGGACGACGCAGGGCGACGCGACGCGACGTCTTCGCTCTGACACAGCCTATAGACGCTGTAGATGCGGCGACGTCGTGTCGCGCCGCCCCGCGTCGTCCGTGTCGCCCGCAACGCCCGCGTCGGGTCTCCATTGTGGGACCAACTTAAATATTTCAGGGACCTGCCATTTAATAGATGTGAGATTTTACCGTTATTCGCCTTTTCTTTCAGTATGGAAACTCAATTATGTTTTATCCTAAATACCTTACCTGAATCGTGGCGAAGAGTGAGTTACAGAACGAGCTGGCCATGATGTGCGCCAGGTTCCCGTCAAATAAAGTTATCAGGTCCCGAGCCACGTCGCGCAGCTGCTGATGCATAAGTACTACGTCCTTGACGACCTCTGGAGTCTCGTTGGTTGCGATCCGCTGAGCCAGAGCGTAGTGCAGGCCGGCTGCAGTGCACGTGACGCAGACCAGGGCGGTGACCACAAAGGAAATCGCACCAAGGATTATGAGGACACTGACGACGTCGTAGAAGAGCCACGCGAGGTACACGCCAAACGGCCCGGCGTACGGCACGAATGGCCAGAGTGGCAGGATAGAGGTGCCGGTTAAAATGAGACTCAGCCACACACTTCCGGAGATGAACACAGCCATGACTATGATCCCCGCGAAGAATCTTCTAATTTCTCGCCGAGTATGGTCTTCCCATCCCTAACAAGACAAAAGTCAGTCACTTAAGTTCTGAATCTACGGATACCACGTCAAGGCCTTATCAACTTAAGGGAGACAGCTGAACCGCAGAACAGCAGATGTATTCTTCTCATATTTGCTAATATGACCATAATTTTCGTATGAAAATGGGTTTTAATTACAAGAAAATGCTAACAGCGACATCTATCTCACAAACTCACAACACTGTTACACCCCGTAAAACTGAATAGCCAATGATCAAATTTCGATAATTCTCAGATGCACTAAACAACCAAAAAAGACGACTCAAATTTCCACACGGAATTCCAACTGAATTTTTTAAATTAAAATGTTTACTACTTTATTTACATTAGGACATAAAATTTAATTTTCTCCATTAGGGGTTCGTTTCGTAGTTTATGCGAAGCTGTTCACGTTTTTTTTTTCCTATGACTCGTGAGCTTATACTAAGAGCTACTGTGCATTAAGAACAACCCTTGACAGAATCGCAGGCCCTGCTTGCATTGATTTGGAGACTATTTTTTAAGAATCCACGTTGTAATTATTTACCTTATCTCCTGGGTAAGATTCCATAGTTTGGACTAGGCTCCTTATTTTGTGCAGGATTGCCCAGAAGCGCGTCTGCCTCATCACGGCGAGAGACGCGTAGCCAGAGTAGCAGGAACTAAGGTTGCAGATCGGATTCGTGACAGACTGAATCGTTTCGAACTGACGTAGTACTACACAGAATTGGAGAACGCAGCCCAATCCCGCAAAAAAACCTGAAAGCTTTAAAAATGCCACGCACGTGCATCATTTTCCATCTACTGAGTTGTCATTTCGCGCGTCCTTAGCCAAAAGAACGCACGGCGCATCCACTCTTGTTATATCCCGTTAAGAATTTTGTCGTTTTCACGCCAAGCGCGCGCGCACGCTGGCGTCAGCGCGGCGGCCGAGAGGTGAGGCGGGGGACGAAGCGGGGTTACCATTTCTTCCGCCGCTGCCTCCCCGCACCCTGCCCCGTGTGAATATGAATCTGCAATATATACCGACGGAAAATACGCGCAGTCGTCAGCGAGAGCTACAACGGCTTATTACGCGCAATGGTTTGCGTGACGGCTGCTCAATCAAGTGACAACATATTTGTGAAGTGACAAGTGGTCTGTAATCAAGATCTTCCAAATCTTCAGTCATGTGACAAAACATTAGTCTACAGATGAATGATTTGTTTTATACAGTGTGATGACTGATTTGTCATTATCACTAAAACAAGGGAGTTATCACACATGTGACAACTCATGTATTCCATAGGCCGAGATGAATGTTTTGTCACGATATTTCTTGTCACTTCACAATAATTTTTTACAGTGTGATGACGCAATAATGGGGCGTGGTGTGTACTAAAGGCGCATTAAATGCTGTGATGCGCCTTAAAAGCGTCACCAATGTGTGGTCTTTAACGGCATTTCATGCGCATTGAAGCGCATTTAATGCGGTTCTCAGCCAAAAATGCTCCATCGCGACGTTCTTTAGAGGGAACATTTCTGGCGGGGTTGGCGCTTCCGGGGATGATTCGCTCCCAGCGAAATTGGAGTGTGACACCGAATGGCGTCCTGTTTTGTAAATTTCAATACTTTTTTGATCCCAGGTTGAGCCTCTTGTCCTGCCGGAAAAGTCCGATTTCTGTTTTGAAATTTCTTTCGTGTTTCTCGTCTTTGGACGATGGTTTCGACTGTGTTCAGAGACTATTTTTCCTGGTTGGATAAGAATTTGGCTGAACTAGTAAAGCAACTAACTGTACCTTATAAAGAAACCTGGCTGTAGATTCCTCCTGCTATAGTTTGCGTTCAGGATTAGGGATGACACGCATTTCGTCATACTACGCACCCTGCTTCTTAACATGGTTAACACAATACGATGAAGACGTCCGCGTCCGCTCTCCACGCATAGCCAAGATAGGTAGTCACTCAGGCGCACCATCGAAGACGACGAAGATGACTTGAATGTATCGAAGCGAAGACGCGAGTGCATGGGCGTCGTCAGGGCAGGGTCTTTTGTTGGCTCACATTGGTTCAATACACCAGAACACGTGGGCGATTCATATGTGCTCGGCCACGTATACCACAGCTGGCAGTTCACACAAAAATCGAAGTCGTAGCCTGACACGCGCCGCCTCTTTTCGTACCGCGAGCAAGCTGTTGCAAGGACAACACTTAATTGTTCAGCAAACTGCTATGTGCCCTAACTAAAATTACCATTAAATTACTATTTTCTTTCAAAAAAATTAGCTCCTAGGGTAGTTTGGATACTCGTGGTAATTTAAATGCCTTTGACAGCCATTCCGCATGATGATGCTGCTTTCATCTGGCAAACAAATATGAGAGAGATTAAATCTGCATAATATTTTTCCTCTCCTTTAACTGCTGAATCACCCGTCACTGTTGTTATAGTAGACATTGTTAATTATTTTATGTCCCTGTTTTGTTTACTTTGATTTTTTTAAACAAAAATACCAAAATTTACATTGTATTAAAACTTGTGTTCCAATAGGGTACTACTCTAGAGTGCGGAGGGGAACTAAGAAGGACAATAGCGGATACTGAGAACGGTAGTGGGGTGCGGGCGAGCGGAGGAGCGGCAGGTGGTAGGGGTAGGTAGCTCCTCAGCTCGCCCGCCCCCACCACCCGCTCTCTGTATCCGCAACCAAGTGAGAAATGCGGATATCGAATTGACATCAGAACGATTTCGGACATCAGAAAAGTGTCGATTTCGGGCCCATTTTCATATCAGTCAGAAGCTTGAAAACGATATCGTTGTGACATCGATTCGATATCGCTTAAAATTCCGTTCGCACTGGGTATTGCCCTTCTTAGTTCCCCTCCGCGCTCTAGGGGAGCACCCTATATTTTCAGTTTTGTGTTCTTTGCACCGGCCTATAATTATTTATCTTACTGTTATTGGCACACTTCACTGCTTCCAAGTTTGTTCTTTTTGTATTTTTTCCCCTCTTTTTTGCTAAACATCTTAAATGTTGACAAAACATTGTCCTTACGCGTATACATTTTTGGGTAATCTCAAAAGATGTTGACACCTTTTTATAACTTTCAGTCAACATCAAACTAAATTTTTTTTCGCAACAACCGAAAATTTGGGTTGACCAAAAAAAAATGCAATTATGCATAAAAATTTGTGCATACTTATAGTGTAGTGGTCGACATCTCCCCCTCAGAAGCAGAGTTACACCAACAGTTATCATTTACCCCCAACATGGCCCGCCCACGGGTACAACATTTGGCGACGGGGATTTGAGCAGCCAGCAAGAATGCGAGGCTTGCGAACCACCGGGTCGATCAGTGTGTGATCAGTGTTGTGTCGACGAGGCTGTGTTGCGCGCTCTCATCTGTACTTTTCTGATCGAGACAACGTGCACGTGGAGGGATCGCGAGCTGTGTGTGAGTAAAGTGTCCTAGTGTCCGTCTGGAGTGTCATGTGCAAAGACGTGCTATCGTGTGTTTGTAAACACGTAACCGCCTCGTGGATTCCGGCTGGCGCGGTGCAGACCGCCGTGCCCTCTGTACGCCCGGAGAGGCACTCCGGACACACGAGGGGGGGGGGGATCGGGGAACGCACAGACGGACAGGGGCTTTACTTGTGGTGAGGCCTACCCCGGCCACCCTCGGAGGTGTCAAAACCGAAGTTCGAAGGCTGATCGAGTCTGGACTTGTCGACCAAGCAGATCAGTCGGGATGGGTGGGGAGATTGGGGAGAGCGCTGTTTGTTCAGAGCGGTCGCGGAGGGTGAGGCCAAAATGTTGTGCAGTTCCTTGTTGGCCAACCTATCCCGGCGTCGGCGACGCGCCACGTTCCGCGGGGGCGCGATGAGGTGCATGCTCCCGCAAGACAAGCCCTACTCGCAGAAATTTTTGGTTGATTTAAAAACTTGTTGTTTGAGTGAGGGCAGGCGGGGCGGCGTGAGCTAGGACTCTTGCGTGAGCCAGATGTGCGCGGCTCGACCGGGGTCCCCGACGAGCGGGACGGTTAGCAGAAGCGTGCACGGGAGGGCAAGACGTCAGCACGACGACGGGGAGGGGAGGGCCGCGCGGCCGGGAGGCCGTGGCTCAGAGGCCACTTCACGTCCGAAATGAGAGGGACGGGAGAAGGCGGCCGGTGGAGCGAGGAACAGAGTCGTGGCCTCCGGGACGAGGCTTGCGGAGTTGACGGGCCACTTCCGAATTTACCGTCGGAAAGGAAGGGGAGCCTGTGGGACGCGTGACGGCGGCGAGGCTTCGGGAACGAGGCCCGCGGTGCTGACGGGCCTCTTCCGAATCGAAGGGAAGGAAGGGGGCCTGGCCTGTCGGGCAAGGTGCCACGACGAAGCGCGGGTAAGCGCGCAGGAAGATCGGTCAGAACGGCGCACTTGGGCCACTCCTAGTCCGGTAGGGGTGGAAGGAGAAGGCCCGCGTCCAGGGTACGACAATCCCGAGGTGCGCGGAACAGCGGGGCGGCGCTTCCGCTGGCGCGAGGAATGCGCGGGGCG
>NW_026267149.1:2051089-2052660 GCF_000697945.3 Frankliniella occidentalis
CCAGATGGATGGAGGAGAGTCGCCGGGAGACAGGCGACCCCCAGGATCCCGATCAGGAGAGAGCAGAGTGGAGGCAGAGCGAGGGGGGCCCAACTCCGGCAATCTGGTGTACACCTCTACCCCGGCAATCTACGATAATCTTCGGCAATCTTTAGGTAATCGGCTGCAAAAGCCATGCTTTCTGCCTACATTCAGGGAGACATCAGTGCGTTTTGCTTAGTTACAGCGGTTTATGCCCTTAAAGCTTATTCGTCAACCAATCGTACATCCTACAAGAGAGTTCAACCCCCGCCAACTCAATGTTAAAGCTTTGTCCGTTATCTCCGCGCGGCTTCCGTACTGCTACCTTTTGGACAGCGAAATTCCCAACTTTTGTCCCGCACTCCGAAACGAAATTCCCCGCACGAATTCCGAAGTGAAAATATCTTACGGCTGCCGGGCGGAGTCGACCCCACGACCATCGGGCCCGGGGCCCGCTCGGTACCGCGGCGCTGCCGAAGAGTTGTTGTTGCTCGATCGGAGCCGAGGAATCAGTTTCTGCTCAGATCGGCTGCTTTCAAGTATGCCAACGATTGAATGAAAAAAGGGCCGGAAATGGCATCCGATTATCTATTATCCCTGCATTTCTGACCTTTTTTAACAATTGGGATATGTTATTCCATACACGCGTCATATGTTGGAGTGCTAATCTAGCAGTTTGAAACTAGCCCATCACGACAACCGACCCGACAAATTTTTATGCTAAAAACTGGTAGTACCGGAGGCCGCGCCAGGTGAGGGGGGGTCGGGGAGGACGCAGGCGCCTTATGGGCGAGAGGGTACGCTCAGCCAGTTCCACGGTCCTAGCTCTTATTCTATCAAGTTAAGAGGGTGGGGGTATTGGGGGTAATTTGCAGCCCAAAGTTCAGGCTGTCCAACGCTGCAATTGTCAAGCCGATTAGACCCATACAGTCCGAACGGGAGAGAAAATAACGTAGCCAACAACGGTAGAGGGGCTGTCAAAATAAGATACGGTTTGGCCGACCGACCGACCGACCGACCGACCGACCGACCGACCGACCGACCGACCGACCGACCGACCGACCGTTAACCTCGGAACGACCAGGACGACTGAAATATCGTGTTCGGGGATTTTCTCGCACGCTGAGTCCAAATCTGGTAGTGCCGATGTCGTCCGGGCCCCCGGGGACGTCATATTGGGGACCCCTCCCGAGCACGCCGATGACACTCCCACGACAAATACGATTCGGCCCCAAACGTCGTGTACACACGGTCTGGTGCATATTTCTTAAAAGTCGCCAAATATAATTATTATTAATAGCAAATCGCCCATAATAGTTTCTTAACCTGATCATTTCACTATTGTCACTTGGCACTTCCCTGGCGTTGCCGCCTGGAGCCACACAACGATGCGCGGGACGGGAAGCATCCCCAAAGGATCACATCCTGGACAAGCGAGGCGGGATTGCCTACCCCAGGAAAGAATCACATATCCCGCGACCACGACATGTCGGTGAGTATGCCGTAATTATTGCTCTCCCCCTTTGCCGTGCCGCGTCCCCTACCCCTCT
>NW_026267149.1:2058771-2059288 GCF_000697945.3 Frankliniella occidentalis
GGGGTGACCCAGGAGACCACAAAACTACTTTTGGTTCCGTAAGAAACCACCCCTTTCCAGAGAAACTTGAGTTTTAAGGGAGGTCTTTTAAATCTGGCCGTCAGCGTACAATGGGCTGCCTACCTCGCAGGCGAACCGGTCCAAAAACAGGGGTCTCTCACTTAAAATGGCCCGTTGGCGTGAAACTTCGACGCAGAGATTTAAAAGGGACGCCTGTCATTTTTGGGCAAATTTACGAAGGCAAATAGCCTTTATTCTTCTAGTGGAAATTGATGGGTCCGGATTTAGACAAAAAAGTAATCGAATCGACAAAACTACTTTTGTTTCCGTCAGAAACGTGCGTTTTGAGGGTGGTCTAATCAGGCGGGCAGCGTAAGATGGGCTGCCAACCTCGCAGGCGAGCCGCTCCAACAAAAACAGGCGTAACTCACTTGAAATGGATCAGCAGCGTGAAACTTCGACGCAGAGATTGAAAGGACCAATCCCACCCATTTCCAGCGATTTTCAAATTTTTCAT
>NW_026267149.1:2059338-2062097 GCF_000697945.3 Frankliniella occidentalis
ATTATTGATCATAGGATTCTAACCAGAATTTAAGAGTGGACATCGCCGCTTTTCGATATTAATCGCAAGAGGTATAGTGCTTGATCGTTTCCGGCCCGGAATATTGAATTGTTCCATTCCTGTTATTGTTGTAGGAGGTTAGTGTTCTCCTGTGGCTCAATGTTATTTCCACGCACAATTAAGTTGTAAGTTATTTTTTAAGGCCGAGTAAATTATGCCCGTGATGTAAATAACTTGGCTCACTGTCAGCTTTGTTGAAAAGGTGTTGAATGGGTAGACTCCTCCAATCCATGCAGTATGTTAAATACTGTTGTAGGTCACTTATTAGGCAAATCGGTAAACTGCCAGTCGTGTTTTATCACATATCATATATTTTACTCTATATTATTCTAGTGGAACAGAAAACTTTATTACTTTCTGGTTGGGGTGCAAACCGAGTGGTACTATTTGCGTAATGCTCCAAACAATCAATCAATGTGCGTTGCAGATAATTTGCAGCTGCCCCTTCGTACTTAATGTTTAATCCAGTGCCAAAATTAGTTATTTGAAAGACCATGGTCATTTAGAGACGCATAGGGGGAGAGGCATTTAAATGTGTATTGTATGAGTAAATTTTATGTAATTAATAGTTGATGAGCGCTACAAGTACCGTCTAATATGATTGCAGGAACTCGGCCCAGAAATGTTCTTGACATGAGCAAAGACGTCTGTGGAGTCATTTTACCCAAAAGAATAGGTGAGTTGACATGACAGTAACCGCCAACGCTATGGTCCAATTTGTCTCCACTAAGAGGAGCTTCCTTTCGTGTGCATCAAAGGGTGATATTTGATGTTTTTCATGGTGCCTTGGTTCTTTGTTGTCGATTTCAATCCTCCTCTGTCAAAATCCAGGCTGATTTGTTATCATTGAAAATGTCTTTTAAAAATCTTGACAATTTGGAAAATTGCTGGAATTGGTTTTAATTGGTCGGGCAAACTCCCTTTTCAGTTGCCCTGTTTAAATATCATGGTGCCGACCCACTACAGCAGAGTTCTTAGCCAGTGTGCCTTAGGTAGCGTACCCGCCCATAGTTAGAGGGACCAGCTCTTAAAACTCAAGTTTCTGTGAACAGGAGTGGTTTCTGACAGAAGAAAAGGTAGTTTTGTGGTCCCTGGTTCACCTCTATCTATTCTAGTACTCCTCCGTCACAAGCCGCGGACCCATGCCTTTGTAAATTTTGCCAAAAATGAAAAATTTGAAAATCGCTGGAAATGGGTGGGATTGGTCCTTTCAATCTCTGCGTCGAAGTTTCACGCTGCTGATCCATTTCAAGTGAGTTACACCTGTTTTGACTGTTTTGACCGGTTCGCCTGCGAGGTAGGCAGCCCATCTTCCGCTGCCCGCCAGGGGTGGTTTGTGACGGAACCAAAGTAGTTTTGTGGTCCCCTGTGCACCCCTGTCGATTCGACTAATTTTCCGTCTAAATCAATTTCCACTAAAAGAATAAAGGCTATTTGCGTTTGTAAATTTGCCCAAAACTGACAAAAATTAAAATCCCTGGAAATAGTTGGGATTGGTCAGACTGAATGATTTTCTCTCAGGCAGCAAACTTTGTTTGCCATCTAAAGTCACTTTTCACAACAGGGGTGTTTTAGAACCTATGGCAGTTTTCCAATGCCTTAATTTACCCCGCTGTAAATTTTCTAAAATTTACACCAAAAGTATTGATAATTTTGTATTTAAAAAAAAAAAAAAAGTGCTGTTACTTTGGGTCATTTACGTAGAACTGCACTGCTAATTTTAAAAATCAGTGAACTTAAGCTTAAGTTACTGGTTTTGGTCCACACTTCCTTACTTTTTCTTGAAACGCGCACAGCGGGAACTATCTATTGCTCCAATTTGGCAATAAAAATAACTCAACCAGATTATCTCTGTAACTTCCATTTAATTTGTTTCATAGAAACAATGTTGGTTAAGGAAAGTCCAAAAGCCACTTTTTTCGATTCCGAATGACAACGCCTGCGGCGCTTCGGGTAGGCCTTCCCGCCAAATGTCTGTGTGGAGATAGTGGCCTACCCTCAGCGCCTGAGCGGCGATACCCCCTGCTGACCCGTGGAAGTGGACGCACACCATCCTGCAACGAGACTACTGCGGGCAACAGTGTTGTTTGCTGCGTGAAGAGTTCGTTTCGTTAGGCTTGTGGTTGTTTCGACTTCGCGGAGGTAAAATTATAGAATTGTCAATATAGTGTCATACAGTCACCTCTATGCGTAAACGTGTAAGAACGCAAAAGTGATAAGTCTCATTCACAAATTTATCTACATAACCTCACTTTGAATTTACCACCTTGTGCCAAACTATTTTGACATATTTCTCTAAGGCACATATTTAATTGAATGTCTTAAATTTCTTCTGTTTACTTTAATTGGGCTGTTGTTATTTGGTGTCTAGCCAAAGATGTTGAATCTAGAGAGAATGAAAACTGGCAAAATATGAGTGCTCAAAATGATACCATTAAATAACCTGAATAAGAGTTCATTGTTTTATTTAAGACCAGCGTCATCGCTCTACAATCGTACTACGTACGTCTGTAGGTGTTATGTGGTCCTAGATGAAAGTTCAAACAGTTCATAAAGAATGACACCAAGAAGGTGAAGTGGGCTGGTAAAGAACGAGTTATGAAAGCCTCAAATGGCCTCAAATAAAAAACTGATTGATATTTTTCGTAAGTTGGTGCAGTGAATGTAACTAAGTCCATTGAGAGTAATTGTAGCCCCCC
>NW_026267149.1:2062367-2062793 GCF_000697945.3 Frankliniella occidentalis
ATTTTGTACAACTGGTGTGGTCCAGAGGGCGAGGCCCTGTGTTGGACATAAATTTACATTTGTATGGTGGCAATTGTAATTTTTTGTTTACATTCAGAACAAATTTTGAAGCCTGAGATCCCTCATGTCTTTTACCTTTCTGCTTCACCAAGGATTGCGAAAGAGAATGGAGGACAACATGAAGCAGGCCTGGAAGAAACGAGGGCTAACAAAAAAGTTTTACTTTATTTATTTTCGTGAAATCTTACAAATGTTAATTATGATGTGTTTGGGTTCATATCTCCTCATTGACTTTGCACTTTTTCCGGCTCAAAGACAGGCACAAATACTTCAGCTCCTGCCAACTGAATGCTCTTTTTCTCTTTAGTTCTTTAATAATTGATAAAAATGTAAAGTAAATAATATGGAAACAGAGTGAAAAGTGCA
>NW_026267149.1:2067438-2091902 GCF_000697945.3 Frankliniella occidentalis
GGCGTTAGTGGCCCAGTGGACTGGCGTGGGCGTGGTTGCCACCGCCACTGTATGGAAACAGAAACCACATTCTGCTGGCCGCTCTGCTGGCGGTCGTGCAGCAGACACAATATTAATGAATCTTGATTATTATTAGTAGAATGAAAATCGGGAATTTACACTGGCGGGGTTCCCCTGTCCTTGTCAGCTCGTCAGCTCTAGCGGCCGAGCAGTGAAATGCAATAATCTACTGGGATGCCTATCGCGATAGCAATACGGGACTGCGATGAACGTAAACAAAACGATGCACTACCGGCCGGTAGCAGACGCAGCAGACGCAGTAGACAAACACAATCTAGAATGGATCTCCAACCGAACTTGTTGTACGGTTTAATAATGATGGTGTTCCTGTCTCGGTCCCACGTCCATCTAGTTTGCTGCGATGATAATCCGCTCACTGCTGAGAATCCTTGTATCCTACACTGCGTGTCGTACCTGTGTGTTCTTTACTTTAGAAAACCTGAAAACCTTAATGACTTTCAAGACTACAACTCCTTTATTACAGCTAGGATGAAACAACTCACGGCAATCAAAAACTTGCAGGGGATGAGTAATGCTGTAAAACGTCATAAACTCATAATGGATATGTTAAAACCAATTTTCAAGGCATGTTGTTGTCATTTGAATTTATCCTTGAAAACCATGTAGAGAGCAGACAAGTTTAATGTGAAGTACTTTATTTAATAATTATTTTTTTTGATGCTATCTAAATTAGGTTCTTGAAGAGACAAGAAAACTGCCAGCACTACGGGACACAGTCTCTGTTGATCTTTCCCATTTCAATCCACACCTACAAGGTATTGTGGTTACAACTGCAGGGTTTAGACTGGCCACGATTGCCATTTATTGGAAACTTTTAAGTGGGTTTTTGAGACCTCTCGTTGGCTGATTTTTAACTAGAATGTGTCAAATAAATGACAATCGTGGCCATTCTAAACCCTGCAACAATAGCCAGCGTTTCTCCTTTGCGTCACTCGTCTGTAGGGGCTCTCACAAGTTACTCAAATGAAAATATCTCACATTCAAATTACTCATAGCAGAACTTTCAATACATACATCTATGAACAGAGATGTTTTGAATCCTACAATGTGTAAATCTTGATTTTAATTGAACTGCTTTTCATTTTTCTGATCTTGTTTTGATTGCAGATGTTTTCCAGTATATGGAGAGTACTGCATTCCTCTGCGACTTTCTTGTGTTTTTCCCTGAAATAACTACTAGATTGTTAAAGAAAAACCTTCTGTGGAGAGTGATGCTGATTGACAGTATTCAGGATGCCATGAACATTAATGTTCAATTTGTAGATATCAATACCAGAAGTCAATTTGAAAAGGTAAGACCTTCTTAAGTTTTTCATAAATGACAGGTTGTAACTACTTTTCATTTCTAACTAACTCCTTTTTCTACCTTCTGGAAGGCAAATAAAATTTTAAGTGACAGGACTGTTCCTACAGAACTCCAGCCCACAGTTGCAAGAAAGTCCAGGGAAACCAAAAAAGTCAGGAGAAAGCCACGCTTGACCTCAAACGAACTGTAAAACAATATATGTACGGATTATTATTTGATTACAAAAATAATTATTTATTGCTATTTTAAATATCACAATTTCATATGGCATTGAAAAAAAAAACTCCTGAATTGTTTTGAACATATGGTTGTGTTATAAACACATTTCTCAGAATCAAACTTAATAATGTATGGTAATAAATAATCCATTATTAATTATGTGAAATCACTTGGAACACTATACGTAGTAAATTAGAGAAACTCTTGTAGAGTAAAGTTTTGGTCATTGACATTAGTAATTTCACATTTCAGTGGACCCAACTTTTGCCCTAAAACAGTGTTCATATCATAGCCCTGCAACAAAGAATTATTTTTAGTTAACCTGTTAAAGTTGGTTCATACACATACAGTTAAATAAAAGTTGCATACATTACCTCCTCTCCAGCGAGAGCTGGGGGAAGCAGTGCCTCAATAGTCTTCTGAAGCAGCTGGAAAAAAAATAAAAATAATAATGATTAGTAGATATTGATGTTACGACGAATGTCTGGTGGCCGGCGGAACCCAAATCGTCGTCGCCGGCGAAAGTTAGATTCACCTGCGTCCTCCGGCTTATATTGTAATAGCATAACGCTCGCCGGCTGAAATAGTGTTAAACAACATTCTTTGAGGGGCCTTCGGCGAAGGCACTAATACACTAGGATTCACTGCTGAGGGTGTATAGAAGTACAAGAAAGAGATTTTCTATCAGGGGATGTGGGGAGACAATTTCTTTAAAGATTTGTTTGTTACAACTTGAGTTACAGCGCTGAGACCAACAAATAACTTCTCTAATTTGGACTTAATTAATGACGAACTATTTGAAACTGTAAATTATAATTATCGGACCTTGAGGCCAGGGCAGGGAAGGCGGGGTAGTTTGCAAAGCGGAAGGAGGGGAAGTCCTTTTCTTGCTCTAGCCTTGCCTCAAGGTTAAAGAAGTGTTAATTTATTTAGATTAGATAGACTGGTAATACTATAGAGTTGGAATAGAGGTCTCATTGACGTCTCAACACTGTTGTGATAAAAGACTTGTAGAAATCGCCTCTTCATATATCCTGATAGAAGAAATTTAAAATGAGAAAATGGCCTACCTTCAATCGCACAGATGAGTTTGAAGGAAGATTAGGACAGGAACACAACACTTGCAATGACATTCGTAATGTAAAGTTATCACATTGATCATTACATTTCTCACAGCGATACTTCTCACTGTTATCTCCTAAGCTCAGCAATTCATTCTCACAAATACCGCAAGCTGGCCACATGAAAGCTGAATCCTCATCAACACCAATAATTGTCCCTGTCAAAATAAAAAAAACAATTTGATCCGGTATGTTTAAAGACAAGGCATAATGCAGGTATTGTACTTCTAATTTTAGAGGTGTGATTACTGCTTTATTTAAACTGATTCACCATACCGGAGAAGACAGCCAAACTTCTTGGTGAGCTGTCTTTTTGCAAATTTGGCAAAGTGGGACTTAGATTAGCCAAGCTATTATTAAATTTGGTATTGTGAAAGTCCTCAATGAAGGATAAATCATCACCACCCAAAGAGGATATTCTTGAATATTTGTCAACTCTTAAGTCACCTGCTAGATGATAAAACAATAATAGCTCAAACAAAAATTCAGTGATCAACCGAAGACCGCAATTGAAGCTGTTACTAACTTACTAGGGTCTATTTCAAGGTCAAGTATTATAAGAACCGGAGACTTGAAAATTACTGGGGACAAGAATGTGGTTGGATTTACAGATATAACTGTAATGCATGGCGAAGTTTCAGTGTCAGTAACATAAAGTCTTTCATAAGTTGTGTGTAATCTGCGACACACAATGTTCACTCTTGTTGGTTCAGGACTGGATATTGGATCCTAACAAAAAAAGAAAGATAAATTTAAAACAGATTTATACATACTTAAAAACACTTTGAAAGTGCCAACCGTGAAATATATGAAACAACAGAATTCACCTTGATCAAAATTTTTGTTAATGGAGTGAGATTAAGTTGGATTTTGTCAAACATTTTCTCAGATTCCACAGCTTTAATCTCCCACTCTGCAGAAGATGCGGCCAGTACATAGAATACAGGTTGATCACAAGGTTTTGCACATATATTTGAAACAACTCTCCATAAATTGGAAACCCTGCAAACAAACACAAAATATGATTTCATATCTGTTGTTGTGAAAAGGTATGTATTACATGGGGGCAAAAAAAGTAGAAACTTGTAGCTTTGCACAAACCTGAATGGAGATATTCTCTGAGCTGGGAAAAAGCCAACAAAACTAAATACTTGACCAATAGCAAGTCCTGTTTTGACTAGAGACCAAATGCTGTCACTAAAAATGATAAATAAATGCAGTAAAGTGTTAAAACAAATCTGCACTAGTAATTTAATACAAAATTTAACTTAACACAATTTTACCTTCCTGATGTGACTGTGTTCATCTGCTCACTTCCAAGCAAAACCTCACACACCTCTCCCACAACATCTTGTCCCAAAAGTGACCAGCAAGGATAATTACTTGAAACCTTATCTGATACAGCTTGCCTGTAGTGGTAATGAAAGTTTTGTCACATAACATTCTGTTTAATCAGTAGATCAGAGATATCTGACATCTACCTGAATTGAAATGTTCGTAGTATTGTTAGGTTTAGGGTATCACATGTAGCTCCAACATAATTTGAAACAAGTGATGAAATTGTGCACAGATTAGCAGGACCCTCAAAACCTTTGTTAAAATCATACTCATCACTTTGATTTGCTGTGGTGCACTGAAATATACATGTTGGCCTTTCCACAATTTTGGGGAAGATAATATCTGATAGACTAGCTCCTAGAAAACACTCATATCCTGCAATGGTCAGACAAGTAAAAATAAAACTCATGTTCGCAATTTTAAAAATTATTTTTGAATGTTTAAATGGTATAAATGAATAAATTATACCACCATCTTTTATAGGAACAGTTGTAGTTTTCTCAGGAATAGGTAAACTTCCCATGAATTCTAAAAATTCTGCCTGAATAACTTCAATGCAGTATGCACAGAGGATCAATGAGATGCCTTGTAATTTCAGAGCTTGCCTGTGAATAACAAAGCAGGTTAGAACTAGGCTTTTTTTTTTAAGATACAGTAATGAACGTAGTGCTGTAGAATACTGTTGCACAAACCATGGAGGAAACACACGGATTTTTTTGGCAGACATAATTTTTCCAAGTTTATCTGCAACTTGTGGGTCAAGTACCAAAACTACATGGTCTGATAAAGAATTAAGGCGATTAATTACAGTTCCTGAGCTCATATCTGTAGAAAAACACAATGCACACATATAAAGTTCCTCAATTTTAAAAGTAGTACAAGCAAAGCTTTACCTGAAAGAGCTTTTACCGGACTCAACAAAACCCTGAATAATAACATGTGAGTATTCAATCCATGTGTGGTGAACAGTTAAAACCATTGAAGTATTCCGTGTGTTGTTGACAGTAGGTGTATAACTTGCTTTGCTCTCTTTAGTCCGTTTAAATTGCCAAATGCGGGAAGAAGAGCGGTGACGGTTGAGTAGTCGCTGAAGGCGACTTGCAAGTCCATCCCTGAAAATTAAAATTACCAAAATTATTGACTGATTGACTGGTGAAAAAAATGAGGAACAAACAGAATCTGATATAAAGTCTCACGGTTTGAGTTTCTTTTTCCCTTTTTTTGGAGGTGCATTGTAGTCATCAGGTACTGTCTCTGCGGACAATCCAGAGACCACAACAGGAGCCATGGGGCTACTAGATGTTTGTGATATTGTCATTGGAGACGACACACATGATGATGGTAACTTCTCAATCTGCAACCAAAACTAAACATAGTACTAATGCAGGAGAATTTTGTGAATAATAATAACAATAATAAAAATGTTATGTGACTATAGTGAATACCTGGGTTAGTTGACTGTTTCCAGGACTTTGTGAGGCATAGCTGTCAATATTAGCATCTTCAACATCCTCACTTTTAGTCTCTAGATAGAATGAAAGATTGATTAGAAATACTCAAAAATCTTTTAAACCACCAATGAAGAGTAACGAGAACAAACCTGATTCTTTAGTTGATGATGAACTAAGATTTGTAGGAGAGTCCCTCTTTTCATTAAAAAAATAACCAGGTGATGAAAAAGCATCCAGTGAAGCACTTTCCATAGGCTCTGAGTTTTCCTCCTCAATTAGAAGAGTGCAATTTGTAGACATCGTTGCAGGTTGAAACTGTCTATTCCCTAAGATTTCTTCCTTTTTTGGAGCCTGATTACACATGTCTTCAAAAACATCAAACTGTTTCAAATTTGAATAAAAATCATGCCCAGTTTGATAGGATTTTCCTTTCACTTCAATTTCTTCTGGCTTGATAATTTTAGAACATTTACTTGAAATGCTTTGTTTGGAAACTTGTTTCTTTGACAAGCTAAGCTTTTTCTTCTTCTGCAACTGAACAGGCGTTTCAACTGATTTGGATACATTGTCAATGTCAATTTGTTCAGTATTTATCTCTTCAATGAGTTGGCTACAGCCAAAACCTGGAGAGTCTGCTTGAGATAATCCAGCTTTCTGGGAGAAAAATTTATCACTGTTGTCACTTACATGATCAGAACTGGTTTTCTTACATTCAATTTGAGATTTTTCTTCAGCTATGTCTTTTATGATGCTAGTATTACAGCCAATATTTTGATTTCCAACAGAGAAATCTAAGGAGCGCTTTGCTGTAGCTAAATTTTCTGTGGATACTGATGAAGTTATTTCAAAGTTAACATCAGAATTAGAGGATGCATTAGGTCTCTCATAGGGCAAAGATGTGTTTGAATTCACAGTGCATGATAGTTTACTGTTAGAAATTATTTTCTGAATCTTGTAAGGTCGACTACTTTTGGGTTTTGAACCAAGAATTGGTGATAGTAATTTATCAACAACCATAGCCTTTCTACGTTTAGTGGACGACTTTCCAATAACAGGAGATGAGGGAGTACCCAAAAAAATTTCTGAGCCCATCTGAGCCATCACTGTACTATTTTTAGAACCTATGCATGAGGCATTTTTGTTTGGGCAAATAGATTCATCACTTTTCTTTTCTAATATCACAGATGATTGTTGAGGAGTCTTACGAGAACTTCTTCTTCGGCGACTAGTTATCTTGAATACAGGAGATCCAGGTAATAGACCTGTTGAGGATTGCATGGATGAATCCCCCTCATTCAAGCTGATAATCTGTTTAGAATTCCGATTTCTCTTCCTTTTAAAGTTCTTAGCTTTTCCACTCACCAAAATTGGTGACCTAACATTGTTTTCTTGACTTCCTCTATCAGTGGGTGAGATTTGAGTACTGCCAATCGACTGCTCAGATGACAAAAGGCTAGCAGCATTTAATGAAAGATTTATTCTTTTGTTTAAAATGGATAGATTATTTACCCAATTAGGCTCATCAAATGATTCTGATGCGTTTATAGGATGTTCTACAGAATGAGAACTGTCAGGAATAATGATTGATTCCTCTATTTTATGACCAGAGACTGCGTGACTCTTATTCTGTTCAGTCTTGAGGCGCTTCTCAACAGAACGGACAAACTGAGCTGATGAGTGCCGTCGACCTCTACGTTGTACTCTTTTGCAGTCACTAAAATTGATGTGGGATGCAAGGGTGCGAGTAGGGCGAACAAGTTGGGAATTTGACTTATCTTCCTCTCCCTCTGATGAACTCCACGATATTGCCTCATCAAGGTGACTTGAATCTAACTGAGATAGAATAGAAGAGCAGCGATGAGACAAGCTTCCTTTCCCTTGGCTAAATACCTCAACGCTCTTTTTCCATCCCTGCAAATTTTATTAGTAAATTGCATCAGAATTACACTTTAGCGAAATCAAAGGAGTGTGTAGTAAAAGCTTACCTGGAAAAACAATTTCTTGTGGACATTGCTTGCAGTGATTATGTGCATATCCTCATTGTTGTTAGAAGCTGAATTCGGCATCTCTAAACCTCGATCGGAAGTGTCACCTTCAATTAGTTGTAATGCATGTACTGTAACCCCTATGAACAGATGTACTAGAGGTAGTCGGGGTTTGCGTTGTGACATGCTCAAATATTACTTATTTATGTTCCACTAACCTCATTGGTGAAATAAGGAGCTGAGTCGGTAAAGACGACCTCTTCGAAACTTAGAAGAACGATGTTTTTCTTAACTCACTTCAAGTTGAAAAGTTGAAAGACACCGCGGCAAAGCAAACCAACAATAACAGTCATAATATTGTTGTGGGTGTGTTCCACAACCAGTAAATACGAGCAGCAGCAACGTGTTTTTTGTTTCATTTATATCTATTCATTTATTTCTTTTATATTTTATTTCTTATTTATTCTTCATTCATTTATTTTGAAAAAGAGGAATCTCAGAGTTTTCAGGTAGGATCTGGATCTGGCCATAGCCGACCAGTCTTGGCTGATTGCTGATTTTTTAGCAGGCATTTGTTTGCGAGGTGAGGTCACGACTTTCTGCTGCGCTGCGAGTAGTTCGTTGTTCCAGCAGTCAACCTTCGTCGTTTAGAAGATATTTATTTTCTGAGCAAAATGATTGCCTCAGTGGGATCAAAGGTGGCAAGGGCAGTTACTACCAGAAACTTTTCAACTACCCTCCAGAGGCTCGATGCTCATGGCCCCCAGCAGTGGCCCAAACCTGGCTCAGTAAGTATTGCACTTAGGTTATCTTCGTCTGATAAAGTTGGTTTTTTATCTCTATTTAAAATCTGCAGCATGTCACATCTGAAATTTACTCGTACGGGTATATGGGTACTAGTTTGAA
Source organism: Frankliniella occidentalis (assembly GCF_000697945.3). NCBI lineage: Eukaryota > Metazoa > Arthropoda > Insecta > Thysanoptera > Thripidae > Frankliniella > Frankliniella occidentalis. The sequence goes on from NW_026267149.1 coordinate 2,075,846, forward strand.
TATTCTTTTAATACCTTGAGTTCAACTGAACTTACGTATTTCTATCCACTATCTAAGAAAAGACATCATGCATCATGTCTAACAATACCAACTGAATTTCAAACGACGTAAATCGCTTTGCAACAAACTGTGTCATTGCTGCAATTTTCTTTTTCTGTGACACTCTTTCGGAATCCTTCATTTTACCTCACTATTGTTACTCAGCTGATATTTGCTCTGTGATTTCTACAAGTCTTTCTTTCCTTAGAACCTTCCCTTCAGCATCAAGAACAGGTACAAGTTGACTTTGTATTACTGTCTCTTTGCTGGTTCTGCATTTGGTCTGCCCTTCTACTTCTGGACCCAGAAGGTTTAAGTTTTAATTTAGGTAAGTTTAAGAATTTTCTGCTCTAACATATTGGCTAGTCGCAAGTCTAATATAACAAATCTTTTTCCAGGGACAGCGATATAGCACTAGGAGAATGTCTGTAAATTGTTTCAGCAAAAATTGTTAAATGTAATTCTCATTACTCTGTAAATCAACATCTGGAAATGTGAAAGAAATATATTCAATAACAGTAACCAGTTTACAAAGGAAGAAGTTTTATTGAAACTTACAAACAAATCATTCTTTGTATCATTTTATACAATTCAAAACTCAGGTATTCTAAACATCCAATAAACTATTACATTGTTCCCAAAAGGCAGAATATTTTTCTAACATTTCATTACAACTTTTATCAGTCTTATGTATGTTCAAGACTTGAATTAAGTTGCTGTAACTGAGGTAAGGATTAGGAACCTTCTCCCTCCTCACAGTAAATTCTTCAATCCAATTCGAAAGTTCATCCAATTCGTCAGCATCAGTATTTTGATCTGCACAAGGTAATATGACACCTTGATTACCAGTTACAGATTCCGTATTCCTTGTAGCTGTATTTTTAGGCTCCGTCAGATCATTTTGTGATAAATCACCAATAGCAGCTTTCTGTGTAGTATGAACAGGCAGCGACTCATCTTGGAAGTCATTTGATGTTTGAGTATGAACATTTTCTGGAGAATCAAGAGTACCTTCTGGCTTTGTAACTTGCTTCTCTTTCAAAAGTCTATTTACTTTACACTCTTGAAGAAACTTAAGCTTAAACTCAACTTTGAAGGATTTCAATGAATCAACTGAAAATATGTCATTTTTGAGAGATTCAACAGTTGCAAGTACTTGAGCTCTTTTACATTCATCAGTGGTGTTCCATTTCAACATCCAGAATAACAATCCTGCTGCCAAATAAGCACGTAAGCTACTTTGCAAAGACGACGAAGGTGATGCAAACATGGAATCATTCTGCAATGGACCTGATGTAAAAAGGAATTAGCGAGTAATCAGAGTCAATACCTAGCATCAGCACATCAGTACATTAGTGATGAAAAAAAAAAAAAGTCATACCTCTAGGAGCAAGCCACATGCATACTCTGAGAAAGATTGGAACACCACTTTCATTCTTCATACTAGTAATGTGGAAATGATATAGAAGAGCCATAGCTTGAACAAGATGCCGATATGCACTCTGCAAATTTTGTCCTTTGTCGAGAATATCTTCAATGAGGAATCTCTCTTTAATTTGTGGGAAAAGATCTGGTGCTGCTAAATATGCCTGGGTAAGCTTGCGGCTTGCAGCTAACCAAGCTGTTTCTTCATTGTTTACTGTGATTTCATTCACAAAATCATTTTCTAAAGCAAGTACTTTATCTTTAGACAAGCAAATGGCTACATGTACATCATCCTCTTTGGTCTCTAAACCTGGAAAAGTTTGAACCTTGTTTAGCAGAGGTACTTTACCACATGAACACTCAGTGAGAAACATGTTACCTGATGTGTTCTTTAAATTTAACCAATCTATTGGTGAGAGTGAATCTTTACTGCTATATAGCATTTGGTGCATAAAGAGTCGAAGGGCCTGATGATTCAAAGTAGGATACAGATTTAATATGGTTTGAGCTGCTGTCCAATCCTGTTGGCAGAGGGAAAGGTCAAAACATTCGCGGGCATAAAATATGCCATTTGTTTGATCAGGGCTCTTCTCCTTCATAATTTGTGCGGCAAGTACGAGGCGACTAGGAATTTTCTTCAGAGCAAGACATTCAGCTGCTTTTGTCCATTCTCCACCGGATGCAAAGCTTTAAAGATAAATTAACGAATGAAGTTCTTGAAAATCACATTTTCTTCACGTTTTACTGCTTTAAATAATTTACATACCAAACTGCAGCAAGACTTTGTTGACCATTGTTTAAACTTCGTTGAGCCCACTCAGTGAGGAGGGTCTGAACTAAAGGGCTTTCAGCAGGTAAACGGCAACGGGCGATTGCAAGAGCATGTCTGTACTTTCCATTCTCTGCCAGCAATCTAACAGCTTCCTCATATTTATGAATTGCAAGAAGATAGACTGAGGCTTTATCGAATTCCTGGATTTCCTTTAATTGATCAGCATATACTGCACAAGCCTCAACCCACATTCTGTAAAAGAAGCAAGTATTAAAGAAATGAAGGAATAAATCTAATCTGATCTGATCTTGCCATTTCAAACCTTTAAATACAATATCGTACTTGTGGGACACTGATGGTGCTATGGATATAATATAACTATTCACAGTTCTTGTTCTAATAGCTTCAGCAATAGCATCCTTAGGAGATCCTCTCCAGACATTTAGAGTGAAGCTAAGTTCATTGTTCGCCACAGATTTTGTTTCTTTAAGTAAATACTGATCAACAGCAGACTGATCAGCAAAAAATGCATAATGTGTGGGTAACTTTCTTTTATGGTTTTCATCATCAGACATTGTGAACTTGAGATCAGAATTGTCAGCTGCATATTGACAGAAAGTAGATTTAAATTTAAGTAATCATAAAAAATACAAAGCTGAGATGGTTGAAAATAAAATAAGTACCGCACCTGTTGGATGAAGAAGGAATTTTAAAATAGCTATATTGCTATCTTCATTTTGCATATCTGGACCACTAAGAGACAAGATAGCCTTTTCTTTCTTGGTTTTATTTTTAGGTTTCGTTGGCTCACTGTCTCCATTAATGGAAGAATTCACACCTGTTTAATGGGGAGAGATTAGTGAAAAGTTTGCTAGAATTACTTTGGAAAGTAACTGCTACAATTGAATGACAAGTAAACTGACCATTAACAAGATTACTGAAAGAGGAGCTAGCCTCTTTGGCTTCGTCTAGTAAATTAGGGCCATCCTTACTCTTGGCTATTGGTAACTTGATTTCTTGGTCGAGTACATCCCAAACATTAACACTACCTTCCATGCCAGCTGTGATGGCCAAAGAGGAGTTGAATGGGCTCCACACACAACAAAACAGAGGAGCACTATGAAGAGTGTAGCATGCAATGGGTTTACGATTAATAACATCCCAAACCTGTGGGGAATGGAAAATAAAAACAATCAGAGAAAATTTTCTAACAGTGCAAGTGGATAACAAGCAACACCCCGCAGGTATCTGAGGCAGTTAATGGCAAGATTTTATTACTGTACCTGAGCACACTGGTCATATGACACAGACAGCAGACGACCTCCTTCATGAGGACTCCATGCCAGTTTGGAGACTCTCAGCTTATGTCCTTTCAAAGTTGCAATACATGGGACATTGGAGAGAGCAGAGGGAAGAGAATTGTTATCACTTTCACCCAGCTTTCCCTCAAGGACAGAGGTGACATCAAGAATACAAATGTTAACATCATTGGAGGCAGTAGCAAGCCAATTGCTTTGAGGAGACACATCAGAAGTGTCTGAAGAACAGCATTGAGGGTGCCATGAGAGGTCCTGGACTAATGAAGAATGCACCTTTACCGATGTCACCAATATCAGTTCATCACTCTCATCCAGTTTAATTAAATGGATTGAACTGAAAAGGAAAACAAAAAAAAAGTAATCACAACAGTCAAGACTACCTTTTTTATAAATAACATACCTACACCAGCCCATCAAAACCCATAAAAAATCTTGTACCCTGTTTCATCTCCAAGAGCCAGTAGAGAGTAATCTGGTTTCCATGACAAGTCTGTAAGTCCAACAGTCTTACTTTTCGACTTGAGGTTTTCAATCTTTGGAATTGATTTTAACACACCCTAAAGTAAAAAAATAATTAATGAGAATAAATGGGTCGACAGGGGTAAGTGTGTAAACAAAAGGTTTTTAGCACTTTTTAACAGAAGCAAATCTTTTTGAAACCACTTTTATCAAAATATGATCAATGTGGCGTTAAATAAAGTTTTTTTTAAATTCAGTATAAAGAGGGTTTTGTACAAATAGACATGAAAATCTTGTAAAATACAAAAAACTCAATTTACATACAAAAAAAAAAAAACATGTGAAAATGTTTTTATTTTTTCAAAAAAGAAAAGTGACTTTTATTTTACTGCACAAGTTACAACCAAATTCCACTGTCATTTTGTAGCCCTCTTGATACTGATTCTCAAAAACTTTTGAGTAAGTCAATTTTTGACAGATATCTTGCACACAAACTTTTTAACTTAAAAACACAAATGTCAGCATGCTTTTGGCTAAGAATGAGTCAATCTGACTGTTAAAATGTTATTTTAAGTCCAATGATTTATAGCAAAACTGTATTTTGAACCATATTGATAATTTTTTGCTAAACAAGGTTTCAAAAGGATTTAATTCTGAAGGAGTGCTCTATACCAGCTGAGCCCCTTAAATTGGTTGATGATATTGAAGCATCTTGATTTACCTCAAACACTCCATCAAAAACTTGGTCTGGTTTGCTAGGATCCATGGCAGCAATTTTTCCTCCACCAATGGCATATAATACATAACGAGATGCTTTCACTTCAGTTGCGCCCTCCTCAGAATATTCAGAAGGCTCAAATTTAACCTTGATTGAGGCTAAAGAAGGTCCCCATTCCATTGAGTATATACTCTCTTTAGTGAAAGGTCGAAAAAGTAAAGGAGGTTTAACAGAACATGTGAACTGTATACCTATTCGACCATCAGAGGTGCCTAGAATTCATCAATAAATTGAAAAAAATCAAATAGCTTCACTTAAAATATCCTTTAGAAAATTTTGTGAAAGCTCATACACTTACCATAAGCAAGCCAACCATCCTTTGACGGATGCCAAGAGAGAGACATAACTTTTCCACTTACTTTCTGGTTGAATGTTTGCATTGTTTTCAACTGAGGTTCAATAAGGTTGATTACTCTTATAGATTTGTCGGCAACTCCAATAGCCAAACTGGAAAATAAGAAAGTACTAATGAGGTATTGTTGCTGTTATAGATTACAAATAATTAATTTTTTATACTAGCCTTGTTCCATCAATGGACGATATAGACATGGCATGAACTGGACCTCCGATTGTATTCACTTTGATGGGAGAAAATCTCTTTTCAGAACAACTAACTCCAGAAATTAAGCGATCTGCCCCAAAAGTCCATACCCAATGAGGTACAGCCTCCTTCTTTCGCCAGTCTTCCTCCCTACAAATCAGGAGATCAGAAACTTAATATAAAAGAGAATAAATATCAGTATCAACAAAATATAGAATGTATTAATAAGTACATACCCTGCGCCATTCATCATTTGCCAAAGGCTACTTTTAACAATAACATGGCATCGATTGTGGCTATCAGAAAAATGCTCCCACTTGGGCACTTTTTCAGTCACTTTTTTTGACTTTAGTTTTGATACATCAATTGATAAAACTTCTCCAACAACTGTAGATACTAGCAGTTTTTGTGGTTCAAACCAGCTAACACATGTCCATTGCTTCATTGCAGCTTGTGTCCTGATACACAATGAGAGATTAGAAGAAATAAAAACATCAATACACCAAAACCATAGCCGTACCAGACAGAAAGGACCAAAAGAAAGGATAAGGATAGATAGATAGATATATGTAAGGGTATATATGTGTGTACCTTGGTGCAAATGGTACATCTACATAGGTTTCATATAGACCATCCTGCCCAGCTCTCCAGAAGTAAATCCTTTTTTCTTTGGCCCCAGATGCAAGCAACATACTGTCCTGGTCATTTTTGGAGTTAATGACATTTTCCTTGACAGGGCACCAGGATAAAGAAACTACATCTGTATCATGACCTCGCAGTTTGTGGAGAATAAATTCCTTTCCTGGAACTAACGAGCACAAACAATCAATAACCAACGGCATTAGTGACTCCAGCTGTAATAAATGGAATAATAATGTCTTACCCTTTATATTTACAACACAAACTAGGCCTTTCTTAGTACCAGTTGCAACAAGTGTCTGGTCATGAGGAGAGCAAGATACAACTGTGAAAGCATGCTCTTTGAACTGTTTGATGCTTGTTTTGTTGGGTTCTATTTTCCATTGCAAAAGATTTCCATTTTCATCTGCTAGTACAATCAAATTACCATCGACAGGAGACCAGTTTCCAAGTATTGCACATTTCTATAAGATTAGATAATGGAGTTCAAACCACAATAAAAGTCATGGTAATACAGCATACAGTAATGAACTGTTAAATAGAGTATTTGTTTTCCTTGCGTACCTGAGGATGTTTGTAAAACTGGGCTATTTTTCGTGAGTTCAAATCCCACACAAAAGCTTCACCAGACTCGCTGGTTGACAACAATTTGTTACCAAAGCCATGGGGAGGAAATGATACTGATAATACTTTAGAACTATGTGCATGATTTATTGTCACTGGATTTAAGATGTGAGAGGGATCAAGTATCACCAAACTTGACAGAGAGCCATAGGCTACTCTACTGTCAGAAGATATATCCAAAACTTGTGACAGGTACCAGTTGGGTGATCCTGCTAAGATGCACTTTTCCATTTTCTTGGACTGCACTAAACAAAAATAAATTATTCAATACATTTGAGATAGTTATTACAATGACATACAGAACATCTTGGAAACCTCATGTTCGTGAACTAATACTTCTAACCTCACCATTAACATGCTTTAACACTACTTAAAGTAGGCCAGAATGTAAATATATCACAATAATGTTTAATGAATTTAATTACCTACAAAATGAATCACACTATCTGTATCAGATGGTGAATCCGATGACAGTTCAGTTAGCCCGGCATAACCTATAGCTAGTGCTCAGGCAAACGTACACCCTACGAATATTTGGTTTGTTTTGTTCCCGCTACCAAACCGGATGAACTTAATGACTCAAGTTACGAAAACATACAACAATAAAATATCAAGCATAGGATGTAGATATTGTTTAAATTTAGCGTGAAATGATGTTTTTTTAACCAAAAGAATAAAGAAAATGTAAGGCGAACTTTGATTTGTGATCAATATAAGACACTAATATGGAACGCTTCTTTGAAATTTTCTTTCTTCAGATGCCTATCGTGCAGTATACGGTGTGGGGAGAGGAAACGGAATTTTGGCAAAATGTTTGGAATTTATATCGTAGATAACGAAAATAATCAATACGAAGTCGGTGTTTTACTGATTACAGAGAAGGTGCAAAATATAGTTTCTTCGGAAAAACATTAGGAAGTTGATAGACTGACTTTCTTCATTTCATAATTACTTTATCTTTGTACTTGGATGTCCGTGTTCAGAGTTACAGAGATTTATAGATACATTAACCTCAAGTTATGTTGATCAACTCCCCAAGTGCGTTTAATTCATTGGGCTGTTGTGAATATATTGGCAAGTCATGTTGATCAACTCCCCAAGAGTGGCTAATCCATTGTGCTGTTGTGAATATATTGACAAGGATGGCAGGAGGAATCACATCCTGGCTTGTTGCTGCAACTGCGTGGAATTAGACAAAGCAGTAGACAAGTAAGTGAGCACTGGAGCACTATCCTCCGATAGGTTTTTTTTGCTGTCAACCAATGGGTTTCATTTACTGCTGCTAAATTTGTGTTGTATCTGTCGTTTTATCTTTGTTTTTCAGAATATGCTGCTGCCGTAGTGAAGGACATCTTTCGTGTGATCGTGTGCTGCTGTCTATGATGGATAGATTACGCTTTCCATGGCTTGGTGGGGCCATCCAAATATCCTGTGATATACTACTACCTGTGGTGTTTTTACCCTGTCTTCTTGCATTTGCTGCTCTTGGCTTTTCATGTACAGTCATTGCCTTTTTATCATTACCACTTCTTGCTTTTCAACTTAAACAAGGCAATTTTCGACTTACCCAAAGCTCTAGGTTCTGTGTCGCATGGACATATAGTTCCTTTGCTCTTAATTTCCTTATATACGAGCTGTTGGTTGTTCCATTCCTAGAGATCAGCCCGCTAGAAAATTGGGTTGTTATTTTGACGTTTTGGGCATCATTAGCTCTTCTTCTGAAAGTACAAACATCTAGAGACTCTCTAAATATACCTGGTGATGTTGAGAGTGTTGGATCTAATTTGTGTATTACAAAGACAGTCACTTGTAATGTCTGTGAAAATTATATTTTGCCCAGGATGGCACATTGTGCAATCTGTCAGAAATGTGTTCCAGGGCGTGAACTTCATTGCTTGTGGTTAGTTGCTTGGTGATATTCCTATTTGATGTTTTCAAACAAAGTTGCCCATTTTAATTATAAATCGTTTTTATAGGTTTGGCTGTTGTATTGGCTCTCACAATCTGCGCTGGTTTATGATATGCCTCATTTTGATGACTTTTAATCTACTGTACAGTTCAAATCTCATCCTAACAACAGTATGTCGTCCGTACAGAGCTTTTGGTTCTCTTTTGCTGCCTGAAGATTGTAGCGAAGTTTATTATGAATTCAGGTAAGATTTTAGAGCAGGCCTGTAACATACCATAGATGTCATATAAGCATACCCGATAATAATTTTTATCCTCTTTTTTTCCACAGATTTGCCCTTTGTTTTGTCAGTGGATTATACTCATTGATGATGTCTGTTGTTTCAATCTTTTCCTTTCTTAGACAGTGTTTGTTAATTTCCTTGGGATTGACTGGCAATGAATGGAGGACCATGCCTCTTTCTCATTTACTGAGTTTAGGAATTACTGCCCCTCGACCTTATAGTCATGGAATCCTGAAAAACTGGTTTTATTTCTTTGTCCGCTGTAGAGCTCAACAATAGAAAATTTTGAAAGTATGAGCTTTATATCAATTTTGTTATTTGATGTGTCGCTACTACACTTTCTAACTTGCCTTTGCTGAGACTGATGGTTTCACTGACGGCGCACTGCAAGGTATTTGTTCTTTAGTATCCTAAGTCTTACTAGTATATTTCTGAAAACATATCTTCACTATCTTATCTTCAGCACTATTTAAATTTCATAAAGAATTAATCTTAAAATAAGTTGCATTCTGTGATTTCATTCTCCCTTTATTATAAAATAAAATGTGTGTACTGAATGTATGTATGTACTTCTAGCAAGGGGTACATCACTTGGTTCAGTCAGTGTTCAGATCTCCCACAAGTCATTTTCCCAGCCGTATTCAGTCACTTCCCGTCATTTTGTCTCTTAGTTTTTCAGTTGTGTCTACGCACCAAACCTATGCATTTCACTGTGCATAAACCTGGAAGAAAATAGCTTAGTCCATGCATAACTTTTTAGAATTTGTTCATAGCTCTATACAAAGTAGGCAAATAAATGTCTGTTTAAAATTCTGCAAATTTATGCACAGCTAGGTGTTAATAAATTTGTTTGCAGGCAATGTCTACAAGTATTATCCAGAGTTCTTCCCTTTGCAAACCCAGTCACATCCAAGCACATATTCAAGCTTATGACCTCTAGTCTGTGTGCACTCATTTCCACTGTGATGTACCCCATGACTTTTTATATTGGCTCAATTTGCACTGTTGTTGAGAGTGTTATCATGTTCATGTAAGATTCCATTCGGGTAGATTCTGGAGGGTCGGTCCCCTGTGTAGAGGGTCCCCCCTGAATTTTTTATTGTTTTTTTAATAGTTTTCATTAAAAAATGAGTTTTAAACAATTTAATATTAATAAAATATTAAAACATTGTTTATAACTAATTTTAAAGGAAAGAGTGAACTACAAATTTGTCATATTGCTTCCTAATGTGCTGTATCTTATACTCTTGCTCCTGACATGGGTGTTTCTTGCTAGTTCTGATCTATCTAGCCGATAGCCGGCTATGAAAATTGAGTGTAGTGTTCTCAATTCCGTACAACTTTTTCTGGAGTGTAGAAAAGTTGCACTCTTTCATCATAATGTCAAACAAAAGTGTTATGGTATTCCCCTTGGATACAAAAGGGCAGAGTCCAAGTGTCCATAGCCAGGTGAAATATACTTTTAATACACAGTCATTAGAATTGGAGGAGATAGGCCGAAGGTCAGTTGTACTTGGTTCCGTCCTTCATATCTGATAATAGATCTGTTCAAACCTGCGTTGCACTGGGTGCTTTTGTATGAACAAATATAGTCCTGCACATGATGTACCCAAAAGAAACAGATCAACATTTTGTTTGACTTTTGGATGTGTTAAGCACTTTGTAAGTGTGCAACATTTTAACACTTCAGAAAAAGTGCTACTGAATTAAGAACAAAGCCACTCATTCTCCTAGCCAGATGTCTACTAGACAAATCGCAATTGACAATTAACACTCATGTTGTGTGCAAGAGTGGAAGAAACAGAACATTCGGAAGCAGTATGGAAAATTTCTCGACACCTGAAGCCTTTGAAAACATTTCTGAACAATATTTAAATATTTAATTAGTATTTGCCATTTGCACACTACAAACTAATTTTATAGTTAAAATAATAAAATATTAAGGGGGGACTCTCTAGACAGGGGACCCTCCAGATGCTTCCCTTCCATTCCATGTCTCTTTTAAGTATCTTTCTATTGTTTAGTACTTAAAATATTGTTTTTTGTAGCGCTTTTGCTGTTGTGTAGGTTGGCCATCTGTTAAATTCTTCAATAAGTCTAGTCTCTAGTGACAATGTTGTGCACTCAGTTTCTTTAGGTAAAGTTTAGAGAAGAATGGATCAAGAGGGAAGTGGGCGGCCGTTCACAAATAACGTCACGCTTATTTGGACAATATTTTGACCCCACGGCCCCCATTGTCGCAGTTAGTCACGATTTTGCCTCACCCTACTCGCATTAAGGGGGTAACGCGAGGGGTCGACCACTCATATTTTTGGTGTACATGGTGTACAATATTTTGTGGAATATCTGAAATATTTTTGGAATATTTGGAATACTTTTGGAAAATCTAGAAATTTTGAGTGGAATACCCGGAATTCTTTTGGAATACCTGGAATATTTTTTGGCGGGAATATCCAAGGTCTACCCCTCGGGGTGAAGTCACAGACTAGTGATCTAGTGACGTTACATTTCCTCAGTGATTCACCGGATGGCGCCGGATGGCGCGCCTCGTTCGAAATTGATGATTGTTTTCACCGCGCGGAGTGAGTAACGGTGTGACGTCACAGGGATCACAAACGTAACCCCCCCCCCCCGTTGTCACAATAACTGGTCACAGATTCGCTTACCGCACCCACCCCTCCTAAAACTGTGATGTATTTTCTGAATGGCCCCTCAGTGAGTGTACTGTCTTTTATGTAGATATTATACGTGAGAGCGATGTTGCCGCGTTAAGATGGAAGACCAGTAGTTGTTTAATGTTTTGGTGAAAATAGTCGTAATTTTGGTCTTCGTCTTCACGAGACTAGAAAAGCGTACTTAAATTCAAGTGTGAGGGTCCGACAAGTCCGAAGAGTGTGGAATGCACGCGTTTAGGAATCCCCGCCTCGCGAGGACTACAAACATGGGGTTATCATTGGAGTATGATACCTTTTAAAATTGTTGCATATCTGTGTTCCTCTAGTCGTGTAACTCTATCTTTTTCTTAATAAACTTTTTTGCGTTGAAGTTTTACATTTCTCTGCCCACAATCATTTGAATGTTGCCATCTTCGAGCATTGCTTCTCGTGTGTCACAATGAGATGCCAGAGCGAACCTTGCAGCTTGCGACAATATATTTCCCTTTCCCTATAACCCCAACTTTGGTCTCCGATACCCGCTAGTGACAACTCTTGCCCCGAGGCCTATGCCCGCTTATTGCGACCCCCCTCTCCTCCCGGGCAGCCGAGACATCGTCCGATGGCCCGGAGCCGCCGGAGATATTCTAAATAAACAAAACATAAACAACTGTCCAATGTTCCCTGTTTTTGCTCTTCGGCTCTCGGCAAACGATCGATTTATTTTCTTCCAGATTTCTTCCCGCCGTGGACGCAAAAGGAGGAGTGTAGTTGTTACTTTCGGTGAGCAGCAGCGGCGCTGTAGCACCATGTGCTGCACGCGGGAGGGCGGGGCGGGGAAGGACCTGACGGCCACCTCCCCAGCTCCCCGTTGACGGCTGGGAGGAATCGAGGAATAACTGGCGAAAAAGCGGCTTAGTTCTAAGGGGCCGTACCCAAACCACATGACACATTTTGGGGGAGGGGGGGGGCTGTGAAAACACCACGCTCCAACGGGTGGGGTATTTCGCTCGGCCAAGTCTCGTGACGATTGATCACGTTCTAAAATAACCACATCTTTGAAAAACAAATAGCCCACAGGGCTAAGAAATAGAGGCCACAAAAAACGCGCAGTCTTGAGCGCAGCGGTGTCGTGGCGTAGCGGCCGCGCACTGCCCCTGCTGCGCTGCGAGCTCTACACGCCCCCCCCCCCCCCCCCCCCCCCCCCCCCCCCCTCTGCGGCCCGCCTACGGTGCGGGAAGAGGGGGCCCTTTACCCTCTGGTAGAGACAGTCTCGGGGCCTGTCTAAAAATACTCAAAGATCCGTTTTTTGAGTGGGAAAACACTGAAATCTGCCGGTGCTTAATCGCAAAGTTACAGTACCACCAAATTAAGCTTTCCACATCAGCAATCAGGCACTTTTTGTTAAAATACTCTATGTAGTCGCAAACACGTAAAGATAACACACATGCTAAAAAAAAACACGTGAAAAGGGGGGAGGGGGTCGTGAATACACCACGGAGCACCACATGGGGGGGGGGGTCAAAAACCGGCCAAAATTCGTCACGTGGTTTGGGTACGGACCCTCATATCGACGGCCATGGTCAGGCTACTTGCGTCGACTGTCTGCGAGAGGGCGCAAGCCCAATTGAAACACCCCTGATTTTCGTGTTGTTGCCTCAAGTCCAGAGGGCCAAACCTTGAGAAGAGAGAAAAGCCAACAAGTTCAACAGTTCAACGGTGTCGTGAAAATGGGTAGCCGCAATCAGGATTGTTCGGTTTGAGACTTTGACACTGACGCCACCAATCACCAATCGTGCTACGTGCTCATCTTCGAGCACGGAAAGGCGGGGGACGGACGGCGGACCCCTCAAAGACCCCCCCCCCCCCTCCTCTTCCCCAGGCACATCACCACGTTGCCGCGGCCGGCCCCGGCCTGGACATATAGAAAGGTATTGGAGATAGTCGGTACAGTATTTGTTGTCGGTGTTTGTTTCAGAGCCTACGGCCTGTTGGGGCCTTACGGCAGCCTTACGCCATACATCACCTGGACAAGCTACCGCCGCCGCCCCGCCGCCTCTCCAGGGCCTCTGCCCCGCTGGACCCCGCCGGAGCGGCAGCCCCGGCGGCAGCCCCGGCGGCAGCCCTGGCGTATGGTAATGAGCGATTCCAGGAACCCAGCGAAGGCCTGGCGGGGCAGGGCGGGGCGAGCCTGCGGCAGTCCCTGGCAGGCCTTACCCTGCCCTCCGGGCCCTGCAAGCCCTGCAGGCCCTGCCATGCCGCGCCCCACGCGGGGCCGCGCGGCGCAGAGCCACAGACCCGCAGGCGCACAACTTGCGAGGCCTAAGGCGGGTCGGGCCTACCGCCAGAGCGGCAATGGAAGAAGGGCCGTGCGGGCTCGGGGGGCGGGGCGGGGCTGCTGGCCGTCGGCGGGGCGCTACAGCCGCACCCGAGGGAGGACCCTCTTGTGCCCACGCAACGTGGGACGCTTAGGTGGAAAAGAAATTAGCCTACAGTGCTAGAAATAGACAGTCCCCTCGATCAGGCCTCAAAGCCAATGCGCACCCGCAAAACGGCCGCCACAAACTCAAGGGCTCGCTCTGTGAGGAGGAGAGGGACGGGCGGACTTTGCCCTCTGGTAGAGACAGTCTTGGGGACTGTCTAAAAAATCACAGCGGGTTTGATTCCGCACAATCAGCGGACAGGAATCGTCTCTGAAAGGAGAAGAGACCGTGTGGGGTAGAACCACCCTGCCGCAGAAAAGGAAAAACATCAACAACAAAAACTGACAGGTTGTCTGCGTGACCCTGGTTGTCGGTGAGGAAGTGTCACAAGCAGCTGTTTTGGGGACGGAACCCTTATCCGGGCCCTCTTATGTACCTTCGCGTGTCCTGACCACCATGTAGACAACCTACAGGTCTCTCTACATCGTGGATGACGGCCGCCGCTGGGCCCGGGTCCGGCCGGGTCACCGCGCCAAGGCGTGCCGCCATCCTTGCCGCCCCCGAGGTGGCCCCGCTACAGGTGTCCCGCCCCGCATCGCCCCCCCCCTCCGCAGCCCTCCGCTCTTCTTGCTCCCGAAGTATTCCGCAAATGACCTTCCCTCCCGCCCGGAATGCCTCCACCGCTCCGCGCCACCGCGCCGTCCCGAGCCAAATTCTTCCAATAAGCGGACGACGAAATGCATAAATTAGATTCGCGACTCCCAGTCCGGGTAAGTAATGAACAACAGACAGCGCCGTCACGTGGCCTGGTCGGGTTTCGCGAGATGCTCTGGCCGGTGGCCGTGCCCTCTGGCCGTACCACGCACATACACACACTTATTGTGACCTGCAGGCACGACGACGACGCATGCGGTCCCGATCCGGTGGCGCCGCCCATACTACGTCGAAATAACCCTCCTTTGCAAAAAGCCTATGCTGCTGACCACGCAAACGCAGCAGGTTCGATTTTTTTCGTGTCGTTTTGTCTGTGCCCGCTCGTGATTTGCCCAAAGGAGGTAGGAATGAGGAAAAGACCTATCTCTTGATATTTGCCAAGAAAGTACGTCCGTTTCTCTCAAAATCATCCTGCAAATTACAGAAGCTCGGCGCCTGCAAAACTCGGGGTAGGCCACCCCGCAATACACGCATGCACGGCATGCAAGATTTTGCCTACCCATCAGGCGCTATGAGAACTTGCATTGCCTTAATTTGGAGGGTTCGTAAAGGCGAATAACGGACGTACTTTCTGGATGATCCCAAGTCTTTTCATAGGATCTGAAGCACCTTTCCTCATTTTTTTGTTTTGTTTACAAACATTTCTTAAACCTTTTTTTTCTTTCCTCGGAAGAAGGCCGGAGGAGAAGCTTGGCGCTCAAAACGAGTAGTAGTAGGAGTAGTAGTGCGACGGTTCGCAGGGCGAGACGCGGGGGAGCAGCGGCGGCGGAGCAGCGGGCCTTGGGGGAGGGAGGGAGGGAAGGAGAGGAGAAGAAGACAAACGACCACGGGACCACGCGGACATACCGATAAAGTGCCAGACAGGCAAAAACGCCAGATTGGCCGGGCGGGTCCAGAGCTCTGCCTGGACGACGGGGCGGCGGCGCGGCGGGGCCGATCGGAGTGTGTGAGTGTGTGCGTGTGTGTGTGTGTGTGCGTGTGTGTGAGTGTAGAGGAGCCAAAGGAACCGATCGCACAGTAATGCGGGAGCCTTGGCGGGTCTCTGGAGAGAGGAGTCCGGCCGCGCGCCCGAAAAATAAAAGGTGCCCCTCCCCCCCTTCCCTCTACCCTGCTCCGCCCTCTGCTCCTCTCTCGGGGCCCTGCCCGCCCTGCCGAATGTCGCCACCGAACACGCGCGTCGCCCGACGACGACGACAAGCAGATCCGACCAGGGAGATATGATATAATGATTGTCCTGCTCTTAAAGGTCGTCGGCTCTTCGCTTCCACGGTCGCCGGGGTGCGGTAGGCCGGGCCTACAGGAGGCCGGGCCTCCTCATACAAGCTGCTGGGCCCCCGCCGTGGCGCCGCTCTAGCGCCCGGGCGGTAGGCCGCCGCACCACCGCGGCCACGCGTGGGATGCCTACCCCAGGAAGGCCCGAGGCTCGCGGCGCTAAACACCAAGGGTGGACCTACTGGGTCGCGAGGTGCGGGGGGGGG
>NW_026267149.1:2091952-2095994 GCF_000697945.3 Frankliniella occidentalis
GGGGGGGGGGGTGTCCCTCTTTCGCATTTCGCCCAACGGTAGTCGTAGATTTTTGAAAGTTCGCGAAACTGAGTTACAACCGTTGGGTATCAAATCCGAGATAGGGAGCCGTCCGCACCTCGCGACCAAAAGTTCTGAGTTGGCCCACCCTAGCCAATACGACCACGGCTCCCAGGGCCTGCCCTGCCCCCGTCACTGCCTATGGATTTCGCGGTGGCACATTTCGGGTTTGTTGCGTGTGTTTTTTGTTTTTAACTTTTTATTGGCGTGCGATGGGCCGATGTCGTTCTCCGAGGCGTTCCTCTCGTCTTTTCGTTCCTGCGAAGCTGATCAATAATGCATGTCGCGTTGGGACCACGGGCTGGCCTGGACAGGGGCGGGGAGGGACAGACGGGAGCGCCCCCCCTCCCCCCAACCCCCACCTCTGGTTCCCTCACTCCTCGATGCGTGCGTCCAGCGTGCTTCGCACGACATGCAGACTGGAGCCCGCGCTACCCGGTCGGCCCGCTCAGCCCTTCGAAGATGGCGGTCCTCTGAAATATTTGTAATGTTTATTATTATCATTGTTTCTAGAATATATCTCATATTATGGTGACTGATGCGCCCCGTGCGGGTTGGTTAATGTGGCGCCTCTGATCGTGACGCCTTTACCGAGGAGTCGTCGGAGTCGACTGGCGTGGGTGTGCACCGGGCTCGTAGTACTCCGGGTGCAGCCGGGTGCACTCTGCGAGTACTCGGCGGGCACTGAGTTTACTCGACGTGTACTCCGGATTTACTCCAGGTACTCAGTACTGCTGTGGTCTTTGCAGCGAGTAGGAAACTGGCCCGCACGCATGCATGTGATAAAGTCTAGGTATGAATCAGCCACCTGGTATTGGAAACAACAAGCTCACTGATTCATCCCCCCCCCCCCCCTGTAGCGTGCTAGCTTCAGGGAAGTCCGGCAGTGGCTGCGGTCTACTGGGGCCCGGGGTCAGCGCGGGGTATGTTCGGACTCGAGACCGGGCACACTCCGTTCGCAAGACAGATTGATTCGCCCGGTTTACCTACCAAGGGGAGCTGGGAGCCGGGCCTCGCCGCAGCTCAGCTGGGGCTGGGGCTGGGAGTTTTGCGCGTGCGTAGTAGTAGAGACGTGGTATTTTGATGCCTTATTGAATTTAAAAATATAAGCCTAAGCGCCTGTATATTTTGAATTTGCTTTTGGAGCCGGACTGTCTCGTTACCGACCGGCAGGCCAGTTTTATATAACTTTTACCATCTTTCTGTCTACACTTAGTGCCTAGTTGATGTTCGCGTCCAATCTAAATTAAATTCAAAAAGAATCGATCTTGAAAGCAGACGATACACAAGTACTCGTAATTTCTCAAGTCAACCAGAGCGTGCTGGATAGTAAACAGTAGACAGTAGCTGGATAGTAGACAGTAAAATCTGTGAGTTTTTGTTCTTTTCCTTTGAAGATGGATTTGAATGCCATACTTTAGCGAGCACAACACTGCCTGCTGTCGGTGTTTAACCTTTGGCTTGTTATCGTCGAGGTGTCGCTGGACTTGCCGAAAGTCACCCAAAGACATCGACACCCTTGTCCCCCACCGCTGCGGCGGGGCTGCCCTGCCGGCAGAGCAGGGCGAGTCCGAGCAACACGAGCAGGAGAGAGGAGGCGACATCTCTCGAAAGAAAAACGAACACCCCCAGCGGCCCATAAGCTCTCTGCGGTGACAATATAAACAAAGCCGGCCCCCTCCCCCCCTCCCCTTCCCCTTACCTCGGCCCCTCCACCTGCCCCCTCCCGGCGAAGCAGTCCGGCGGCTCGGTGTGGTGTCCGCACAAATTGACACTGTAGGCCGTATGTGACGGGACCCTCCGAGAACAGGCCAACTTAGCCAGCTACTGCTGCTGGGGTGGGAGGAAGGGGGGGGGGGGGGGACGGCGACGACAGCAGCTCCCAGCCTTCAAAGTGAGGCAAGGTACTCGTGGTTTAGGTCTCAGGTGACCTTCATTACTGCGATTACTGCTCTTTCTTGTCCTTGCTTGTCCTCCGAGGAGGCTAATGCGGCGCGATCGCGATCTCTCTTGCCCCGTTCCGTCAAACCCTCGTCTCTCGTACATGATTGTGTCCATTTTGGTGTCGTGCATTATCTGCCTGATTAGGAAGTGAGCTTCCGACGTTACGTATGATGGCGCCTCAGGCCGATTAAGGTAGGGCGGCGAAGGCCTTGCTAACGCGCGACGCTCGACGCTCCGGGTATCAGCTGCGGGCCGGGCTGCGTCCCGCTCTCTCTCTCTGTCTCTCACCCCCTCTCTCCCCCTATCCCGCTTCTTTCTCTCTCCCTCTCTCCTCCCCTCTTCCGGCGGCGGCGGCCGGCGGCGGCGCCTGTGTAGGACACATTTAGCCTTGTGCGCAGCGCATGCGCTGCTCGGGCGCGATCAAAAACGCGCATGTTCAGGGATTCGATGAAATAAGATTGCATCTGGCCAGGAGGGAGAGGTAGTTAAGTCCGGCTGGCTTATGTACGTTTTGCGTGTGACTTCCCCTCCTCCCTTTCTGCCGCCTTCAACGCGGTCATTCCGGTCTTCATTAAAATCAAAAAATTGTGGGCTGCCGAAAATGTTAGTGACACAAAAAATCCCCCCTCAACGATGGCACTTTGGTGTGGTGAACCAAAAGGCAAAACTTGCAGTAGTTATGCGAAAGGTATTTGGCGTTCTTATTTTTGCCGTCCGGCTGCTCGGCGCGATGCGGTGTGTGCGCGGCGCATTGCGGCGCATGCGCAGAGCGAAGAGGCGCTCCAACCTTCGCGTCTCGTCGGCCCTTTTTAGCATACTGATTTGTGACCACAGCGCGCCACAGCGCCTTCCCTCTACTCTACCTCCCGCCAGCCTCCCGTCCGCTCCCGATACCCTCGAAGCGTCACGCTAGGGATGGTAGGGTGTGCGCAGTGCATGTGCGCGCAGGAGGTGTGTTCAACTTCAACTTCTAAAAGGGTTATCCAAAACAGACAAATAAGTTTCGTTCAAAATACGTCGAAAAAAATGTAAAAAAAAACAACAACAAATATAGACAGTCGCCACACGGACAAAGCGAGTACTTACACTGATAAACTAAGTGTGCAACTGCTAACACTTGTAAGCGCACACCCGCAGGCGGTCGGTCGCTGCTCGGACTACGCGACCGTCCTCCCGGTCGCGACCGGCCACCAGCAGATTCTTATGGGCGGGTGGCTAGCAGCAGTGACGTGATGCTGCCTCTTTACTCCGACCGGCGACCTACGACGGTCGGATTCAGGCGACCGTGTTTCGATTCTTGGTATCGCAGAGTTTGGGAGGGCAGGTAAATAAGAGCAGCACGTACGCGTGTACTGTACGCCCCTCTTTCCTCCCTGGCTCCCTCTGTCTCTCTGTGTCTGTGTCTCTCTCTGTCTCTCTCTGTGCAGGTGGACTCAGAGGTGGTAGGAGGGAGGGGGACAGTCAACGCGTACATACACACGCACACACCGCTTATTTATGTGATTCTTTTCTGCTACCGACTTTGTGTCCTGCACAGCAGCAGTCTCCTGAGCGGGGCCGCCGGGGCTGCTGCGGCGCTGCTGCGGCGCTGCTGCGGCGATGATGCAGATTATATTGATGGCGACACACTGGCCGATCCAGTCGATAGCCACGGTGACAGGACAGGTGGTGGTGGCGGGGAGAGGCTCTGGCCGCGGCCCGCCCCGCTCCCCGGCCGAGTCTAGCGCCCGGGGGATAGGCCGCGCCGCGACAGCCTTGTGCGACCAGGCCGGCGGTTGCCTGCCGCCCAGGCGCTCGCCCCGCGTGATGCCGCCGGCAGGACAGGACTGGCAGGGCACAGGCGGACCCGTCTGGTCTTGGTCGGGTCGGACGGACGGACGAACAGCTGGACTCGCCTGCCAGGCTGTTTGTTTTTCTACCGCTCTCGCTTGTGAGCGCGCGCGCGCTGATCGTTCTGTCGGCTCGTGAGTGATCACATCAATGTTATTAGACTGGCCTGCCCCGCGCGCCCCGCCCGGCCGTATCCTCCCACGCCCCC
>NW_026267149.1:2096044-2098566 GCF_000697945.3 Frankliniella occidentalis
CCCTCCTCCTCCCCCTCGCTCCTCCGAGTTCCCATATACTGGCATACCTGTTTGCCGGCCGTGGCCCCGCTCGCGGTCCGCTCCCTGCTGCTCCGCGGCGTTCACCCCCCGGCGGCCGAGGCGGGCCCAGGCGGCGGCGTGCTCCGGCCGGAGTCACGATGGGTCCGGCCCCGCCGCCGCGGCTCAGCTAACGGACAGCAGGCGACGCGGTGTGCTCAAAATTTCCAGGACTTTATATCCGCGGAGAGCAGCAAGCCGTGTATAGCCAGCCATCCAGCGCCGGGAACGAAATCTGCTGCTCCGTGGGGCATCAGTGTGTAGCGGAGCGCCCCCCGCCCTCTCATCCTCCTTATTCTTCCCCTCTTTCCTCCTCCGCCTCGCGTCAAGCTGAGCTAAGGCCTCCCTGATCACGACAGGATCGCAGGCGGGCGGGCGGAGGGCGCTCTTCGGCCAACGCCCCACCACGCCGCTCCACGACGACGTCGCTGCTTGCTCGCGGCCCTATCCACCCGGCGGAGCAGAGTATGGGCCAGAGTGCCGAAGCAACCAGGTAGCAAAATGAAGCAAACAACAGCATTCGAACCGCATTATATGCCCCATCTGAAACGCGCATATTAGGCGCGACACCGGTTTTAGGCGCTTTTTAGATTGCACGCAAAATTCACATTTTAAGCAGCTCTGCTACCTACCTGGGCAGGGCCTTGACTGCGTTCTCCCCGTCTTCATCGTCCTCCTGTTGCTGCACCCCCGCCCCTTTTTCCCCTGGAGGTATCGTGTTCGGCACTCACAATAATCCCTCCCTCAATCACACTGGAAAAAGTTAAGTCGCATGTTTGGTTTGAGGACACGTTGAAAAAACTTTTGTGTATTACAAGACCCGGTCTTGGATCTTATGGAGAACGCCAATTGCATCCAAGACCAGGCCTTGTAATACAAGAAATTATTTTTACCTTGGGACGCCAAAAAAAATTTTGAGTTTATGTCTATAGCCAAGTCACTAAGGGATCATCCAGAAAGTATGTACGCCATTAACCGTCACTAACCTCCCAAGTCCAGCCCCTACAAGTTCCCCGGACGCCTGGTGGGTAGGCAACATCTCGCCTGCAGTGCATGCGCGTACCGCGGAGTGGCCTACCCGGAGTCTCGCAGGCGCCGAGCTCTCATGATTTGCCGAATGAACCTGTGAAAAACGCACGTACTTTCTGGCCGATCCCTAAGCCGGAAAGAGTTACCAAATTGAAATGCCCCTTCATGTTTTAATGCTCCTTTCAAGTCGCAAAACCCTACAACACCGTTTGCGGAGAGGCAACTGTACTACCTACTAACGGTTCGACTTAACACCTTTCAACACATTGAGTCTTACGTGACCACACGTATGGCCACAATTGCATGTAAAAGGTCGGTAAAAGGAGACCCCGCTTGGACTCATCGTGCTAAAGGCGACTAACAGCTCTTAAAGGCACTTAACGGCTATGTTTTACCGTGGCATGGATGTTGTCTTGAATATAAAATGTGGGTATGATTGTCGTAAAGGTTTTTCCAAAGTAAATAAAAGAAGTTCACGAATAACCTTACCCAGACCCTACCTGATTTGTGTGTGAATGTCAGCGCTCGCTACACGCAGCTACGAAGCGGCGGGCGGGTGCGTGCTGCGGCGTGCTGCCAGGTCCACGGGCCACGGACGGGTGGGGCCCGGCCGGGCCGGGTCGCTCAGAACGGTAGTGCCTCGGGTATTAGACGCGATACCTGTACCCATCTACCTACCCGGTCACATTTCCGGTCCTGAGCGACTTCCCAGCTCTTAATCGCTCGATCGGGGGCGGGGCTCAATTTGTCGCCCCTCGCTACGCCCTGCCCCGCCCCGCCCCGCAACCCTCCGGGCCCACCCGGACCACGCCCAGCCTCCTCTCTGAATACAGATGATTTGAGCGACTTTTGGACGGATATGTATGCATACGTACACGGCGACCAGTTTTATTTTTTTACATATTTATTATTTCATCCCAACGGTGTGAGAGAAGGGGGTGGGGGCGCTTCCTGTGTCGTCCCACGTGCCCACCCGCGACGGGGCCCTGGATGGCGACAACCTGGTCCGTTGGTCCGTACGAAAAGTGGAGGATGGGGCTGGCAGGCTGGAGGCGAAATAAAAGAAAAGTAACTACCCATTTGTTTTTGAGTTTTCTTCTTTCAGGCTACGGTTGAAGTTTTTGTGCCAAAACTCAAGGTGGCGAAGAGAGGGCAAAACAGAAAGAAAGCTGCGCCGGGGAGTGCTTCCTCTCTTTGGCAGGGTACACGCAGCAGCAGGCCACGACGGGGCACGGCGCGGGCGGGTAATCGGAATACAGAACGCAGACGGATGTCACTCGGGTGAGTCAGCGCCATGCGAGCGTCATAGTGTTCGGGGTGGGGCCGGTGGTCTACGCCCGGTAGCCGGGGACCAACCGGAGTCGCTCCGGCGTGGCGTGGCGTCCCACCCCGCCCTGCAGTAAGCGGGGATGAGCCGTCTGCCCCGAGGTCTGCCC
>NW_026267149.1:2100001-2101377 GCF_000697945.3 Frankliniella occidentalis
ACTGGCCCGATATCATCCTCCTCCACCTTCGCGAAGCAGCTGCTCTGCTCGTCGATACGACGCGATACACAAAACTAGTTCCTTCATTCATGACTCCATTCATTTTTCCTGGCGATAGTGATTGGGAGTGAGTGAGGGGCGAGTATGGAACGGGTCCGAGAAGCCTTATTCTCGGCGAGGCGTAGTACGTATACACCAGGCGGTGGGAAGCGGCACTGCGGGAATAGGATGTCGTGTCGCGGGTCGCGGGTTCGACTCTCGCGTCAGTCTCGTGTTTCGCTCGTCCTCGTCCGTTCCGGCCGGGGCGCCGCCCGCGCCGCCACCTGCAGCGCTGGAGCGGAGTGGAGCGGAGTGGAGCGTTGCGGGCCGCGAGTGCGACAGAGAGGCCAGAGGCACTCGCTGTCGCCGTCTCTCTCCCTCCCCGCCCGCGCCCTCGCCCGCTGCCTGGGACCTGACCGGCCGTACTGATTCTAATCAGCGCAATTAGCTTGCCCGCCCCTCTCCCCCCATCCTCTCCGCTCCCCCCCCCCCTGCTCCTCTCCCTTCTCCCTGTCATCGTCATCATCACTGCTGCCCTCTCCTTGTTCTCCTTGTCCCTCCCGTTTTCTCCTTTTCGCGGCAGGAAGCGTTTTGGTGGTTTATCGCACCGCACGGTGCATGCGGCGGGATACGCTCTGAATGTGTTCGCGGCGTGGTGCGGCGTGGCTGGAGTCCAAAAGGCGAATCTCCTCCTCCCCCTTCCGCAGCCTCCCTGCTGGTCCTATGGTCTGCTGCTCTTCAGTGACCCCAGAGAGACCCGGGCCAGCAGCTGAGAATGACACTTTCCCCGACGAGCAGTCAAGGTGGCGTCAGCCAGCAACAATAAAAAAATGCAAGAAAACCAAAGGAAACTTTAGAGCCACCTGGTCGCCTAGTAGAAGTCACCGTAGGTTTAATTTGACGGCGATATGTGGGAGGGGAGGCGACAATAAATGTTTGAAATCCTAAAACTTGGCAGCCTCATCTGATTTCTTTGTTGAACCTCATATCTGTCGTCATTCAGTAAACAATCCGCTGCTTGTCGACTACCACCCTAATGTTAGTGTGGCGTTTTAGCTGAAGGAAACTTCACTAATAAATGCAACCAAAATCGTTTTACACATGAATTGTACAAACATTTGAAAAAAGCAAGCGTGCGTTGTATGGTTTTAGGAGGACTCTGGCTGCATCGGCGGAGTGAATATCCACCCCCCCCCACCTCCTCCCCACACCCCGCCACGCCCGGCCGAGAAGCGAGCGAGTAGTAGTGGAAGTTAACAAATCTCTCAGATTGGTGTTCCGGGCGTTCTGCTTGGGAGAGCTGGTGCCGTCTGGCCCGACCGCGCGCAACCCCCCCC
>NW_026267149.1:2102617-2107781 GCF_000697945.3 Frankliniella occidentalis
CAGCAGCCTGCCGCATAGGCAACCAAACGCACTCTCTCCATGTCTCCCTAGCTCTGTCCCTCCTCCCCGGCAAACATTCGCCTTCTCTCCCCTCATGCTCCCCTCCTCCCCAATTTGCCGCCAGCTCGCGGCGCGAAGCTTCGCGCCTCGCCGTGCCTTATGGTGTGTTATGTTTGCCGTCAAAAACGCGCTCGCTCGCGCACACGTGTTATCACGCTCGCTATCAACACGTGTCTCGTGTTATCAACATAACACGCGCCCGCGCCGCGGCTGCCCCGTAATTGCTTCATTATGTGCGCTGATGTGAGTTTATTAGTGGTGTGCATCACCCTGTGCAGCACCCTGTGCAGCACACTCCTCTGTGCAGCTCCAGTGCCACCCAGCGCACTTGCACACATTCGCTAAAACACTGTCATCAGCTGTGCTCTCTCCTCAATCAGATTTACAAAATAACACCGCCGGGTGCGCGCGCTGCTTCGGCCGCACGAATATGGGAAAAGGGCGATCCTGCGGACGGTGCGAGGGATGTATACCAGGCGGCTGATTCACGCCGCGCACTTCTGTAGGTATACTGTACCGCAGGCACGAGTGCGGGCGGGCTTGCCTATCGCCCCTGTCCACGGCGCCTCACGAGCCGAGCGAGTAGGCAACCCACCCGAACTCGTGCATGCGGTACAGCATAACTACAGAAGTGCGCGGCCAGAATCAGCCACCTGGTACAGGGTACAGTGTGCGTGAAAACCGATGAAGATGTCTTTGAAGAGATTAAATGGATAAATGGAAATCCTGAACAGCGGTCCTGAACAGGTCGTTTGCATCAGCCCGCTGGGTAGCTTTTTCAAAACAGAAGGGCAGACTAAAAAGCAGTATTCACCACAGTCGGTATGGTCATACATTTCCCTAGACGTACCGAACTTGCTGTTTAGATGTTTTGAGTGTCTTGGTAGTACACGGAGTACAGGAATTTTTAAAATGGATCTTTTACGGCTACAGCGGTAAAAAAGGTAAGGATGTCCTGGACCTCATCATGTACAGAAATTCTGTACTTTTCCGGTACATTGCCACGGTGTCGTTGTGCAGGTAAAATTCTCGGACATATAACATAGTTGCAATTTTAACTCAACGACAATCACACAACTGTCAAAATGAACCTTTACCTTGGTGAAGGTGATGCCATACCAAAGTGCTAGAATAAGCCGGTTCAAAACTATTTGAAATCTTACGACACGCGACCTCACTTCTGCTAGACTGTTGCTTATCTTCTGCTTTGTTTGGACGGCGCTACGCCACCGCCTGTAAGATGGGCAATTTTTAGCACAAAAACCCTGTATGTTCGCACGTGCAGTAACCCCCCACCCCCCAATCATCCACATTATGCATTCTGAAAGGAAACGAAAACAGAGAAACGCCCGCCTTTCACCATGTTGCTGCGCCTAAAAGCGTTTAGTGAGCCGAAACGTTACTGAAGGTCTCCCATACCCAAGGGCCCGGGCCAGGCCTCTTTCGACCCTTGGTCGCGGTGCCCGTCGGGATGCCCGTCGTGGTGCTCGTCGCGGTGCTCGTCGCGGTGCTCGTCGCGGTGCCCGTCGCGGTGCCCGTCGCGGTGCCCGTCGCGGTGCCCGTCACGCCTGGGGGAGCCCCCCGCAGGCCCGGCCGGTGTGTAATAGCAGTACAGGTAGCGCACGCACCGCCGCACCACGCCACTCATCATATTTGTTGTATTTTTAAAGGCACATTTCACGGCTTGACGCGGCGATCACACACATACGCGCACAGACACACGCACATGCACGCGAGTGGAAGGGGTGGGGGCGAGATAAGGAAAGGGGAAGGGGGGGGGGAGAGGGGCCGAGATAAGGAAGAGGGAGGGGGAGCCGTGTGCGGTGTCCATATAACACATGCTTTGAGAACGCACCTAAGTCACGCTGTATGGACGTGTGTGTAAGTGTGTGAGTGTGCTGAGTGTGCAGGAGTGTGTAAATCGGGCTAACGGCGTGATGAAATGTTTATTAATTAATTAAGAGGGAAACAACCGAGACAAGGAGTGTAATTTGTAACCCCATCCAAATAACTTGGTAATTTCTTGGAGGCGCAAGAAAAGATATTTTCCTTTCGTGTATTTCTATTTTTTATTTTCAGGCACAAGTCTTCGGCATCAACCCACGTCCTCGCAGTTTCATTTTTCTTCTTTTTTTTTCCATTCATGATAGTCGTACCCCGTGGAATGGGCAGTGGCAGCTCGGCCTTAGAGTAGAACCAAAAATTGAGAGAGAGACTTCCCCCCTCCCCCTCCCCCTTCCGTCTCTCTGGACTCTCTTAAGGTTCGTAAGTCTCCATCTCTTTCTCACTCATGGGCTGGGCCAGGGCAGCGTGGCGGCGCGCGGCCAAACTACGGGCGGGTGAGTAATATTATTAGATTCGTTCCCTTTACGCTTTGGACAGTCATCGCCGAACGCGAAGGCGAGGCGGCGCGCGGCGCGGGGGTTGTGCTTCTTCACTGCGCCGCGCCCGGGCCGCGCAGGGCCCGCGTGGCGTCCTGAATGGGAAGTCATTTACGCTCTAGTGGGACCTGACAGCACAGGAAGGGGGCAGTGCCCTACAAACGACCTCTCGCCCTCTCTCTTTCCGTCTCTCTCTCTCGTTTCTCTCGCTCTTCATCTTTCTCGCACGACTGGCACGCGCCACTCTAGCGGGTAGCCGAGGAGAGCAGTAGTGCATTGGCGTGGTTGCTGATACCAAGTTGTTGTTGTTGCTGATAACGTGTCAGTGAATCACAGCCAATAGTGGTTTTCAACAGACATGCGTTTTGAAAGGAAAGTTGTCAAAGTCTTTTCTTGTCACGCGGCCCACCTCCGATCAAGAGCTGCGTCGGTAGAGTGATTACGGAGTACATTTAACGGAAGACACCGGCGGGGGCGGGGAGCCCAGCAGCAAGCGGAGCGGCGCGGTGCGGCCCCATCTCGCGATACAGAGAGCCTCTGGGTGGCGCCGCGCCGGCCAGCGGGCCGTCCGGGCCCCGCGGGCCTACAAACGGACAGGGCGGGGCGGGACGGGGCGGCAAGCGGAAGTCTGCAAGACCTGCAGCGGCGGCGGCGGCGGCGGGGGTGGTGGCGGCCCCGGCGCAGCGCCCCGACCTGACCGGAAACACACGCCATCGGCCTGGAACACACTGCTAGCGCTGCTGCCGCTCTGCCGCTGCTGCTTGTGCACCGGGGACTTGCGGCACGTATACTGCTCAGACCCGATCCAACAGGAGCAGGAGCTGTTTTAAGTCCGTCTGACGGAGGGGGCCAATTGCTGAGGGTTGCCTACTTTCAGTGGTTTTCTAGGGCAAATTGTCTGTCTATCCTAGGAGGCAATGGGTGACCCCATTAAAGGGCGTTGCTTGTTTAAAACAGGATGCCTGGCCAGGCCCATAGGCTGAACGCGTCCAACCCCCTGGGCCTGGGTGGCCCCACCCCGCCCGGGCGCGCCGCTCTCCTGGCAGCGGAACGGCGGTGGCGGTGCCCCCCCCTATCTCGGCCCCGCCGTTGCCTAACTAGGCAGGGGCGGCCCTCCCTGGGGCTGCTGGACAAAGGGCGGCAGGGCGTGAATTGGGAGAGAATCAAGGAAGTGTTGCCTAACGTCGACCCCGTCCTGCTCCTCCAAGTTGCGAGCCAGCGACTCGAAACAGCTAGGCGCCCCCGGCAACATGGCACCTAGCACCTGGAATATGGGTACTTTTCGCTCTGTCCGATGGCGAACTATAATTGATAATTTACTTTTTGCCCGTGTCTTGACGGCTGGGTAGTCAGCGGCGACCCGAGTGCCCCGTGGAGTGGGCGGTCCGTCAGGCGAGGTGCTGTCCACCGTGATACGTAGAGGGTGGACGGGCCCGCGACTTGGCTGGGGCTGGGGTGCCGTTTTCTTTACTTTCACGAACCTCTAGGTCTCTTTAACTTTCATTGCGGCCTCAATGAGGCCTCCTTGTACGTTTTTCCGTCCAATGTACAAATTTCTTTGAATTTTGGCTGTATTTTGAACGCCAGAAGTCTTTAATTTGAGGGATCCCAAAGCCATATTAGGAATCCTTACCAAGTTTTTACCAGCATCTCTTAAGAGCCAGATTTTTGGAACTAGCAGCGCACCCATGAGGAAGCACAGAATGAATTGTCGCTACTTTTACCAACACAGCCAACATGACACGTCTGCTTTTCGAATGCCAATGATCATCACCAATATTGGCAAGAATCGAAAAATAGTTCTGAATGTTTCTCCTCATTTAACAGCAATTTCACCACACCATTGCCGACAGAATGGCAGAATGGCAAAATCACTGCCAACATTTAGGCGATGAATCTCCATTGCAGACATTTTGGCAATGCACCTTTCTTTATTGCCGATATAAAGGCAACATCTCACTGAAATTGGTTGGCGCGTCTCACGTCAAAATATTGGCGTGCAAAGACAGCACATTTTGGCGTCTAAAGACGCCAAAATCTGGTGTCTAATGAGAACAAAATTTGGCGTCTTATGCGAAAGAACGCCAAATGTTGGAGTTCCTTGAGAGAACGACAAATTTTGCCGTGAAAAGACGCCAATACAGTATTTGGTGTTCTCTCAGACTACACACCCCAGACATGAACCATGCCAAATTTCACGTTCCTACCTCAATCGAAAGTAATTTTAATCTCAGAGCAAAAAAAATGGACCGCTAATTGTTTTGACGAGTGTATTAAAAATTGTCATTAAATTCCCTTGACAGTTGGGCAACTACCATGACGCACTTAAGACTTGGTTGTCATAGGTAACGAGCCGTTCGGGGTCGATTGAGTGGAAAAGCCCAAGCCACCACATCACCAGCGATCGAAAGCTTTACTCCTTTAGGTCACGTTGCGTTCGAGTCTCGTTCAAGAGCCTTTACGCCCTTCCCGTAATGCTTCCTCCTCTGTAAGCTAAGCATGCCAAAACGATCGGCGTTGAGTCGGTCCCCAGTGACGTTGTTGCTGAGGACGAGACCGACGCCGAGGAGTCATCGCTGCCGTGTGGAGGCAGACGTCAAGAAGTAAGTCCTCTGCTCGGCCAAGTGAAACGGCCCGCAACGCCCCCCGCGGCGCCCTCCACTGCTCGCCTGCGAGTGTGTGTGTGTGAGGGGGGGGGGCTGGTCAGCTACCCCTCCCCCCCC
>NW_026267149.1:2108005-2111352 GCF_000697945.3 Frankliniella occidentalis
TCGGAGGTCCGCGCTGCTCGTCGCGTCGGGCGGGAAAATCAAATGAAACCTCGCGCACGTGCACGTTTATTAATAATCCGGAGAGCACTTCTTGCCCCCTTTCTACCTCCTGCTGCCCCTCCTACCCGCGGCACGTCGACGGCGCGGTGGCGCGTGCGCAGTGTAGTCCTGTCACGTCTTGTCACGCGGCGCGTCACGCGGCGTCACGAGTCGTTTACGAGTCGTCGTCACGCAGCCCGTCCCGTCGACGTCAGGGGGCCACCCGACCGGACAGGGGCTCTCGCCCTGCCTCGCCCCCCGCGCTGAGCGCTCGCACGCCCGGTCCACCACGCCGCGACTCCACCGCGCGGAAGAACTCAGCGCTCTGCTGACCCGCCCTCCACTCTGACCACCCAGTTTTATGTGTGACCATTTGTGTACTGCAGTATACCGTGCATGTGTCATGCCACGACACAACAGTGTGTTGCCCACTCGCTCTACCCGTAAAGATGGATTCAGATTTCACAAGATGCGAGCGTGATTTTCACGCCGCTAGCGTGAAAAGAGTTGTTTTGGTTAGCAGTTGACGTTACGCCACAGCCAATAACAGGCTGCCGTGGGGCTATGCCATTATTTTCAGCTGAATCAGCTTTGGAGCTAGCGTGATTTTTCACGCTTCCGGCGTGATTTTCACGCTAGCGTCTGCTAGCAGCGTGATATTCACGCAGGCGTCTGCTACCAGCGTGATTTTCACGCAAGTTCGAAAGTGCACATTCTCGAATATCTCCCAAGTGCCCCTTCGAACTTGCGTGAAAATCACGCTGCTAGCAGACGCTTGCGTGAAAATCACGCTAGCTCCGAAGCTGATTCAGCTGAAAATAATGGCATAGCCCCACGTCGGCCTGTTATTGGCTGTTGCATAAAGTCAACTGCTAACCAAAACAGCTCTTTTCACGCTAGCGGCGTGAAAATCACGCTCGCATCTTGTGAACTCTGAATCCACCTTAAGGCGCTATGGCCCCTGGTAAAACAAGTGATGTTTACAATTTTGCACGTCAATAATATTTGATGTTTAAGTTTAAGTGTGCATTTTCTTGACAATTGTTGTGTCTAACTATGTTGTGCGTCAATTGGTGTTTAATCTTTCGACACATCTTTCGACGCGAAAAGTATGACAGCTGCACACAGAATGGCTCCTAATTGATAGTATAGAACTGTGCTCTGCTAATCCTAGTGTGTACGTAGTAGTTTGGCAGTTTAAACTGTTCTACATGTAGAACTAAAAGTTTGCCACTTAAAGTTCGCCAGTTGTAACAGTAGAACTTTTCAGTTTGCCAGTTCTAACTGCAGAACTCTTAAGTCCTACACCAACAACTGGCAAACTGTTACGCAGGAAAAAACATACGAAGTGTCAAATGTTGCACACCAGGTCGTGTGAGTTGCCTAGACGATTGCGAAGTGTGGAATTGTCAAAATGAATTTGTATTCTTCAGAACCCGAATATAGAATACTGAACGGTGAATGTGGGTAACATGAACTTTAGGTGACAGGTGAATTTCGCTGAACACCCTCCTCGGGGAATTCCCAAGAGTAGGCAAGAGTAAATCTTTGAGAAATCGCAACACATTTTTAAAAAGCGGTTCTTCTTGCGTCCTCTGCGGTTTATGGGTGACCTACCGCCGCCACCGGCCCACCGCCTCACCTGCCCGCTACCGCCCTTTGGAGAGAGCAGCGCGTCCGGAGGCGGAGGCGGCTCTGGTTTCCTCTCCTCTGCGCCATTTTCTCCGTGTGCCCGAGAAGGAGTTTGCTTTCCTCCCTCCTCTGCCCTGCGCTGGGCGTGGCCGCTGATTTCCTAAATAGTGCCGAACACAACACCACCGCGCGCCGCACTGGGGTGACGACGCCCTGTTTCATCGCCCTGGCTGCCGCCCTAATGAGTGCGACAAGGACAGAAGGCGCTCGGCGTTGGCGGTGACCTAACCTAATTACCGTTCGCAGTGTCGCCTCGCCTCCTCGCTCCGTGTGGTCCCCCCACGAGCACCTCCATGCTCCGGACCCACCTATTTCCTTTCCCCCATCATTTCTCTCGCCGAACCTCCTCTCGCTCACGGAAAAAAGACTGTGTCGCAGAGACTAACCTCTGTTTGATAGGCTTCAGTCTAAGAGGAGGAAGTTGCCCGATAAGAACAAGAAGAAGGTAGCACTGAGGAGGTGGCGTGGCGTAGCGCCGTCCCTAAACAAAGCAGAAGATGAGCGACAGTCTAGCGGAGGTTAGGATGCGTGTCGTTAGATTTGAAACAGTTTAGAACGGGCCTATGCATCTAGCACCTTGGTACCACCTGTACCAAAGTTTATTACGATAGTTGAGTCATTATCACTGAGTTAAAATAGTACCAATGCAATATGCCCGTACAGTAACCTACAACCACACCGGGACGGTTTAGGGGATGGTATAAACTTACTTTTTCGAAGCCAAACGTTGCAGAAGCACTTTTTGAAACAAGATGGTCACGCCGGTCTGGGTATGCACCCGATTTTTCTATACAAATTCTACAAAACTTGATTCATTATCACACATCCACTTGCGACACAACACAGTATTAGTTATGTGCAGGGTTTAGACTGGCATCGATTGTGATTTATTGGATACGTTCTAGTGGGTTTTCGAGGCCTCTCATTGGCTGATTTCCAACTGGAACGTATCCAATAAATGACAATCGATGCCAGTCTAAACCCTGCACTAGACAGTATGGTCGCCGGCGTTCTGCCTTGTTTAGAGACGGCGCTACGCCACGCCACCTCATCAGTGCTACCTTCTTTTTGTTCCTCTTATCGGGCAACTTCCTCATCGACTCAAGCCTATCGAACGTGCTGGTCACTGCGACAAAGTCTTTTTTATTTTTTTTCGTGTTGCGACCCACTCCTCGTGCGTGTTGCGCAGTAAGGCAGTTGTACATTTACTTGTTTGTACAATTTTTCTGCATGAGTGTGACTTTCCCTCCCATCTCCGCCCCCCTCTTTCTCTCTGGCCGGACAGCAGCGCCAGTGCAGCCCCTCGCCCCCGGGCCGCCGCCGTGTGACCAGTGCGTGAGGTGGCTGTGTGGTCCGTTGTGTGGGTGAGCGGCGTGGCGCCGGTGGTGCGTGCGCGCGTGCGCGCGTGAGTGTGGTCTACCGCCCGCCCGCGAGGGCCCCGCGAGGGGCAGGGGCGGCCTGGAGCGGGGCCCGCGACGCCCCGGCCGGCGCTAGACGGTACGCGGCCCGCCATTGGTGGGGCCCGCGAGGGGCTCGAGAGGGGGGCTCTGTGCGCACGCGTAGCCAATGGCGAGGCTCGGCCCGTCGCCGCGGGTGGGGGGCGTGGCGGGGCGTGG
>NW_026267149.1:2112043-2114701 GCF_000697945.3 Frankliniella occidentalis
GCACGGGGCTATTAAGGCGCCACAGGGAGCGACGGCAGTCAAGCTCACCCGCATGACTGAATCACAGTTTCACCAGGAAAGGGGGTGGCGCAGAATACCCACTATGTGTAGACATGACTTCGCAAATGTGATAGTTATTGTCACGAAACGCAATCCACACATGAGTGCTGCGTTCACATCGAATAGTTACTCAATTATAACATCCTTGTTGCACCTATGTGTCGTGCTCGTTCGTGCTTTTGGGAAGAAAGTCCCGTCCGCCCCGTGTCGCACTGCACCCTTGTTGTGCTCGGGCCCGTGCCCGTGGTCAGCAGACACCACACCGGCTGTGTGCCTGGAGATGCGGACGGTCGGTAGCGGTCTGTGGGTATATTATCACAAACGGACCGAGACCACACATATTTAACTCGCTTCACCCTTTGGTTGTCATTTATACATTTTTTATTTGTATTTTTTTGTTGTTTTCTTATTTCTGTTTTTCGAATACATACCGTCCATGGCAAAGCGCGTCGTCCCCCGCCCGCGAAAACGAGAGAAGCGACAGAGGGCATAAAAAAAGAAAGTAAAATAAAAGGGAGAAAAAGAACAGCAAGGAGAAGAGGTCTCGTCTGGGGAATGAAATAAAAATGCCTCGGCTTTGGCGAGTTTTCGATGCGAGCAGAATATTTTGGCGGGCGGACCTCGACAAGGACCCAGAAGTAGGGGTTCGGTCGGGGACCCGACCCGAGCATAGAGGACATGGGGTGGGCGGAGTGGGGTGGTTATTCGCTATATGTACGTTCTTACAGCGACTTGCATGGCGCCGTAAGGTCAGCAAATGGATCCAACCCTCTTGTCAGCGCAGCCGGGGTCGTGGTGGCAGTGGCGGCTTCACCTGTTGAGGTCCTACCTCCCCACCCCTCGGCCCCCTCCGCCCTGTGTCGTACTTTGTCGGACACCAGTCCCAATCAAGGCGGAGAGCTTTTGGAATCTCGCCCCCCAAAAAACATACCTTGCGGGTGAAAAACGTTTGCAGGCAGCTGCCGATGTAATCGAGCCATATGATCGATATGCGAATCGATACACTTGGCAGTGTACCTGTCGGCGCGCGGCTCGGTGTCACGTCGCCCAGCGTTGAAGGAAACATAAAATACGGCACCGGATTCCGTGGGACGGCGGCGGCGGCGGTGGCAGGGCAACCCCGGGCCGGCCCTCCGCAATAAAAGGGGTAAAGCCGAGGTCCCCCCGCGGCGCGCTGGCCACCGGGCGAATCTTAATTGTCACACGGCAGCCGCAGGGCTCCGCCTCCGCAGGGACGCCTAGCCCATCGCGCGCAACGCTGAGCTGACCCCCGGGGGCCTGGTCGACGGGGTCAGTTCGGCTCGGACCTGCGTGTGCTCTGCTGCCCTGACTCCCCTGTCCTCGCTCCTGCCCGCCGCCATCCCGTCGCGGCCAGGCTGGGCCAAGGGACGAAGAAGAGGGGTTGGTTGCCCTTCAGGTCGACCGATCGGCGTGGAAGCTTCTCTGGCTGGCCAAATATTGTTTGTGGACAATGCGTCGGGACGTAGGGTACACACGCAGAAGTGCAACGGCAGGGCGAAAAATGAAAATGCCTCTGCCCTCTGCTGCTTTTTGCTTGTCTTTTCGCTGTCTTCAAGCTGTTTTCTTATTCCTCTTTTAAGAAGTTGAAAGCAAAGTACAAATATTGGTTGTGTACTCACTCCCCCCCCCCCAGAAAAAAGGTCATCAAAATATGACTTTTTCTGAAACCTCTTACACTCTAACTGAATTTGTATCTTTTAATCAAACGGACTGTGAATCACATTTTTGCACACATTTTTGCGCTGATTTGAACTGTTTTATGCACAATTTTGTATGAAATCACGCATTCTTGAGCACAAAATCGCCCTACGAAAGTTTAAGCTGTAAGTTAGCCCGAGCATTTGAACAGAAATGTACCAATACATTTAGCGTGTTCTGGTTTCTCAAGCGTTTTATGTTTGCACGCCGGATGAAGGCCAAACCACGATTAAAATATGATACATTTTTTTTTTTTTTTTTTGAATCGTGGACTTTCCATCTCGCAGTCAGCGACCTCCCGAGCGGCGGCGGGCAGATGTAACTGCTGGTCCCCGCCGTCGCGGCGCGCGCGTGCGTGGCGCGTCGCGTGACGGCCGTGTCACACACGCTTGCCTCCGTCACACGGCGTTACTTGCGCACTTTTACCTCGCGGAGGCTGCGGCTGCTGCAGAAGAAAGTGAAACATCTGAGAGGGCTGTCTGGGCGGGGGAGGAGGCGCCCAGTGCAGGTGGTGACGTGCATGAGGGCATCAGCTGACGGGGTGGTGCTGAGTCCTGGCTGGCGTGCATGGGAAAGTCCTGCCGGGGACGGACGGGACGAGCCCCCATGTGTGTGTGTGTGTCAGATTTGTGTTGTATTGTGGTTGCTTGAGGAGGTGGTTTACTGATGGCTGTGACACACACGGCGGTTGTGGTCACGTCGCCGTCACGGCCTACAAACTGCAAAAATAATTGCGGGCGCGCCAGTAAATTGTAAGAAATGAGAACGGCTCCGGAATGCGTCCCACCCTAATCAATAAAGCCGCTTTTAATGTGGCGGTCGCGGGGGACGGCAGGGTGAAGGTTGGGGCTCGCCGCGCGCCGTGCCAACGGCAGCAGC
>NW_026267149.1:2115688-2123481 GCF_000697945.3 Frankliniella occidentalis
GGCCTGCGATGAGGGGTGGCGGCCGGTCTGAAGTTCCTGCGGCGGGTGTCATTCCAGGGAGCCGACCGACCGCGGCCGGCGCCGGGGCGTCGTCGGGCAGGCGACACCTGTTGCATTCCGTAACGAGAGCCGGGGCCTGCTCGGCCGGGGCCGCGAGGGACCCACGGGGGACCGCCGCCCGCCGCCGCCGCGGGGTCCCCCGGCCCAGCCCGGCCCGACGCACTGTTCGCAGAATCGCTTGTCACGCGCGCGACGTTCTGGCGATTGATAGAGTCGGCGGCTCGGCCGGCCGCGGCCTGGCTCCCTGACTGCCTCCTGTTCGCGTCTTCCAGGGAGCAGCCACCGCGGCCGCCGCCGCCTGCTGGGTGCAGTCCACCCCTAAGCCCCCAAGCGGACGCGCCGTGTCACGAAACAGCTGATCACAAGACTCCCCGCGCTGCGAAGGGGGCATCTTTTCTGCCCCTGCGTATCTACGTCTACATCTGCCCCGGTGGCGCCCCCCGCCCCGCCCCGCCCCGCCCTGCAGTGCCAAGCCCTGCAGTGCCACGCCGTGCTAGGCTTCCGGCCGCCACAGGAACGGCGCGCTGCGTTCCTGGAAGGCGGCGCGGGCGCGAGGCGCTCTGCACGGCGCGGCGCTCTGCACGGCACGGGGCGCGGCACGTGCCGGAGAGCAGCGCGCCGGCGCCGCCGCCTGGCAACTAATTGGGTCATGCAGCGCGCGACTATTCAAATATCAGCAGCTCTGCTCTAAAACTCGTGACGCTGCCGATGTTATATATGTGGTCCAAATAAAACAGGAGACTATTCAACTAACCTGTACGTGTGGAGGGACTGGGTAAAAAAGGTGGTTCTAATGGTTGTTCTGAAATGAGTGTAGCATTCCATTCTTTCAAAAACAAAAATTCCATTTAAAAATAAACGTTTTCAAATTAGTGTTGCACGCACATCCATTCCATTCTTGGAAAAACAAAAATTTTATTTAAAAAGAAATCTTTCTCGTCGTTTTTGTGGATGGATGTTTGACGTGCATGGGGGGCTACGTCAATGTTTCCCAATTTCAACCCCTTTCTTTCTCACTGGTCTGAACTCATTTTGAGCCACTTGCCACTCTCTTCTCCCCCCTCCCCCCTACCGCCTCACTTCTGCCCGGGCAGACTGACTGAAGAGGCAGAGCGAATTGCGTTCACAGCGGAAAATGAAGAAGCCCGCGACACGCTAGACGCGAGTCAGGAGATGGCGCGCGCGCACGTCGCTGTGTCCGTGTGTGTGTGTTGGGGGGGGGGGGGGGGGGGGGGGGGGGGGGGGGGGGGGGGGGGGGGAGCGAGCGCGTGCGTGTGATGGAAGGCAGCCGATCCGGTCGTCTTCTAATTGCCAGTAGGCTTAACCCTCGGCTCGGATTGCAAGAACCGAGCATTGCGAGAACAAAACCTATCCATGTGCACACTCTCGGGAAAAAGACGGATTATTTTGTGCACGTTTTAAAATATTGCGTGTGCGCCGCGGTCAGCATTCGCAGTTTTTGAACGCGACTGAGCGCGCCGCCGGGGGGGCGGGCGTCGCTGTCTGTTGTCAGGTTACGCGCGACGCGCCCTTGACGCAGTGCACCAGGCCTCACCGCCCTCAGCGTCAAGGCCCTCCGGGTCATGAAGCAAGCCTCTGTGTGTGTGTGTGTGTGTGTGTATTCGCCCCCTCCCCCTCTACCAACTTGCATCACCTAGAAGACGGCCTTACCTATCCTCTATGCACAATTGCACACACGAGCTCGCTCTAACCTCTGCGGGGCCTCCCACATCTCGAGCAGCCTGAGCCCCACGGGAGTAGGCGTGTCCCGCGGCGCCCGCCGCCCGGCTCGTGCTGCAAAGCAAAGAGTCGAGTCGTCGCGCGTCGGTGTCGTCTCGTCTTCTCGTTTCGAGTGGATCATCTGACCACGAATCGATATGAATGAGGACGAGCCGCCACAGTCTGGCGCTACTTTCCCCGCGCGCGTCAACCCCATTGTGCATCCTCCTCATCTCATACTCCCTAGTGCGGGCGCGCGCGCGCGCTCACACACACACACTCACACTGACGCAAAAACGGCACGTTATATTTTCCCAGGGGGCCGTTGCTCCCGCTGCGTTATCTGGCTGCATGTCGAGGCCTTGGCTCGCAACCTTCTCACGGGCGCTCTGCTCCGCTCGGCTCACTCACACCCGGCGCGGCGCAGCCCGGCCCGACAACTCTAGCCCGGCTAGGCGGAGGAGGGCGGCACACTCCTCGACAGCACTATTACGGGGCGCGAGCAGCAGGTGACCGAAGGCGACACGTCCTGTTTCCTGATTGTTTTCCGCTATCTTTCAGTATTCCTGCTGCTTGACCTTTAAGGTACTGACAACAACGCGGTTGTTTTCGTCAGATACGAGATAATTCTTTTCTAAATCGTCCGCAAGAAGACTTGTCTATACCAGTTGGAAAGCGCAGAGCGGGCGCAGCAGCACGCGTCTGTGGGTTTGTGGCTGGCGCGCTTGGGCAGGCCAGGCGCTGCCGCTCCGCCACTGCCGTTCCCCGCATGAGGTGCTCGGGAGGGTAGAGGAGAGGCGCGAAAGAAGTATGTGCATAGGACGTCACGTTAAATGGAATTTGACAACAGACTTCGAATGTGACATGAGTCACGGTCTTCTAAATGTGACGTCACAGAGTGTTAGAATGAGGAAGTTGCCCGATAAGAGGAACAAGAAGAAGGTAGCGCTGAGGAGGTGGCGTGGCGTAGCGCCGTCCCTAAACAAAGCAGAACGCGGGCGACCATACTGTGTTTTGTCGCAAGTGGATGTGTGATCATAAATCAAGTTTTGTTGAATTTCTAAAGAAAAATAGGGTCCATAATAGACCGGCGTAACAATCTTGTGTCAAAAAGTGCTTCTGTAAAGTTTGGCTTCGGAAAAGTAAGTTTATACAATCTTCTAAACCGTCCCGGTGTCGTTGTTTAGGTTAGTGTACGGACATGTTGCATTGGTACAATTTTAACTCATTGATAATGATTCAACTGTCGTAAAAAGCTTTGGTATAGGTGGTACCAAGGTGCTGGATGCATAGGCCCGTTCTAAACTGTTTGAAATCTAACGACACGCATCCTAACCTCTGCTAGACTGTCGCTCATCTTCTGCTTTGTTTAGGGACGGCGCTACGCCACGCCACCTCCCCAGTGCTACCTTCTTCTTGTTCCTCTTATCGGGCAACTTCCTCATACAAGTGACATATGTTAAATGTAGTAGCCTTTTTTGAGTGAACTGTACGAGTTCAAATCAGCAGTGACAATGATGGCAAAATTGTCTCACTCATTTCGAGCACGCGACGCCTCACTCCAAGGTTTTCAGTGAGGAAGCAGTCAATCGCTGGACCACCGGCGCTATGCTGCGCTCTGCTTGTGGGTCTGCGCTATGCTCTGCGCGCCTCTTTGAGATGATCGAGTGTCCGGCGATAGTGTGCCGGCGGGCAACTCAAAGTAGTGTTCACCCACACGGAGTATTAGAGGTAATGGAGCGCTGACGTGCGCGCGCGCGCGCGCGCGTGTGTGTGTGTGTGTGCGTGTGTGTGTGTGCGCGCGCGCGCGTGTGTGTGTGTGTGTGTGTGTGTATGTGTGTGTGCGCGCGCGCTCGCCCGCTCCGCGAGCGGTTAAGCACTGTGGTTGTGGGTGTGCGCTGCTCTAATGTGCAATCGCACTAATTGTATCCCCCCGACGGACGAAATATTTTGCTACAAATTACTGGGTATCCATGTCTTTCTTTGCGGCATGACCTGGCACTGCAAGACTTTGTCGCAGCAGTTAATTATTTAGAAGTGAAAATACGTAAACAAAGCCTACGGCACAGACACTGAAATCTGTTTTGTGATACTTTTTTATATAATATATTTTCTGCAATGAATTGTGTTTTGCGATTTCCACTATGCATCGCTCGCATAGGATGCAATAACACGTTATTGCATCTAAAATGCGATACCTAATATTTGGAAAAAATCTGATCTCAGTTATATGCACACATAAGTCCGGTGCTAGTTAGAAATACTGTCCTTGGGCATGTAGAGTGTCAGATTGATAAACAATAGGATTCGCCGAATGCCATTTGTTATGGCAAGATTTTGTGTCAATTTTATCGCAAATCCACTGGCAGTGCTTGAGTAAAAGGAGTCGCCAAAAAAAAATAAAAATAAAAATAAATGTCATGACAAATGTTTGTTTAAAATTACACCAGCCTGCTCAGTGCATAGTTTAAACCGCACCCTAATATCGTTGATTACTTGTTGAATCGAGGAGCTGTCGCAGAGCCTGTCGCGCGCGTCATAATGCGTACAGGGCACAGAGGGACGGCAGCAACTGCCCAATTAGTACTCGGCCCGACACGCGGCCGTCCCGCCGTTTGTCACTGCAGCCCTCCTCTCAGCCCGCCCGACAACGACACCTGCTCAGCTCGCCGACTGCGCTGCTGTTTCCCTTCCGCTAATTCCTCTCCGTGCTGTAATCCCCGACCACGCCCCGTGTTTGTTTGACTCTGAACATCAATCTGAATGCGATTTATCGATGCCCCCATCCTGTCCCCCTCCCGCCCCCCTCCCTGATCTACTCCCATGGCTCGCCGGCTGACCCGCTCTCCCTGCCGGCCGCAGCAGGTGTCTCGGACGAGTAGAGGTTAGGTGTTCCTTCGAGAGAAACATGGTCACCCCCCCTCCCCCCTCTCCACCTCTCTCCCTTTTTTCGCCCTCGTTGTTCGTTTTATTTTTATTTTCTTGTGCTTGTCATTTTTTTTTCCGCCACCGCGGTGGGAGGCTTCCGAGACGAAACTTGTCCTTGATAAGATTACGCGCGGAGGTGTGACCGATACGTCTTTGTCCTTGTAATCCACTGACCGACTTGAATTTTCGCAATCCCGAGTGCGCGAGTGTTTAATTGGCGCAATGCACGATAACGCGTCGACGCGACGCGCAGGAAAAAGGGTTCGAAAACGATCGTCCCGAAAAAAGAAAAGGTGGCGGAACCGTGGCGAAGTGTTTCGAGTGCGTTCCATTTTCGCGGCATTACCGGCCGACGGTCTGCCCCCCGCCCAGCCGGCGCTCCCCTCGGCGTCGCCTTGTCGCGACCAATTTCTTTCCAATTCCGCCGAGTTAACGACACGCCGGTGCACCGCATTTGTAAA
Organism: Frankliniella occidentalis; assembly: GCF_000697945.3. NCBI lineage: Eukaryota > Metazoa > Arthropoda > Insecta > Thysanoptera > Thripidae > Frankliniella > Frankliniella occidentalis. Next base: position 2,120,857 of record NW_026267149.1, read on the forward strand.
CTGCCTTCCGCGTGGATCTCTAAACGTATGCAACTCGTAATGGAAGCTGCCAAGATCATTTACTGTCTGCATTTCGTCGCCCCCACCCACCACCGGCGCGGGCTCGGCAGCCGCAGCCGTGACAGCTGGCAGACCACCCACCCCTAGCGCGGCGGGGCGCGGCGGGGCACGGCGCGGGGCAGACGGCAGGAGGAGCAGTGTTCTATAAATCCAAATCAAAGTCACGTTCAAAGGCATTACTGGGAGGATTTGGCCTAAGACAGTGTCTCGTCGCGGCCCAGCCTCGACCCAGCCGAACACACATAAATCGTGGAGCAATCTGACCAAAAATATAAGGGTCGGTCGGCGTGGCGGCGGGCGCAATGGCGAAAAGCTATGCGCGGCGCACCTGTAGCTCACTAAGATGTTCACGCATCTCCTGAAGCATGAAAAAGGGCTGCGACAGATCCTTTAGATGCAGTTAAATGAGCCGCATAAATCGCCGCGAGATGGGCAAAGGCGAGGGGGAGGGCTGGCAGGCCGCCAGCAGCAGGCCCGGCCCCGCCAGCCAGCCACGCGCCCGCCGCCGTCGCTGTCTAGGACTCGTCCCTCGCCACCGCGTCACCGCGCCTCCACGCGGCACGGATTAGTTTGTGCGAACATAACCTCGCCCAAGCCCAAGACCCACACCGAAGTCAAAAGTTGAGCAAACCACACCGTTAAAGTCAGAACATCGCGAAGAATTTGTTGGGAAAAAGTTTTCCAAAACTCTTCGTGATTTTTTGGGAAATCAAAGCATTTGTTCCCTTTGTAAAAGTTAATCAACTTAATTAGAAGTATTAGGGCTGGTCTAGCATTTCAAATTGAGATGACGAAATGCTCGGTTTTCTACTGTGAAGGAGTGTTCGCAGTTACAGAGCAAGTAGTGTTAGGAAATCCTAAACTATTTTTAACAGTGTACAGTGACAATAGCTTGGCGTGGTGGAGTGGACAACAACGTACCCCCCCCCCCCTCTGCCACACGATTTGTGAACTTCGCCGTCCCCTCCACTCCACCTTCTCTAGGTCTAGGACCGCAGACTGTGCGCATGCTGCCTGCTCCTCCAGCCCGAACATCATCATGATGTGCTTTCACTGCTGCGTGCCGCTCGGCGTGCCGTCCGCGAGCTGCCTAAAAAGTGTCGCAGAGCGGCTCGGCTAGGAGCGGGGCGAGGAGGGCCGCGCTCCGCTGTCTGCACACCGCCAAGCGCGGGCAGATTCAAATTAGTGATGGGCAGGCTGGCGCTAGCTGGCGAGCGCGGAACAAAGTAATGACCCGAGTCTAGCTTATTTCGTCCCCCACACCCACACCCCCGCACCGCCCAGGCGCGCCAGCTAGCTAGAGTTAGCTACCGCCAGCTACCGCCCCACCGCCAACGAGGCCGAGTCGATAGAAGAGATGGCTCTGTTGTTGTGTGTGGCCCAGAGCACAGCACAGGTGCTGAGAATGACCACGCGCACTGACCGTGGCTCATAACCCTAATTCATTCGTTTCCGAAAAAAAAGCAAAAGACAAAAGGGCGTTTTACCACCTCATTTTGAAATAAAGCAGTGCAATAACAGGAACAGAAATTGAAGTAACTCGTTCTCTTTAGTAGTTGACGAAAGGGTGCTGACTGCTGGCGTATCATAGGCGTACCTTGTTTTGGCAAGTTGGCGATAGATAGAGACATGCTGACGTTACAGAGGAAGCCGTTATCAGGGGGAGTCACACCCACTACTAGAGTAGCTGTCGATGCTGCGAAATGTATGGCTAATCAGATTTCAGAAGTGAAAGCTAAATTAGTGCCGCTGGTACGAGGAGGATTCCCGATAAGAGGAACGTGGAGGTAACCTACTGCTGGGTGGTGTGGCGCGGCGATGAGGCAGAACAAAAGCATGTATTTTTTTAAAGTAGTGAATATAAGTTTTGGTATCACCAAATACCGTCTCACTCAACCGACAGCTGGAAAAGAAGAAAGAATTGTCCGAGCTGAAAAGTCTCCTCTGCGGACGACGGAAAGTCTGAAGCGTGTTGTTGACAAAGACGGCGAGCTTGACTGGCGTGACGCTGGGGACCGATAAGAAAGTCGCAAAGTGGACGCGGCCAGGGAAGAAGAGATTGATCTCTTTTGCAAGCCATCGCACGTTATTATTTTTCTCGAAAGTAAACAAAAACATTTTGAAATGTTTTTGTACGTTTTTGTCGCGACCAAAGGCTGGATCTGGATAGGAGCAGTTTGTAGGGAGGTGACCCGCCCAGAGCACTTTGACGTTTTTCGGTACGAGGAGGTTGGGGGGTGGGGGGTGGAGGCTTGAGGCGGGCGATTTTGACATCTCCATAGAGCTGTTCACAACTTGAGAGCTGTCACACACCCGTCCTACCGCCTTGCTGCTTGCTGCCGAAGTCTGCTGAGTCACCCGGAGAGCCCAGGAATACCGCCTCTAGCGTTCGCTCTTTGGCCTGCAGCTATTTTATTTGCGCACTAGGGCTGTCAATAATAATAGTTTCTGTCGCCGCCGGGCGCCGGTTAGCAGCAGCGGGCTGCTGCACGGCACCTGACAGGGCTGCCGTCCCGTAATCACAGCATGTTTGAATACTGAAGGGACTCGGGGGTCGGCCTGCGC
>NW_026267149.1:2123877-2128580 GCF_000697945.3 Frankliniella occidentalis
GGGGAGAGGGGGGGGGGGCAGTAGCTCCGTATCTCCCTTATCGCGAGCGGCACGCCCGGGCACGCCCACGCTGACCGGGGGCCTCTGTGCTGGCTGCTTCTCTTGTTTCTGCGCGCAGTTCTCTCTCACTCACTCTGCCGCACTCTCTCAATCGCTAACTTACTAGCTCACTCGCAACGTCTCTCCGTCGCCCCTCTGTCCCTCCCTTCCCCGTTCGCTCCTTTCTTTACAGGATGGTCACTGTGTCGCACCGTGCCGTGCCCTGTGTGCAGACGGGTTCGCCCATCGTCTCATGGTCCTGTGCAAAATACGCTGTAAATGCCGCGGTCGCCTTTGGTATATGTCTTGAATGCCAAATTCTGACCTCTGTACTTGCTGGAATTTAATCTTCGTTCGTTTTCTTCCAACTTTCGAACGCTTGGAAAGTGGAGGACATAGTAAACCCTGACGCACATCTAGTCCTAAAATATCTGACGATCAGACGTTCTAAATGGAGAGTGGTTTTATTTGATCTACAATTGTCATTGTAAAACATTGCAAATTGACAGAGTGTACACTTAGTCAAACATAAGCAAATCTCATCGAGTATGAGACAGAGGCCTCCAGGGTGATGATAGTCCGCACCAAGATGCCGACTTGACAGCGCTCACACGATGAAACTTGCTTGGCTTGGCTGGACGCCTGCCGATCGTATAGGGTAGGCCACATCTCACAGGACGGGCAGGTGCTCCAAGCGCGGCTCCAAAGGTTGCCGAGGAGGTTGTGGATGTGCCTGATGTGCTCTGACTTACGTCATTGCCAAACAAGTCGTCGGGTCGACTGTCGACTGCAGCGGACTGTACGGCGTGCGACCTTCGCGGCGAAGGAGAGCGTCGGCAGCCCGATATCGGGTTGTTCACCTGCCGCGGGGCTGCGCCAGGCTGCAGCGCGGGGCGGGGCCGGCCCGGCGGGCTGCAGGGCGATAAGAGATCCTCGGCGGGGCCCGACCCCGACCCGGGCCCGGCACGGCACAGGCCCAGGGGCGTTGTCGGGGCAACAGTTTTAGCAAATTGATGCACCAAAAAATAGAAGATCGCCCGGAAAGTTTGTTTCGCGTTTATCTCAAATTCATTCCGGCAAGCTACGCAAGCCAGGCGCCTGCGAGTCTCAGAGTAGGCCACCCCGCAGTACATGTGTGCATTGTAGGAAAGGTGTGGCCTACCTACCAGGCGCCATGGCACCTTGAATTGGCTGAATTTGGCGGTGTCGTACCGGCAAATGACGGACCTACTTTCTGGATGTTCTCTAAGGCGCTGGCTAACACGTTTTATGGAGTCCTCTCGTCTTTTCCTTCAGAACGTGCGTTTCTCTAAACTTTTATGAAGAAAATGAAGATTGTGGACATCCATACAGCACACGTTCTCACTTCATTTCGAGGTGTGGTGATCAACAACGCCGGCAGAGTGCTGTCGCGAGGTCGCGACCCTTCTGATTCCACGTGAGCCGCGACCTCGGCAGATCCGTTCGCACTGCGAAAGAAGAGTTCAAGCAGTCTCTGGAGTCTTTCTTCATGGCGCGCGTGACCGTTTCGAAAATGATGATTCTCGTAGCTGAGCTGGGGTGCACGGCACACCGCCGACACCACATTACTTTGGAGAATGTTGCAGACGTCTGTCGGCGGGAGAGGCGTGGCGGCCGCGGCGGTGTCTGAACGCCCCGCCCCGCCCCGCCCCGCCCCGCCCCGCCCCCGGCTTGCCCTAGCCGTCAGGGAGGCATCCGACGGATAGGGACGGCAGAGGTACCTCATGGTACCCGCAGGTGCCTGCGCACCGGTCGTAAATACTCGCCTCAAATTTACTACGACACGCTACGCGAGTTGTGTGAATTTGCTTGGGAAAGTGGCTAGACTCTGCCGCGATTTCTGGTAAAATTATGTTAGAAAGGGACTCTCTCTTTATTTCGTGCCGTTCGTGGATGCGGCGGCGTCGTCGTCGAGAATTTCCATAGCGCTTCGCGTTTGTTTTAGTAACCCCCTTTGGAGCGAACTGCGGGCGCCCACCCCTCGGCTCGGCTGGTCGGACTCGCGCGAGGGCAGAGGCCACGCGTTTACTGAGGCATTCGCCACGCCGAGCCACGCCACGCCAGAGTAGCGGAGCTGCGTCCCGAAGATTCGCCGCCGCTCATTTCTCTCTCTCTGTCTGTCCGCGGTGCACGCCGTAAGCCCCACGCCTTTCGCACGCCCTCCTCCGGTGCGATGCAGACGGTGGTGATTTGGGCCGCGGACGCCGCCGGGGAGGCGCTGCTGCTGGTGCTGCGCGGCCCGGGAACCGTCGTGGAGGCCGTCGGCCGCCGAGGCCTAGCTATGGGTGCCACCGAGACTCGGGTTCGAATCGGCATTCAGAGCAAAAACGATGATTCTCGCAGAAAAAGTAAAGACCCAACGACCTACTAAAGAGGCAACACGGGTGGAGCCACTGGGCAAACCCGCACACTGCAGTGTTGTAGCCCTGACACACGGTACACGCGGTCTGTGCATCTCTTCTGTACTTCTGATGTACCACCAGTGCCATGGTGCATGGATGTTTTCGAGAGCCGAGGTGCATATGTTCTGTCGCACTTGAAGTCTAACCTCAGTTTTTCTGCCCCTCCTGCAGGATGATGGACGACATGGGCATGAGCGGGTCGCTGGGGGGCGGCCTGTCCGGCGGCCTGTCCGTGTACGGCGGCGGCGGCATGGACTCGCCGCTCGACGGCGACCTGGGCATGGCCGCCCAGCTGCTGCCCGGCCCGGACCTGCACTGGATGTACCAGCCGCACTCGCTGCAGCAGCTGCCGCAGCACCCGCAGCTCTCCAGCAAGACGCTCAAGGAGCAGCGCATCCGTCGGCCCATGAACGCCTTCATGGTGTGGGCCAAGGTGGAGCGGAAGAAGCTGGCCGACGAGAACCCGGACCTGCACAACGCCGACCTCAGCAAGATGTTAGGTGAGTCGTCGGCAGCACACAGTTGTAGGCTTCGGGCCTTCGGGTGACGCCGGCCCCTGCTTTGCCCACCCCGTTGAAACGCGCTCCCTGATTCCACGTCGGCGGCCTCGAACTGTTCATGGTTGGGGCCCAACAATTTGGCGCTGCACTCGAACGGGAATTTTACGATAATGCTCCCTGGGCTCTACGCCCCACATCGGCCCTGCTGCTGCACATTGCACACGTCGTTTGACTTAATAACTGTCTGAGCCACCCTCCCGGTAACCTAACTGCAGGGTCCGAGCCGGGGCCTTCACAATGTCGTACGCGCAACTGCAACAGTATACATAGTTGTCGGAGATCGAAAACCAATATTTCGCGTTAGAATTGGAGCGAATAAAAGCAAGTGTGTCGGGGCGTTTTACGCCGTAATTGTGGGTCATAACAGCTCAAGCCCCTCAAGCGAAAGCTTTTTGGTTTTGCTGCAGCAGACTGCGCAGCGCACTGCCGCAGTCGGGCAAGCGGAGCCTGCTTAAGTTTGCGACTCGAAGCGCAAAAATCTTAAGGTCTACGCGCCTTTTGACAAATTTATGCAGTAAAATCCCGCCGCGTTAAAACTTGTTTTCGAAAGTGAGGCTTACGAATCCTAAATCCGTTGTTTGAAAACGGCGCCTGTTTGAGGAGAAGAGGTGCCTCTTGCTTGCTGCAGAGTGCTGGTGCGAGAGTGAATTGCCGACGGGCCGAGCGGGGCCTGGGCTCCGCGAATCGTTTCCGAGCATCACTCACTCACTCCCTTTTGCCCGTAAAATAACGCCCTTCGAATAAACCTCTCCCGCACCAAATAAAAGACGACTGGGCGCGCGGTGCGCCCCGTCCCGCCCCGCCCGGGCGAGGACGTCTGCACCGCAACGGCGGGGAACGTTAGGGAACGGCGGGGAACGTTGCTCGCCGCGGTGTTCTACGCCGCGTTCGGCTTAGCTTCGGCCCCTGCTTCTAGGCACCGCGACCGCGCCGGGTTTGTTTTTAATTCGAAAAATGGAATGAGGTTGGTGGCGGCGGAAGCCGGGGCGCGGTGACCGGCGGCGGGCCCGGGCCGGGCGGAGGAGCGAGGGCGACCAACGCATGTATAATGAAGCGAATCAACCGGGCCGCGTCCGGGGTGGCCGCTGGGGGTGTGCGGTGCACTGTGCACGCCGGTGTGGCCGAGAGGGAGCCGACTCCCTTCGGACGCGGCCGCCCAGGGGCCCGGGGCCCCCCGGGACCCTCGCCCACCTCGCCGCCTTGCCACACCTCGCCGCCGTGGTCCGCGCGCGGAGGGGTTCTGGCTGCGGCCGGCACCGGGTCAGAGGTCGCGGTGCCCTGCGGTACCCTGCGGTGCCCACACCTGGCTGGGGCGGCCCATAACGTCCGCGCGTTGTTGCTCGTGGAAAGTTACTCCTCCCTGCTGCTGGTTGGGCTGCGGGTGTCTCTATAGGGTCGGCGCGGATCGACTGGTGCTTTCGTCCCGATTTGGCGTGGCGAGCCGCTGAGTGGCGCGGCTATCAGGTGCACCTTGCCCGCGCCCCAACAAGCCACTCGGCGGCCGGCGGGCGTCGCCGCCCCACACCTTGCGACAGCCGTACACTCTAAAAGCTTTGTGGACGTGACCCGCGGCCAGAAGGCAGGCTGGAAAAGAGGAGAGAGAGGGAGAGAGGAGGAGGAGGGTGAGAGAGAGGGAGAGAGGAAGAGGGAGTGAGGGAGTGAGGGAGGGACGGAGGGAGGG
>NW_026267149.1:2128668-2130866 GCF_000697945.3 Frankliniella occidentalis
CTGACTGTCTGACTGACTGACTGACTGACTGACTGACTGACTGACTGACTGACTTAAACTGAGACTGCTCCTGCGAAGCGGCTTCTTGATCAACACTATTTTTGACATTTTTTGGACGCTGACAACAACAGTAACAGCAAGCACACCAACAAGACCGTCGAAGGTCCCACCCGGCGCCGCCGGCCGTCGCTTCATTCAAATGGGATGCCCTATTGTGGCGCCCCCAGGAGGGCTCCCGGTGTGCGCGGTGGCGGCCGGCGGCCTATGGGCCTCGGCGGGCCTCGGCGGCGTGAGGCTGCAGGCGGTGGCAGCAGGCGAGGCGATAGCTGCGGCGGATAAATGAGGACAATTTTCTACCACACGCGCTGTGTGCTGCGCTCTGCCCCGCCGCCGCCGCTGCTGCCCGGCTCGCACATAGCTGAGGTGCGCCCCGCCCCACCACGCCCCGTGCGGCTCGGTCCCCGGTAGTTCAGTGTATACCTTCGCTCGCCTTCGCCTTGTCGGGCCGGGCGGGCCGGGGCGCGGGCCTTACACTGTCGGCAAAAGTATATCTCTGTGGAAAGATCCGCGGCCGCGCGCCGCTCTGCGCCGCTCTGCTCTCCGGCTTTATGCCCTCGGCAGGGCGGTAAGCAGTGCGGGGCGCGCCGGACAGGCGGACGGATGGGTGTTTGGTGTTTTATGGCGGATACCGCGCGGAGCCACCACTGATTTGGATGACCGCGCTGTAGCTGTGCGTGCGTGCGTGTGCGTGCGTGTGGCGGGGCGTTAGGTTGATCGCCCCCCTCCGCCTCTGCGCGCTCGGGCGTTATGCTATAATATTTTTGCGCCGCAACAATTGGCCACTTTATCCGTGTGCGTAATTTGGTCGGACGCGGAACGGTCTCTTAAAAACGTCACCTGTTGACTTTTAGTGCGCGGGTCCCCTCCATGTAAAGAGCTGGTCGCGCACACACACAGCCGCACGCACCGCACGCGTTCACAAACTCGGTCGCCTTTGCAAACCGTCATCTTCAGATTAACGTTTTTGGTAGTTTGCTTTTACAAGCTGAAATTTGGTTTGAAACTTGACGGGTAGTTAACACACGACACAGCAAAGAATAAGGGGAGGGGAAAACATTTCCACTGTATTTAACGTCGGACATGAAAGCAGATGATACATTCGAAGTTGGTTGGTCACGAGGCTTTTTCATATTCACAATAACTTATTTCGGTCAAAATTTGTAAGTTCGTGGGGCCAAGCGGCCGAATAGACGAACGGGACGTCAAACAGCGGGCCACAAATACGGGGTGAATGTTTGAATGCGCTCCACTGTTGCGGGATTGCGCACTTCATTGGAAGGTGACATAGTTCCTGCAGCCCTAGCGAGTATACAATCCTGGAGTGCACTTAATGCAAATTTTAATGAGGAATATCCCACACTTTTTGAGGACATTGTTTTTAAATCGTGAGACACGCTGGGTACAGCACTAGCAACTGATGCATTATACTAAAATATATTGTTTCCATTTGATATTATGTATCATCCTAAACATTCAGGCTTTCAAAAAACATCGCCCATTCGTGTGCGTCTTGCTCTCCCACCCGCAATATCCTTTCAGGGGGGAAGGTGGGACGCGCAGCCGAGAAGACCCGCTCACTTGTAACTGCAGGGCTACGGGCGCAGCAAGAGAGGGAGGCCAGGGGGAGAGGTCGTAAAAAATGTATAACTTTGAAACTATGTTGAGGTGCAATTTTTCCCCTATAAAAGTAAAGCTATGTTATTAGGTGGGCTGGTAGGGGGTAGGCTAGAGGGCGCCCGGAGGGGAGGGGTATGGTGGGGTGGGGGGCACAGAGTTTGCTGCTGCAGCTTTCCCCGGGTGATGTATGAAGGGACTCAGTAATTATGTTGCAGGAACCCCCATCACACTCCTCCAGTCAGTGGATGCTGCTGCCGCTGGTCCCGCCGCCGCCCCTCCCCCCTTTCCCCCTCCCTCTTGCCTCCTCCAATTAGAGGGGCCGAAACGGTGGAGCAGTTCGTTTTCCTAAACTGTCACCCAGTGGTCAGCGTCCTCCCGCAGTTAGGTTCGCGCCTCTAGAGGAGGAGAAGGGGGCAGAAGAAAGAGAGAAACAGAGAGAGGAGCTTCAGTTTGTGACCGCTGTGGCCGTATTGACAGTTTGTTTTCGGCGCTGTGCTCCTCCTCTCCGTCTCTCCCTCCCT
>NW_026267149.1:2133321-2134244 GCF_000697945.3 Frankliniella occidentalis
GTGGTTTTCGGCCAGGTCCCTCCTTGATGTGTGCGGCCGCAGCGCCGCCGTGGCTGCTCCTTCTGGTGGTGGTTGTGGATTCGTGTGAGGAATGTATTATGACAGCACACGTCGTCCCGAGCACACACACACACACACACGTACACGGCCGCGCGGCTGACCGCACGACACAGCCCCCCCCCCCTCCACATGAGCGCAGCGCTGACTTATAGACAAGGCGTTGTCCCCACGTGGGGCCGGGTCCCGTCGCGCCGCCCCGCCCAACGCCCCGCCGCCAGAGAGCTTCGTGATCCCCGAAACGGAAAAAAATAATAATACGAAAAACAAGTATCGAGCCAGATCAGAACAGCACATTGTGTTTTCCGTTCAAATTGCTTTGATCGACCACGACTTCAGGGGCGTTTTGGAAAAGTAATCAAAACCTCCACCCCTCCCTTCCAAATGTGTGGGCGCGTTCGCACACACCGCCATATGGAGAGGGATCAATCCCCGCGATTGGAATCGTGATCCTTGTTGTCGTCTGGGACACCTGCCAAAGCCTTAGCGGACGAGACGACGGACCCCCTGCGGGAGATGTTATTCCTCGCGCCATTCCTGAAGGTATCAATCTAGATTTTGGCAGCGCGGGGAGCTCCTCGGCTGCGGAGAGGCGGGGCACGGCGGGCAGCTTGCTGGCAGCCGAGAGGTACAAAGGTTAGCGTGCACATTAAGTTCTGCTTGTCCGGAGGGGCAGGGGATGGGCGGGGGCAGGGACGGCAAGGGGTAAGGCGAGTTATAAAGTCTGGCTGTTGGCCAAAAACTTTCGGGAAGTGCCTCCGTTGTGACGAACAGCGAGTGGGCGCGACCGGCGGACGGGGTGCGGTGGGGAACGCGGGGTGAACCGGGGGCACGGCGGCGGGGCGCGGCGGGGCGCGGCGGGGCGG
>NW_026267149.1:2134369-2138871 GCF_000697945.3 Frankliniella occidentalis
CGGGGCGGGGCGCGTTCGAGACTGTTGCCAACACGATCAACAGGTATGCCGAGTGTGAGTATCAGAGGCACGCGGGTGGACAACCCGGGAGCAGCACACCTCGGTGTGTGTGTGTTATTCAGACGAGACGACTATGAGAAAAGAAGGTGTGTTTGTATGTGTAATTTTTGTTGCTTGTGCAGGGGAGGGCGGGTGGGGGTGTACCAAACTAGCGCGGGAGTTAGGGATCGTCCAGAAAGTACGTCCGTTTTCCTCGAGATTAATTGTTTAAATACGGGACCTGGGCGCCTGCGAGACTCGTGGTAGGCCACCCCACAGAACACGCATGCACTGTAAGTAAGATGTTGCCTACCAAGCAGGCGCCATGAGAGCTTGTATGGCTGAACTTGGTAATTCAGTTACGGCGGTTGACGGACTTACTTTTTGGACGATCCCGTAGCACCTACCACCTACCACAGACACTGTCCACGGTCTCGTTTGCAATGCGTTCGTGCTCCTCTTTCCTGGAACGACTTCCGGGCAGTGTGTGTGTGTGTGTGTGTGTGTGCGAGAGAAAGAACATCTGTAAGCTGTCCTGCCAGCTGCCAGAGACCTAACTGCTGGTAAGGGCCGGCGCGGGGGCTGACTAGGCGACACCGCCCTACGTTCGGTACAGTAGGCCTCCATGGGAGAGCTGGAGCTGAGGAAAGGAGAGCGGGGAGGCAGGGCCCGGGGGGTGGGGGGACAAGAAAAAGAAGAGGGGAGCAGGGGGCTGGTTTTTGGGCGTGGCGTAGCAGAGCGAAGACGCGGCGCTCCTTCGCGCCCACTCGCCGCACCGGGGCGGCCAGGCCAGCCAGGGGCAGGGCACGCTCTTGCTCTGGAGAAGGCCTCTGTCCTCGTCGTCGCCCCCTCGTCGCGTCGCAGGGGACCGTCGGCGGCGGCGCTCCGCTTGGCGTGCGAGAAAGAGAAAGAGAGAGTCGGTGAAAAAAAGAGTGGTGCGCCCCCCGCCGGGATTCGAACGCAGACCGCTGCGCGTCATGGAGACGGACGCCTCCCCCCCCCCCCCCCCCCCCCCCTCGCTCGGTCCACATGAATAATTGATAAGGCCTGGACGTCGCGCGGGGCGGGCCGGGGAGTAAGGGGGGTTTATCCCTGGGTCTTGCATTTCCAGATACTGTCATTTATTTACTTTTATAAGAATAATTTGGGTTTGTTTCTGTTGTTATTTTCTGTTTAGATGTGAAATGCTACGGCAAAACCTAAAATGACCCTCTTTCCCAACCCCATGTCTCTTTCTGGTACAGGGGTATAACGACATGAGCCCGCCTGGGTTTGCGGCTTGAGCCCGGATCACTTGAGCCCCAAATTGGCACCCGACATTTGCCCATCCTGACTTCTTGGCGTGCTCATATCGGGCATGTTGGTTGGGCTAAAGGAATCCGATCTCAGCCCCGGGTTGGGCTCATGTCCTCATACCCTGATGCAGACGGAGCAGCACAACAACGGGAGCTGATTGCGCCGCCCGGTATGAGAAACTGGCGCGGCCATTCCCACGCGAGTGTTGTGACCCGCGGCGGCAGCGGCGGCAGCGGCGGGGTCAGCGCGATACGACAGCGACCCCCCGGGCCCCGGTCCCCGGGCGGGGTGGGGACGCACCATCATGCCAATCACAGGCCACGTCGTGCACACACACACACGCACACACGCACACAGCGCGACGTGGGTAATTTGACATGGGCGGATAACAGGACGCAGACTTTGGAAATGGATCAGCGCCTCGCGCGCACGCACACACACACACAGGCGCACAGTCGCGCCACACCCCTCCGGTCCAGTTTAGCCGGTCCACTAGGCGCGATCAACAGCTCCGCCCGCCCCGCCGACTCGCCAAATTAATGCGTCGTACTCATGACGGTGGCAGTGACAAGTCCAGCGGCAACTTTACAATTTTTATTTCGGCCTTTCTCGGTCGGAGGTAAAAGTCTCACTTGGCCGACGACCAAAACGGATCATCATATGTAGGTCAAAAAATTAATAATGCTCTGTGGTCGTTGGTTGACATGTGTGAGAGAGAGAGAGAGAAAAGATAGAGAGAGAGAGGAGAGAGAGAGAGGTGGGGGGGTATAGGCTAATGACGGGTGGTAGAGCCGTGCCGTGCCGTCTTCTCGCGAGAGAGTCTGGAGACATTCCTGGAGCCAACACGGGCCAGCCCGCTGGAGCGCTGGACGGCGTACGCTGGGATTACTGTTATTACTGCAAGCAGAGCCCAGGCCAGCCCAGGACACGGCAGTGTGGGGGCAGGACACCGGCAGAGGACAGTGAGAGAGAGAGAGGGAGAGGGAGAGCGAGAGGGAGAGGGAGAGGGATGCGTCTGCCCGACAAGACGTCGGCGTCGTCACTCGGCACGGCGCGACGTGACGCGACGCGACGCTGCGGTGGACGCGACACCACCGGAAGACGTTGTATGCGAAAGTGACACGCCTCACCCTGGGCTGGGGGATGAAGAAAGGGTGGCGCTACATTTATGAAGTTTTCTAATTTGCCTTAATTTCTTTGCTTCCCGTCCGTTGCTCTGTGGTTCGAATGTGCTCCGTTCTCGTCACTCTGTGCTCATGGTTGTGTGATCGTCGTTCGGTCATTGACGGCCTGGCGACGGGCGACGCGATGCCTTCGTTCGTTCTTTGCGGGCACAGCGGTGGGTGCCGAAGGGCCGCACGGTTCGCACTCACAGCCGCCGGGGGGGCTGTGTTCGGGAACACATCCTGGGGGAGCGGAGGGGGGCAGGGAAGCTCACCGAGACACGCATCTGGCGCGCTACCAGATAACTTACCAGCAGACGACGCGGTACAACAGGTACTCGGCCCCACGCCCAGGCGGCCGCTGCTGCCGATGCTGGGGAGGGAGTCGTCTATCTGCAGTCGGTAGGGGGGGGGGGCGAGAAAATGTGTCAGTGGAAGTGATTTTTGTATCGTTTCAGCGAAATTGGCAGTGGAAAACAAATAATTATGTAAAGTCTCCAGTACAGTAACTGCGCGTCCCCCTCCGCCTGTAGTGGGCGGCGGCCGCGGTGGCTGCGGACTGCGTTTTTCCGTTTCCAATCAGCGCTGTTTGCTGTGGTCGGATGCGCCCCGCCCAGCCTCGCCCCGCCCTGCAGACCGCCTACCTCCACCACCTCGTGCTCTAAATGCGTACACTGTTCTCCAACGATCATCGCCAATGTTGGTAATGATCATGGACGTTTTCTGGCGGTGAAGCGATCTTGACGGTTGGCGATACGACATTTTTAATGCAAGTCCAGTGTTGATGAGACCCTCATTTCCAAAATTTCCAAAATGAAAGCATCGTCATCATTGGCAATAAACGAAAAATTTAGTAATGAGTGTTGATCGCCTCGGTAGTGGCATTGCATGCATATGCACGCATTTGTCACAATCTAATCTTGGTAATGAACATATTGCCAGTGGCGTTGAGATCTAGTTTCCTCGTTCATCGCCAGTATCGAGTGGCGTTAAAAATGTCTTACCGCAAAACGAGGTTCGTTGCCGCAAATGGGATTGGTTCCATCGCCACATGAAGAACAGTGCACTACTTCCTCCCTCCACTATCATCACCATCTAGTTACCAACCTTGACAACTACTAGACGAGTCGCAATACGACTACTACCGCTCTGCGCCGACGTTTGCAAAATCAAAACGATTGAATCAGTCTACTTGTTTTTCGCTCTTGTGCTTTCGCGTGATGCGTTCGTTAGCGCACGCCTTCGCCTCGGCGCACGCGCGCCATATGTTGTGGTGGCGGTGTCCCCTCCGCCGCCACCGAGGCCACTAACTCAGCCCGCGCCGCCTGCCTCCTCCAGCGCGCCGCGGCCGAGGCCTCGCTGCAGGCCGCTCTCCCCCCCCCCCCTTCTGGGCTCTCCTTCGTCGCCCTCCTCGTCCTCGCCTCGTCCCCGTCCTCTTCCTCTCCGTTCTCACCCTCCTCCTCGTCGTCCTCCTCCTCGTCCTGCGCCACCGCCGCGCGCCGCCTCGGTCGCTGCTGCGACGCTCTTCCATCTAATTGTTTCGATTCCGAGAATCACGTTCGTTTCACAGGTTCCCCTTTCCATTGCGCTTTCCATCAGGCCGCGCGCCGGCGGCGCCGGCAGCCAGCAGCGGCAGCCCCGCCGGCCCCAGGTTGTGGTCGTCGCTTTTGCACAACACGCTGTACAGTAGCTGTTAAGGCGCAGCGGCAGCCTTCAGCGGCTCTGTGGCAGGCCAGGCCGGGGCAGCAAGCGTTGCGAAATGGTTTCTCTCCTCTGGCGGCAAAGGACACACCTCCTTAAGCCTCCTCAGCCACAGCTTGAACGTCATAAAGGACAGTCCAGTAGTCCTCCCCCGAGCCAACCCGGCCCCGCCCCCGCGCCCTTGATGTCGCCTAGCAGCAGCAGCATTTTCAGTGATCCCTCTCCTCCTAATCCTGTTTGTACGACTCGACCCTCCACCCTTCTGTCAGTCTCATCCATCTCCCGCTCCACCTCGCCCCGCCC
>NW_026267149.1:2138921-2141799 GCF_000697945.3 Frankliniella occidentalis
GGGGGGGGCAGGCTCCGGGCTGTGCATACCAAACTGTCGTCATTACACTCTGGGCCCGGCTGCGAGGTGAACAGCGTACGTGGAAAATATGCATCGGATCAGCGCCATACGCACTGGGGAAAATAAAAGGGTCCCCAAGAGTGCGTTTGTGAGCGTGTGCGTGTGTGATTGTGTGTGTGTGTGTCCCTCGCAGGACAACCGGGACAGCTCGAGACTACCCTCTTGGCTCTCGGTGCGCCCCACCGACTCCCACCGTCCTGCGCACCCTCATCTTCACATGTTGTGCGAATAGCAGTTTTGTTTTCCCAAAAATTGGAAATTGTCTTTTTTTTAGTGTGGTTTCGCCGTTCTACCAGGCGGTGGCGGTATGGCACTTGCTCCTGCCACGATCACGTCAACGGCTGCTGAACCGGGAAGGGAGGGGAGGGGCAGCGCTGCAGGCGTGGTGGCATTGTGTAGCAAAAGTAAACATTACCTAACACCATTGTATCCTAGACCTAGACCTGCTCGAGGGCCGAGCCGCGGCCGGGCCGGAGTCCTGAGACAATGCAATAGTGCCCTGCCCGCCGCTCGCCCGCTCCTCAATGCTCGGCGCTCTGCACAGCACGGAGATGAGTCTGGGGATGACTTTCTTCCGAGCGCCACCCTCGGCCACGCCACGCCGCGTCCCGTCCCGCCGCCGGATGGGGTCACGAGCGGGGGGGGGGGGGGGAGAGGCCGGGCCCGAGGATGTCCCCTGCAAGAGCCCGCTGCTCTGCGCCAGCCGCCCCGCCCCGCCCCGCCGGGCCAGGAGGGGCCTATCTGTCCAGATATCTCCGGGCGATAGGAGTCCGCCTGGAGTCCTGCGCGGCCAGAGTCCTCAGAACCCGGCCGGGCCGGGCCTGGCAGGCGCCGCGCAGCCGCGCACTCAGCCCGGGCGACTTTGGCCCCCGCGGCTTGCGGCCCGGGACGGCTGGACGACGCTCACACTCTGCGGACGAACTTACGGACCGACAAACAGACGGGCAGCGCCGCCTGAACTAGACACTCATACTACTACTGTGTGAGTGTGTTGTGTGGTTGTGGGAGCTCAGCTCAAGGCGACTCTCTGGTGGACTTATCAGGTGAGAAAGCGAGCGGGGGACAAGGACAGAAACGAGGAGAAGAACGGAGAGGTAGGGGGGGGGGGGTGAGAGGAAGAGTCGAACCGTCAGGCGTCAGTCATTGGTTGACAAAGGAACAAGTGAGTGGGTCCCGGCCCTCCTTCACCTGCTGCGCCTGCGCCTCGGTGACGGTCCCCTCCACCTCCACCCCCCGCGGACCTCCCACTGATCCAATACATCTCACAAATCGATTTTGTTTGTGCGTGTGACTGATGCGTCCCGTCGGCTCCCGGTGTCTCTCGCCCATAACTCTTGGGGTGCGCGGCGGCAGGTGCCGTGGTGCCGTGCCTGCGCGGCGCGGCAGGCCAGCGTAGGACCATCGAGAGCAACAAGTAGTCAGCACTGGTTCAAATTCACTTAGGCGAAAAAATCGTCGTTATCGTGGAGACAGACCGTGATCTCATCCATGATATCGCCCCCGTTATCACCCTAGTGCTCTCCCGATATCGTCTCAATATCACCCCGGTGTCTTCTTGCCCCTGTCGTCCCGATGTCGTCCCGATGTCGCCCCGATGTCGTCCCGCCCAGTCGTGGCGAGAGGGTCCGAGGGCCCGGCCCGGCCCCTCTGGCTCAGCTCTTCGGCTCCGGTGAGAACTGTTGGCGACTCTCTGCTCACAATTCGCAGAAACGAAGCAACTGCAAATAAATCAAGCAGCCCAGCTGTACAAGCCGCCGGGCCGGGCTGGCCGGGCTCTGCGCCCTGCCGGGGAAGGAAGGTACCTCCAGCCGGACTTAGGTTTTGCCACTACATGTACGATAGCAACACTGTGCACAATATAACCAACAATACCCCAACAATATTAATATTCCCAAAAGTTTGCCCGTGTCATTTTGTTTATGTGGCTCACAAAACAAAATGTATGTCATGTCATCTTGCATTCTGTTAACAATTTTGGATGTTAGCTACAAATAAAGCTGTGTGTGATTCGCGCGCACGAGAAAGAGAGAGTGAGCGCGCTAGAGACTGATGGAGTACACGCGTGTGCCAGCCATGGCGGCCAGCGCGGCAACATTTTAAGGTGGTTGACAATATGACGGGGCGCGGCGACCGTGCGCTCAGCGCGCATATGTGCGTCCAGCGGCCCACTGTGTGTGTGTGCGTGTGTGTGTGTGTGTGTGTGTGTGTGTGTGTGTGTGTGTGCGTGTGTGTGTGTGTGTGTGTGTGTGCATGGCGCTACATGGATGCGGCCACCGCTGCACGATCTGCAATGGGCCTCGGCCGGCATGGCCTGCATGGCCTCGCTGACAGGACAAAGCTGCGTGGCTGCCGCAGGCTCGGCAGGCTCGGCCGGCAGGCTGCCGCAGGGTGCGCTCGGTAGCAGCGATTCGTTTGATTATGCGATTCATGAAATAGAGGAGTTACACCGACTGCGCAGCACCGCGCCGCGTCAGCCGCCTTGCCGCCCTGCCGGCGGGGGGAGATTAAGAATCCCTGTAGACAGGGAGAGGGAGGGAGGGAGGGGGGGGGGGAAGGGAGGGAGAGAGAGGGGATGCATGTGGCGAGAGGGAAGGGACAAATCCAGGCAAAGAAAATTTGCGGTAAAACGTAGCAGTGGCGAAATAAATATCTTCAGATACACATCCGGACTATCTGCTGAGCACTGTAAGTTTGGTGGAATAAGTTAGATCGAAGCCCGTGCGTTTGATCGTCCCAGCGCGGTGCAGAGCGGAGCGCCGTGGAGGTAGGCAGCCCGGCGGAGGCGCTACGCACGCGAGTGCACCGGGTTGCCTACCTG
>NW_026267149.1:2142174-2143655 GCF_000697945.3 Frankliniella occidentalis
GAGAGAGAGAGAGAGAGAGAGAGAGAGAGAAGCTCTGGAGTCTGGAGTGCGATTGGAGAGCTCATGGTGAACTCAGGCACTTCGCCTTCTAGACCACCTTCTAAACTGCTGAAAATATTGTTAGGGAAAACGTTTTGCAAGTAAGCTCACCTTGAGCTCTCCAATCGCACTCCCGTCAAAAATATGTGTGTTGCTTTTGCTCACGACGATGTTTTCGTTTGGTTTTGCTGCTTGTCGCCGCTTTTGTCCCTTGTCCCTCCCTAGCCGCGGTCTCCTGACGGAGTCTCCCGACGGAGTCTCCCGACGTAGTCTCCCGACGGAGTCTCCTGACGGAGCCCCCGGACGGAGTCCTCGTTCTGACGCTGACGCAGCCGGACAGGCGGGCCGGGCGACGTCAGCAGCGCCAGCCGGTCGTGCTTGGAGCTGCACTGCACAGGCGCCATGGCCGCTGCAGCTGTTGCGCCTCTCCGCACCTGTTGCAGCTGCAGCTGACCCCGCCCCCGAGCCGCCGGTCCAGCCAATCACAGAGCGCCCGGGTATCACGCCCCGCTCCTCACCACACCATGGCATGTCGCACTGCTTGAGTGGGTTCACTGATTCAGGAAGCGAATAATGGAATCGAAGTTTCTCGGCAATTAGATATGCCCCGGTAAAAACTACATCCTGGTTTTCATGACGTTTTGGAAAAACCATGACGTTCTTATGGAAGAAATGCATGGGGAACGTCATTGGTTTTCCAGTTGCAGTTGCAACTCTACTACTCTCTGTTCATTACGTAATGTCTTACTTGGAGCAGCTCGTCTAACTGAAGATATGGACTGTACTTTCTGTTCAAGTAAGACAAAACAACTCACATGGGCTGTCATGCTTATAAAACTAAAACCTGGCGTGCGACGCCGATGTGAACCTGATGGCGTCTGGGGACTCCAAGGTGACCCGGGCCGTAAGGGATGCACGATACGCAAATAATGCGCAATGCAGCTCAATTAAAGCCAAACGTTCCAGGAGGGGGATGATGCTGAGGTCGTCGTCGACGGAGGTGGTGGTGGAGGTGGTGACGATGATTGACGGAGCCGTTTTGCAATAAAACGAGCGGGTCGGATGGTCGCGGGTGGTGGGACCGACCGACGCGCTCGATCAGAGCGTCTGTAACAACTTGGCCGCCGCGGCAGCCAAAGTGAGTCGATGCGTTGTCGTCTTAACGGCCGCCGTCACAGCAGCGAGGGCGCCCGAGTGAGAGGTTATGATTTCGCAGGTGGTCGAACACGCCTCCCTCCCGCACCCCCCCCTCCCCAGGCACGCCGCCGTGAGGCACGCCGTAATGGACCTCCTGGCAGGCTCTTGTGTGTTTCAGCTCCGCTGACAGACGGAGAAAGACGATTATGTGTCTGAGGCGCTGAAATCGCAAGTGACCCGACGAAATGGTCTCAATGAATGGCGACGCGATACAGTTAGGAGAGTTAATGTGGTGTCGCTTCCCT